>NC_038243.2:41142578-41742578 GCF_000004515.6 Glycine max | reverse complement strand
TCCATTTGTATTCATACACATTCTGGTTGTCATTTTTTGTTTTTGTCTCGATACCCGAACATTGCCTTTGTACTATCTTGTCTTTTAGAGTTTATTGTTGAACCCATGATTTTTGCTGGTACTTTTTGGATATTTTGACCTGTTCTTCCTCACATTTACTTGTTTAGGGTTCACTTTTCAAGGTTAATATTTGTTTGTGCAAAATCCATTGAGACAAATATATATATATATATATATATATATATATATATATATATATATATATATTTATTTATTTACATTTGTGCAGGTTGGGGATACCATAAATGGAAAGCTTGATGAGTCTCTCATTCTTGAAGTTGTTGCGGATGGGGGAAAGGTTTGTGCATATATTTTTTCTTCTAAGATTTGTGTTTAGGTAGATGCATTTTTAATTGGAATGGCCCTGGATTGTTCAATTTTTTTAGACATGTTACACTTTTGTCGTATGCAATGGAATGCAGAGAAATGTTCTTGGGTTTGAGTGACTCTTTGAATGTGGGTTTTGGGCCTTACTCAACCTAGAAAATCAGCTTGTAAGGTGAGGGTTGTCCCCCACTTGTATACTTCAATTTGGCATATTACTAGTGAATGTAGGACTAAACCACCACCTTTGAGGTTGCAATTCAGGCAACCCCTAAAGAGGTTGCATCTAAGATGGGCTAGAGAGGACCATAATTAAGGTGGCTTTCCAATAATGAAATTGCATGGTAAATGTTCGAAAGTATTTCTTAGGAACTTATGTATTGTTTTAATCTGTTTGAAGCTCTAAGGACTAGATAACACATATTATTGTGGGGATAAAAGACCGGTATAGTTTAAGAGTAAGTTATATTTCTTGAACATTTTGGTCGAATATCAAAACCTTAAGAGATTTTTTTTATTCTTTTTGTTAACAGGCTTCATTTAACATTATTTTTTTAATTGTAAGTCATAATATATTTAATAACACAGGATATAGCATAGCAAGTCATGTTCTATATAGATAACAATTCATAGTTATGGTTATTTGATCAAAATTTTATCTAGATGTGTTAGGAACCAAGAATACAATTGAGAAAGAATATTTTTTTATTGAATTGGATGGAAGAAACAGAAAAATAGGAGAGAGAGATCTCCTGCGAGGCTTTGCTCTTAATGAAGGATTTTCCTTTCACAAAGAGCAAAGCTCAATTCTCAAATGATGCAAGGACTGGATGAATTATTTCCCTTTACATACTCACTAACCCATAATGAATTGATATCCTAACTGTATTAACTACCTAATTCCTAATCTTTTTTGTCATTATTTGTAGATTGAGCTTTTGCTCTTTGTGAAAGAAAGAAGAATTTCTTGGTGAAGGGGAAACCCTTGGATTTCACATTTCACAAAGAGAAAAAAACGCTCAATCTACTAATAATAACTGAATAGAATGAATCCTTTCCTCTAAAATCTAATTAATTTCTATAACTAATTAACTAGTCTAATTGTACATAACTAGTTTCCCCTTTCCTGCTACTGCAGTTCCTGCCATTGCAGTGTGCTTGATTTTTTTTTTTTTTTTTGAACGGCCAAAAATATCATATATTATAATAGAATAGTACCAGAGGTACTACTGAGATACAAAAGTAAGCCATAGGCTTAGGCTAAAGAAAAAAGCCTACAAAAACCTCCCCAACAGGAAACAATACAAGATCTAGCCACCCTTCCCTTACTAGGTGAATGCAAGAGACATGGATGAGGACCATTGTTGAAAAGGAACAGCAAAGCCCTTTTCCCATCCCCTCAACCAGGACCAAGATCTAAAAATAGCGATATCCACCAGCTTTGAAATAGAGAACTGTTGATTGTTAAAAATCATGTCGTTCCTATAATACCAGATAGAAACTATTGCTGCTATCCACCAAACCCTCCACTTTCTGTTAGAAGCCTTAGAGCAGTGTGCTTGATTATATAGCCGTTGAGAATGCTGTTGCCTTTCTTCCCTTATTCCCCTTTATATGGATTTGTTTGTAGAAAATATCTAGTGCCAGGTTGTCAGCAAATGGTAAAGCCCTGGGAAAATAGTGTGTTTTTGTACAGATTTCTTTTCTCAAGTGGGAGTTTGGGTAATTTTTTTTACACTAAGAAGGAGGCGGTATGGATCTTTGTAGTCTAGTGTTTGAAAGCTTCTGTTTGGATAGTTGAAGCATGGAGATCTTCCTTTAGTTACGACTTTTGTTTCTTGAAACAGCTGTACATCTGTATATGCATTGCCTTTTCTATTTATGTTTTTTTTTTTTTGGACAGCAAAAGTAGTTTTTATTAGATAAAAGTACCAGAGGTACTAAAGATACATTATAGTTATAAATAGGCTACTGGATGTAAGGAGTCAGGCTGTGTATCAGTCTGATCAATCCAGAATTCCCAACAACAAGTACAACACCTTGCCCCACAGGTTTTTGTTTCCTAATTACAAAAACCATCTATTAGGTTGCTAGACCACTGGTTATAGTGCATAGAAAAATCTTTCTCCATAGCTCTAATCCATGTCCAGTGCAAAAACACAGCATCCTCCAGCAACTTTATTCCATTGAACTGTGCATTCTGGAAGATGACCTGATTCCTATGCTTCCATAGAGACCAAGTTAGGGCTATCCACCAAGTCTTCCATCTGTTATACCTCTTCGATCCTGGTGTCCCATGTACATGCTGCAAAAAGTGTTGTCTTTTGTTAATTGGAGACACCCCCAAGGATCGTACCCAAGTCTGAGATTCCCACCATAGAGGTCGTATTTTATTACATTCAAGAAATATGTGAGATGCGTCTTCCTCCCTAATTCTGCAAAATGGACAGAGGCTATCTTCCAACACCACTTGTCTTCTATGCAGGTTCGATTTAGTCGGTAGTCGATCTCTAATTAGCCTCCAAGCAAAGATTGATGCCTTAGCAGGAATCTTTAGCTTCCATAGGTCTTGAAGAGCTCCATCCTGATCTTCACCCTCTAAATGACCCTGCAGCAGTTTATATGCACTCCTTGTCGAATAAAGTTCATTAGGCTCATGTTTCCATACCCAGGTATCAGGTACTTGTTGCTGAATTTGAGCATGTGAATTTTGAGTTGAAACATTTATGGCATTATGGTATTTCTTAGAATATTAAGAATGTGAGTTTAGGCCTAACTCAACCCCAAAAGCTAGCTCAAGGGATGAGGGTTGCCCCTCACTTATATATTTTAACTTGACTTTATTTTTAGCCGATGTGGGACTTGGGTTTTTACCAACACCCCCCTTCACGCCCAACACTTCTTGGGCTTGGTGCATGAACAACAATGCAAATAAAATGGTGGATGATGCAGTATTTCTGTTATGGACTTGGCTCAAAAACTTAGAGAAGGATTTCACAACCCACTATAATCAGTGGTCATCAAACCTAACTGAAGGATTTTTCCGCAGATGAGGATTTGTATCTAGGTTCATTAATTGTATTAGTCTTATAATATGAAACTTATTCTGGGTCAGCAACCAAATTGTTATGGTGCTGAACTAGACCAGAATTTTAGCTTGTACTTCTAGTACCTCTGGTACTTTGCTAATATATATATATACTTATTTTGGCTGATAAAAAAAAAAAAAAAAACAATGATGGGTGACCCCTTTTTTTGATTAATCTTCAATATGGGACTTGGGTTTTTCCTAATACATCCCCTCACACCCACCACTTCTTGGGCTTTTTGGTGCGTGAATAACAATGGTGGGTGACCCTTTGGATTAATTTTGAACCTGGTTCTGATACCATCTTAGAATATGAGCTTAGGTCTAACTCAACCTCAAAAGCTAGCTCAAGAGATGAGGGTTGTCCCTCACTTATATATTCTAACTAGGCTTTATTTTTAGCTGATGTGGGACTTGGATTTTTCCCAACAGTATTTAGCTGTACTGTTGTTACAGTAATGGGAGAGAGATGCAAGTTAAATAGTCTTTTGAGCATAAACATGGAGAGGTTGAAGCTCCAAATCTTATATTTTAGAATCTTATGAATACTGTGAAGCTTACAAAATAGGAATTGGTTGCTGCAGTAAAAATGAGAGCTGTTAAAGTGGATTATCTGACTCAAAAAGGAACATACCCCCATTCCATAATAGCAAAGGCATGTTGGGTTCCATAAACTGATTTGAAGTTTTGAACTAAGAATCCATGTTTGGTTTTTACGGCAAGTTTTACTTTGGCTGGCGGGGGCTTAACACCACCCTCCTCCTTAACCCAGGCTTTAGACTAGTTATGAAAAAACATAGGCGGAGTTAAGTTTTGAACTAACGAATGGAGAAATGAAAAATATTGTGTGAATATATTTACAATCCATTGAGTAATTTTAGCTATTTCTATTTGCCATTAAAATTTTCCAATTTGGAAGTGAATTTGGTATTTTTCTTATTTTGTAACTTTGATTCAATTATGAATGCTACTGTGGTTGCTGTTTTGTTTCCCAGGTCCATGTCCTTCTTGCAGATGGCGACTTGACAGTGAAGATGAAATTGCATTCTTTAAAAATTAAGGATGAACTTCAGGGTCGTCTATCTGTAGCTCCGCGTTATCTTGCTGTTTCTGTCTTGCAGAGTGAAACTTCATCCTCTGACATGTATGATTCCCATGGGAAGGAAGTGTCTCATGATGATGATGACAGCTTTACGGATGCATTATCTGAATTCATTTCTCAAACTGATGGAGGATATTGTTTACATAATATGGATTTGGATCATCAGGGATTGGTGGGGATTGCTTCTGATTTCGAGTCTCTAGAAAACATAATGCATGAAAAGGGCACTCCTCGTGAGGTATATTATGAGGCACAGGGAAGTGATACTTCAAATTTTGTATCTGTCTCCTTTACAACAAGAAGTTCTTGTTCACCTGATTATGATGGCATAGATACACAGGTACTTAGTTGGGCATTGTTGACAATGAATTGGAGTTTCTGGTGTTTTCTTTTATATTATTATACATTGCGGTATTTACATTTCTGATTGTTAATCTTCAGATGTGTGTTCGTATGTCCAAACTGGAATTTTTCTGCAACCGACCGACTATTGTTGCTTTGATAAGTTTTGGTTTGGATATAAGCTCTGGAAATAAAGTGACAAGTCCCACGGACACTTTGGCAACTTCTTCAGAGAAACTTGTGGTAAAGGAGAGAACTGATGAAGAGGGGCCCGTTAGTGGATTGTTGGGATTTGGTAAAGAACGTGTAGTATTTTATTTGAACATGAATGTGGACAGTGTAACTATTTTTCTTAACAAGGAGGATGGTTCTCAGCTTGCTACATTAGTTCAAGAAAGCTTCTTACTGGATCTTAAGGTAATTTCTGTTAGCTGGTTAGAGCCTTCTTTTCTCGTTTCTCTGTGGATCTCTATATACCATTGGTTTCCATTCTATTTCTAAGCAATTCCTTTTCATTTGCTTTAGTTGTAAAAGAATTGGTGTTATCTATTATTTATTGTCATTTGTATACAAACTCTGAAACATAATATTTTTCTTATCAAGGTTCACCCAAGTTCTCTTTCCATTGATGGAACATTAGGGAATTTTAGACTTTGTGATACATCCCTTGGATCAGATCAGTGTTGGGATTGGCTTTGTGACATTCGTAATCCTGGTGTTGATTCCCTTATAAAGGTGTGCTTTCTTTATCCATAAACCATCCTTTTAGAGACTCATTGTGTGTGTGTTTGTGTTTTAATTTCAGTTTTTTTCCCCAAATATTTCTCTATTCAAACATGTTATTTTACCCCTTGCACGGATAATTTAAGGTTTCACATGCCACTTCTAAATTTTTTATTTGATTAACAATCATAGTACATATTGTGCCAGTTTAAATTAGCATATTTTGATTTTGGACAAGTTTATATTCAATATAAACTATTAAATCTTTTAACAAAACTCATTCAAAATATTATTATTAAATGAACTCATTTTGTTTTGCTTATTTGTTGTATTATTAGTGGTGTAATTCTAATTTGGGTTTTGTACTTGTATGTAATTATTAAAAAAAATTGTATTTTAAATTTATTTTCATGTTGTTATTAGTGTTTTTTACGACATGAAGAACTTACATATTAGTACTCTCTGCCTGTTTTTATTATATTTTATTATTTCAAACTGTTAGACATAAAACCATGCATATGGGAATAATTTTAGATTGGAGAAAGGTCTGTAACACACTCTTTTCAACATACTATTTTAATGGGTGGAATCCATGTAACTGTAAGTTCCACTAAATACAATAAAAAATAAGAAATGGGTCCCACATCATTTGTGGGTCTCACATGAATTTCTAACAACTAACAACTTACATTTAATAATAAAAAAATGAAAAAAATAAAAAAAGAAATGTGTTACTAGCATTCCTTTTTAAACTTAAATCTTAAAAGTTTGATGATCAATTAAATTTAATGTGGTGTGCATTTGTGTGTGTGGGATATATGTTATGTATTTATATTTTACCGTTAATATTTAATAATCTATAATGACATTTATCTATTTCAAAATCATTTTTAATAATGATTAGTAATTTGCTTTGTCGTTCATGATTGGAATGGCAACTTTACAAATACATATTGATTTTTGTTTTCAGTTCAAATTTAATTCTTATAGTGCTGGAGACGATGACTATGAAGGATATGATTATAGCTTGCAAGGCCATCTTTCAGCTGTTCGCATTGTTTTCCTTTATAGATTTGTGCAAGAGGTATGCTCGAAAACTCAGTAAATTTGGAGTCAGATATTAAAATTAGTACTTTTTTTGTTTCTCATGTTAAAGCTGTTTAGCTTCTGAGATACAGTTTCTTGCCCTGTTTTGTTTAAAATTTTAATACACATGGTCTCTGGGTTCATCAAGCATTTGACATATTTCTCTGTCTATCTGAAAAGGAAAAATATTTCTATATTTGTTGTTGGTTCCAGATAATGATGTACTTCATGGAACTTGCCTCCCCGCACACTGAAGAAGCAATAAAACTTGTGGATAAAGTTGGAGGATTTGAATGGTTGATTCAGAAATATGAAATAGATGGAGCTACTGCACTCAAGCTGGATCTTGCACTCGACACTCCAATTATCATTGTTCCAAGGAATTCAATGAGCAAAGAGTTAGTGATCTTTAAATCTGTTTGTGGAGTCTAATAGCAGTTTTTATTTAATGTGCTTGGTTATTTTTTATGACGGTATTATGGGCTTTGTGTTAAAGTCAAAATATAATAGGGTGAAAATTGCATTGCATTATTGACATAATTGGTTGTCACGTTGAATAACAAAAAGCATGATAGTGTGTGCTTGATTATGTGTCATGGTGTTTGCTTTTGCTATAAATCTGAGAGTTTCAGATGGTTACTATGGTGTAGTAAGTGCTATTAGAAAATTACTTATATATATTTTGTTCTTCTGATTTCTTTTAATTTTGGTGATGGATGACAAATAAAATTCTGGGAGGATATGTGGGGTAGGGAGAAGTTTCTTTAATAACATATCAAAATTTTAGGAGAACTGAAGATCAATATCCGTTGGTGGAAGTTACTTTTTATTTGTTAATAAGAGGGGTTTATTAAGAATTTTGCTATAACATTGGCAAAGCTCTCTCTCCTAAAAGCTTAAGCTATTGGGGACAGATAACAAATAGTTTTTGTATCTTACAAGCTGAAAAATTTATTGACTTCCAGTTTTATACAACTTGATCTGGGAAAGCTACAGATTAAAAATGAATTCAGTTGGTATGGATCTCAAGAAGAAGATCCTTCAGCTGTGCATATTGATCTTCTTCATGCTCAGGTACACATTTCTTGTCACAAGGGTTCTTGCAATTAAAATTCTTGACGTCTTCCTGACTACAAATGAATTACAGATTCTGGGTATTAACATGTCTGTTGGAATTGATGGTCGTCTTGGAAAACCAATGATACGTGAGGGTCAGGGACTTGATATATTTGTTCGTCGAAGTTTGAGGGATGTTTTCCGGAAAGTCCCAACTTTTTCACTTGAAGTGAAGGTAACTCCAATTCCAAACCCTAATGTTTAGGTGTTTTCTTGTATTTCCCTCCCAATGTGTGAAACTTTACCTTTCTTTTTGAAGTCTATGCACTAATGAGCATGTTGAAATTAAAAAAAAAAAGGAGTAATAAAAAGCGTACCGCTAGGATTTTTCATCCAGCTTTCACCCATCACATGTGGTTAAAAGTAAATGATTGTGATTGTATACAATTAGCATTTGTGCTTATGGCATTAATGATTTATTGTCTCAGTCTCGCTAGTCATTTGAAGGGACTGGCATTCTTAAGGTTGTTACTACTCTTTCTCTTGATGAAACCAGATTTAGAGATGATTTTATTCACTCAGTACAAGGAAGTGATGAGAGTAAATTGCTATAAATTATGCTTGTTTTGTGTTTTTAATTTTATTTTATCATTTGCAGCGGTGGGTATACTGACCTAGGTCTGTGAACCGATCCATGAAGCCTGTGGATTGGATAGATAACGGACCTATTTTTTTAAAGTTTGTATAATTATATTGAGTTTCTGAGTCCGTCCTGTTAAGCCTGTGGACCTAGCAGGCTTTATCCGCGGACTAAAGGACTATCAGTTTAACCTGCCTAAGTTTAATGTGCAAGTATTATTAATTTTTTATGTTAAAATTTTGATTTGTCTGTATATAAGAGAGTGTGTGTGTGTGTGTGTGTATGACCTAATCTAAGGTGAACATTGTAGAGTGTGGTTTATAGCGGATCGCTTCTTATGACCACTAGATATATTATTAAAATAATGAACAGTTTAAATTTCTTATTCTGTAATTTATATTTATAATTAAGAATATATTGTTGTTTACTGATTTGTCCCTGATCTGATTAATAATTTGAATTAATTATGACAGAAGATTTATAGTAGTAACTAAAGTTAATTGGTACCATAAACCATCAACCCCTTCTCGTTGGGAACTTCTTCACCACCGTCTGCCACAGCTGGAGATGATTTCCGGCAGTGGTGCACCCTTTGCATCTTAGGACCTCTCCCTCTTCCCCTTCCCAAGAACCCCTCATTGCAGACTACCGTTTGCTTTGTCGTCCTCGTTGTCATTGTTTCTGCATATTAACCACATCCAGATCTCAAAGTCACCAACTGTACTTCCACCTCACCACCCCAGAAGTTAATTCACAAAGATGACCGCAAATTACATAATAAAGAAAAAACTTTTAAGTTGTGTCAGCTAAACACACTAGACAAATCCTTCCCCAAAAAATAAAAGAGACAGAAAAAAAGATCAACAGAAAACCACTAAGCCTTGACCAACAAAATCAACCAGAAAAGGCAAACCGCTGATTCTTCTACAAGATGGATCAGCCCAAACTCGTCAGAAACTTCTTTCCCAACAACATTGTCGTTGCTGCCACTAGTTTCCCCTTTGTTCCATCAGAAGCCACAAAGTAGGTCTTCCTCCGGATCCCAACCACAGTGGCTACAAACACCATCAACCCAACCTCGTTGGAAACTGCCAAAATAGAGTATATAAGTGGGTAGCAACTTTGTGGTAACAGAATCTATCCTAGATCCATTAAAAAGGGTCGCCCACCATATCCACAACCAAGCCCTAAAAGTGCTAGGCATGACGGGATGTATTGAAAAAAATTCATGTCCGACATTGACTAGAGATAGTACCAAGATAGAGTCTATAAGTTGGGGACAATCCTCACCTTACAAATCAGTTTTGTAGGGTTGAGTTAGACCCCAAACCCACATTCCAAGAGAAACTTCTTCCCCGATTACACCGATGTCATCGTCTGTTCCCCCTCCACGTGTTGAAAGCCACTAAGGTGGTCCTTTTTGTCAAGTCCCTGATCTAAGTAATTGACAAGGTCTAATTAATTTTTTATTTAAGAGCCATAATGTCATTTTTTATATAAATACTAAATTTTTTTGGTCAAAATATCATAATAATAATTATAAAGGCTGGACCACCATAAACCATATATGAGCATGGTCCATGGGAGAAGCTGTCTACATACATACATACATATACATGTATGTATAAAACTTATATTAACATAACCATACCCTAATTTTTTGAAAAATCCTGTATCTCGTACTCGTATCTGGTGGTGGCGTGTGCCTTTCACATGCAGAACAGGGAGCAGAAATTGAGGCATGCCAGCATCTTTGGACTTTTCTGCCAATGGATCTTGGGGATTCGGCGGGCATTTATGTGTGAACTTTACCGGAGGATGGCCATGGATTGCATGGTGTTTCAGGGTTGATTGAGGCTGAAAAAAGCACCAGTAAACAATGAATACATGGGTTTGAAAGAAACTGCTCAAGTGATTTGGGCACTCAGCAGAATGAAATTTATAAAAAATAAATACATAACTTTTTACAACAATGAAGAAAGAAATAATTGGGAAAATATTGGGTTAATGATGCTTATTAGAGACGTGCTTGTGTATTCATGTACTGCCAGCTGGAATGCCATCTGCACTGTAATGTAACTGTTAGTTGGTCTTGTCTGAAACAGTTCATCATCCTAACCTAATTGATCTGACAGATAACTTGCATATATTTGAGAACTCTTAGAATTAATATAAATGACAGTCTAAACTTTAGATATCAGTAAATTTTCTTCTCTTATTTTCCTTCCCTTTCTTACAGTTAGTATTTCTTATTACAATGTTAATCACATTTCCTAGGTTGCAATATATACAGTCTACCAATTAGTGGACAGATCTTAACTTAAATATGCAGTTTCCAACGGCAGCATCACACAATCAAGAATGTGTGTTGGTGAATAAACTAAAAACTGATCTCCCTGTTTTGAATTTTTTTCCTGGTATCAAACTTTAGGCATAGTGATAATCGTCTAGGCACCTGGTTAGTGGACAGATAATTATGGACTTTTCAACAGGAACATTACAATCAAGAGTGTGTGTTGTTTAGGATACCCTTTTTGAGCTTCTAGAGAATCTATTGAAGCAAATCTAGGGATATAGATTTTCCCTCAATAATCTTTGCATTCTGTTCCTGCCAATGACACCTAAAAGCAATATTTTTTTTTTGGAAGGCAGAAAATATAGTATATTATTAATCAGAACTACAGCAGCACCAGAGGTACTACTGGTGACATATACATAAGTGCAAGACACCTATTACACTACCCTCCAATACAAGATTAGAAAAGCCAACATTGACCCCACCACATATGCTAGATATGTATAACCCATATTAACCAAAATATTCCACAAGGTTGGAAGACCAGTGGTTGAAAGAAGTACAAAACTTTTTATCTCTGGTCTTTAACCATGACCATGTTAGGAATAAAGCATCTTCCATCACTTTGGATGGATCAAATCGATTGCCTTGGAATAACAGTAAATTCCTATGCTGCCATATTGAGCTAGTTAGTGCAATCCACCATCCACACCATCGATTATGATTCTTCCCTGCTCCAAAGCCATCACAGAATTGAGCAAAATGAGATGCTGGAGAAGCTACAAGTGGTCCCACCATCCGATTCCACCTCATTGATTCCCACCATAATCCACTGGTCAATTCACAATTGAAAAACAAGTGACCAGCCTCCTCCTGATAGTTTCAGTTTCCACACAGAGGACATACATATTCCTGAATGATTACATTTCTTCTAAGGAGATTACATCTAGTGGGTAATCTATCTTTAATAAGTCTCCAAGAAAAAATCGCAGCCCTTGGGGGGATGTTCAGCTTCCACAGTGTCTTGTAGATATTAGTCTCTGGAAATTGTCTGTTATTAACTGTTAATAGTCTGTAAGCTGATTTGGTAGAATACACACCCGAAGAGTCAGCTGTCCACATCATGGTATCCTGCATATGAGGCTGAAGCTGTGTAGTATTAATTGCTTCCATAAAAGCCACAGCTATATCCTGTTCATGATCAAACAAATTCCTTCTCCATTTTAGATCCCAACTCCATTGTCCCTGAGAAAAGCTTCCCATAGTCGAAATGATGCTGTTCTGCTGACCACTAATCAGGAACAGCTGATGATACTGCTGCTGGAGAGTAGAATCAGCCCCCAACCATTTATCTTTCCAGAACTGAATTCAGGCTGCTGAGTTAATTTTCGAAGATCCCTCCACCATTGAGAGTGCCAAGCTTTATCTCTGCCATTACTGAGGTCTGACCAGCCACCATATTTGGATGTTAAGATTCTGGCCCATAACTGATTCTGGTTAGATGATAAAGCCCATATCTATCTACCCATCAAGGCTGCATTAAATTTGGAAATATCTTTGATCCCAAGTCCCCCAACCTCCTTGGGAAGGTAAATGGCATCCCACTTCACCCAAGCAATTTTCTTAAGCTCTTGAGAACCCCCTCACAAGAAATTTCTTTGCAAGGACACCAGTTTCTTAATCTCATTGTTTTTCTGTCTCTTCGCTTATAATCGCTTCTGCTCTCGTGTCGGAGAGGTCGAGAAGAAGAGTCATGTCATCACCAAAGTACTTGGGCGAGACACCTGGACCTAAGTGCCATGCCACTTCATCTTCTAGTCTTTCGAAGGTCTCCAGCTTCTTCAATCTTCCCACCCATACGTTCTTGTAGCGCCGTTTATCTTCCTCGGAGATGTCCAGTGTGAGCGAAGACCATGATCCCCCTTTTCCAGCGAAATGATTGTCGGCCTTAGTCGTATGGGTTGTCCTGTTTGTCGGCGCGACCACTACCTCTGCATATGTCCTCGTCGCTGTCTTGCTTCGTGCTCCTCTGCTAGAAACTACACCGTTACGAACGTTATCCACCATGCCCAGCTCCTTATACGCAAGGTTGTGTTGAATATGGTTCTTCATTGCCTTGCCTCGCCCATATTTGGGGATGTTAACATGCAGTTTGACTCCCCGTATGAAGCTGTTATCCATGTCTCTTTCGACTCTCCTTTTGTCGGCTACTCCTTTGAGGCGAACGAAACCGTACCTGCTCCCTTCTTTGTTTTTTCGGTTGGGTATGAAAATCTCCTTGACCTCCCCCCACCGACTGAAGTGATTCCATAACTCCACCTCGGTTACCTTCTCCGGGAACCTGGTGAAGTAGAAGGATGTAATGTCAGAACCATCCCTCCAGTTCCTTCGGTGGTAATTGTTTTGCTGTTGATGCCCATTCCTACCATGTGTTTGTATGCACAAGTGCCTTCTCTTCCTAGACCTCACCGTTTTCCACTCAAACTCACTATCCTTTGGTTGCACTCTGTCATCTGTTCGCTCACTCACAAAGTGTCGCACTCTGTCACTGACTTTCTCTCTCACACTGTTTCTCTCTCTCGCACTCACTCGCACACTCTCTCTCGCACTCTCTCTCATCTCATTCTATTTTTTGCATAATTACCGTTTGAATAGACGAACACATTGCAAAGCAACACTTTGTGAGAAGCAACAGTTTTTCACTTATGTCTGACTGACCCATTTAATGAATGCAGAATGGGAAAACAAACATAACATGACCCTGCTAACCACAAAAGATTGAAGACAATCAATTAATAAACCTAAAAGTCATGCTACACCTAAAAGCAATATATAGAGTACACTGCTATCAGTCTATAACACTTTCCCCTTGTTTTGACTGGCCTATAAATGAAAATCTTGTGTATCTACATAAATGAAAATCTTGTGTATCTCTTATATCCACAGTAGTTTCATACTGTAAGCAGTTGTTATTTCATGTGCTTTAATTCTTGTATTTCAGTCCACAAAAGACACCAAATTCTTCAGTTAATTTTATGAGCTTGTGAGCAGGTGGATCTATTGCATGGTGTAATGTCTGATAAAGAATATAAGGTGATTTTGGATTGTACATACATGAATTTATCTGAAGAACCAAGGCTCCCTGCTAGCTTTCGTGGTGGAAAATCTGGTTCAAGGGATACTATTAGGCTTCTTGTTGATAAGGTTAACTTGAACAGTCAACTTTTGTTGTCCCGAACAGTTACAATCATAGCTGTTACAGTGAACCATGCCTTGCTGGAGCTTTGTAATGGCACTGATGGGGAGTCTCCATTGGCTCATATTGCTGTGAGTGTTCATACTTTAAGTAGATGAGTCAGATGTCTCCATTGGCTCATTTTCTTGGTGTTTTGATTTTATCTTAACTAAATTATTTCACTTTTTTCTTTCAGCGTGATATGTCTAAATGGAACATGCTCATCTTTCATTCTACTTTTTGTTATTGCTTATTTTTGCAGATGGAAGGTCTTTGGGTTTCTTATCGTATGACATCTTTATCAGAGACAGACCTTTTTGTGACTATTCCAAAATTCTCTGTACTAGATGTCCGCCCTGATACAAAACCAGAAATGCGTCTGATGCTTGGATCATCTGCCGATGCTTCCAAACAAACTGTTACTGGAAATGTTCCCTTTTTATTTAACCCGGGTAGTTTTAGAAGGACAACCAGTGAAGTTGAAATTGATGATATGCCCATTTCAACAATGTTCTTGATGGACTACAGGTGGCGGGTGTCATCCCAATCATATGTGATTCGTGTGCAGCAACCTCGAGTCCTTGTTGTGCCAGATTTTCTTCTTGCAGTGGCTGAGTTTTTTGTGCCTTCTTTGGGAGCACTAACTGGAAGAGAAGAAAAAATGGATCCAAAGAACGATCCTATCAGCAGAAACAGTAGCATAGTGCTGATGGAATCAATTTACAAGCAGGAAGAAGATGTGGTTCACCTCTCCCCATCTAAACAGCTAGTTGCTGATTCGGTAGGCATTGATGAATATACGTATGATGGTTGTGGAAAGGTTATTTGTTTATCTGTTGAAACAGATGCAAAGGAAGTTCGAAGCACAAGGTTTAGACCAATTATTGTCATTGGACATGGCAAAAAATTGCGATTTGTTAATGTAAAAATTGAGGTAATACACTTCCTGTCAGTATGTAGGTTATTTTTCTAATTTCCTATTTATATTTGAGAGCTATAAATTTTTTCTGAATACACCTTTAGGAATCCAAAGCTTCCTCAATGTTATTAATACCAATACCAATATAATTTGTAAAATGTATACCTTAAGAACACTACGAGTACTGCACTGCAAATTCTTGTTGGGAATCCAAAATTTATTTGCCCCCCCTCTCCTCTTACTTGCTTATTAGAAGCTTACACCTTTGTTGTTTATTTACCAGAATGGTTCTCTTCTAAGGAAGTATACATACCTTAGTAATGATAGCAGCTACTCAATCTCTAGTGAAGATGGTGTTGATATGGTGGTTTCAGGCAATTTGCCATCTAGTGATGAGAAAAGCCTTGACAATGTGAATCAAACATCAGGCACTTCTATAGATTCTCAAAGTGGTTCAAATGCAACTCAAAGTTTTTCCTTTGAGACCCAGGTAGATGATCTTTAATGTTTCCATGAATAATATGTGCAAAGCTTTTAATGCCACATATGTAAAAGACATTACATTTCTTCTAATTATTACCATTATCTTAATTTGATCTCTGCGTTTATTCTTGCCTCTTGGTAATAGAGTATATGATTCTATGCTAGCTTACTGTATTTCAGCTTCTGTTGTAAGCAATAGATTAATTTGCTCTGACATTAATTCGCTCACAAGCAGTTACTAAACTGCCTCTCATTCCTGTTGTACCATGAATACCTGATCTCTATGTCTAGAGATTCAGAATATCAAAATAGCAAATACACTCTTTCTTTCAATTAGTTTCTCTGTTTTCTTCATGGTATCAAAGAAAAAACTGTGTTAAGTTTGGTTATCAGGTTTTGCACCAATGTAGGGGAAGAGCCCATGGTGATAATATCATCAAGATAGATCAACATATAAAGAATAAGACGTGAGGGATCACATCTGAGTAGTGTTTTAGTCAGCTTATCATACCATGCCCGTGGGGCCTGCATAAGGCCATACAGATGGCCTTTTGCATCTTGCAAACGAGTTTTATCTGCATTGTTTGGTATTTATACCAAGCATATATTGTTTGATACTAGCCCAGATCATATGGTAATTTGTAATAAAATCTAAACAGCCTTAGCAACAGCATCTTTTATTTCTGCAATTTTGCTTAGTTCTTTCCCTTGCTTGACTAATTACATTTAAAAAGGAAAACACGAAACAAAAATGCTGATCCTTCCTTCAGAAACAGGGGAAAGTACAAATATGAAATTCCTACCAATATTAATTAAATTTGACCAGTTTTTTATTTTTTTATTTATCATGTCTAACCCTTCAACCTGCATTGAATTGAGTCAGTAATTATCCATGCTTAGTTTCATTAAAATCCAAGCCCACAATAATAAGCTCCAAAAATGGTTTTTTCAATTCTGCGTAGATAACATTCTTCTACATATATACTATTGTTTAGATATTTGTCTTGCTTTAATCTAAAAGAATTAGGTATTTTTCTAGTTTAATTCATGGAAAAAAACACCCCACCTAAAAGAATCTAAGATCTAACAGAATAACAGAAAACTAAAACTAACTTTGAGTGTATTTATTTCTTAAGTGGGGAGGATCATACAGATATTTATAGGCTACACAGGGTACTAGAGAAGCTACTCAGCACTGACTAGACTCAATAACTAACTTGAGACACAAATCAGTTATAGAAGAAAAACTAGCCTACTGTAGGTCTACTGTTAGACAGTGAACCTTTTAAACAAAGAGTTTAAACATATACTCTTATACACCCCCTGAAGAACTAATGTTTTCATTTTCTTATATGTTGTCTGATGGTGCTGTTGTGTTTTGGTGTTAGGTTGTTTCTTCTGAATTCACCTTCTATGATGGCACTAAGTCATTTCTTGATGATTCATTTTATGGCGAGAAGCTTGTTCGTGCAAAGTTGGATCTAAGTTTCATGTAAGATATATCATGGGAGACAGCATTAAATTTTCTTTGGAGAATTATGATTTTAGAATTCTTGGTATAAATATTTTCAGTTAGGAACAAAGTGACTATGCCGTTTCAGGGTTAGACCATTAACTAATAAGCACTCTTCTGACATTATGAAGCACTTGTTAACTGTTCCTTCAATTGGAATTATTTTTTGCAAGAATTCTCAAATAATAATTCTCCCAATTGTCTCAAACAATTCAGTTTCTCTCTTTTTCATTGATGATACATTCTTTCAAAACAAAAATTTGGAAGATTTTCTTTGACTAGAGTTTGACCTATTACTTTCTTCAATATATTTGAGTAGGTATGCCTCCAAGGAAAAAGACACTTGGATTAGAGCCTTGGTGAAGGATTTTTCTGTTGAGGCTGGTTCTGGTCTTATCATTCTAGATCCAGTGGATATATCAGGGGGATATACTTCTGTGAAAGACAAAACAAATATATCTTTGCTATCAACGGACATCTGTATACATCTTTCACTTAGTGCTCTGTCTCTTATGCTGAATCTGCAAAGTCAGGCCTCTGCTGCATTAAGTTTTGGAAATGCAATTCCTCTTGTTCAATGTACCAACTATGACCGAATTTGGGTGTCTGAGAAAGGTTTATTCCTAATTGTGAATTGCCTGATTACAATTTTTTCTTTTATTTTTATGGAATCAATTTATCAACTTGACTTGTATACATTGTGTACCATACGTAACTGAAAGACCAGGTTCTTAAAATGAACTATTTTTGCAGAAACTGGTCACAACAACAACATTACTTTTTGGAGACCTCGAGCTCCTGCAAATTATGTTATATTAGGAGATTGTGTAACATCAAGGTATATTCTTTTTTTTCTTCATATGTACCTTACTTTTTGCATTCTAATATTCTGGAATTCACTTACTTGATCTTCCCCTATGAAATCTTCTTTTAAGAGTATTCAACTAGGTCAAACATCGAAACCAAAGCTGAAAAATGCCATGAAATATCATTTAAAATAGTCCTTTTGTAATGCTCCTAATTGTCGACTTCTTGGTGACTCTCACATTACGACACTTCAGAGGTGACCTTCACTGAATATTCTTGTTGGCCAGATCCCTCCATCAGTCAAATAGTGCATTCTGAGACCTCGACAACCAGTTCTAACACCGCTCGACTGCTCTCAATATCATTGACTGTCCCCACCTACTAACACAAGACTTTTCAGCGTGTTTTGTCCTCATTCATACACTTTCTGAGAAATTTCCTAGAAGGTTGCCCATACCATAACTACTCCAAGTTATGCACACTTAACTGTGAAAATCTTTAGTGGTAGGTTATAGAAAAATAGATGCATTTTGTTTGTATAGGGAGTACTAATTAATTTCTTTAAGTCATCCTCAACTGTACAGCCTCATACTTGAACAATCTCTGGATCCTTTTTGTTCTAGTGTGATTCGTTCGTAGTGTTACATCCCCACCAGCTTTCGCCTGGTTTGTCCTTGAACCATACTGTACTGGGAGAGAGGTCTACTTTGATACCATTTGTAATGCCCCTAATTGTCCACTTTTCAGCCGCTTTCACACTATGACACTTCACATGGTGATGCTTCACTAACCTCCTTGTTAGTCAGAATATTCCACCAGTTAGAACTTTCTTAGGTAGTCTTTTTTGAGACCTCGATAACCAGCTCTGACACTGCTTGATTGTTCTCAAGATCATTGACTGTTCCCACATACCAACACGAGTCTTTTTAGCATGCTTTGTTCTCACACATTTTTTGGAAAATTTCCCAGAAGGTCATCAATCCCATAATTACTCCTAGTCAAGCACACTTAACTGTGAAATTCTTAAGTGATAGGCTATCGAAAAGTAGATGCATCTTGGTGGTATATGTAGTACCAATTAATTCCTTTAAGTCATTCTTAACTGTATAGTCTCATACATGCACAACCTCTGAATCCCTCTCATTCCAATTCTGGTGTGATTCGTTCGGGGTGTTATGCCCTTTTTTTAGTGTTGTCCTCTATTGGGAAAAATCCAAGTCTTACATCAGCTAAAGATAAAACCAAGTTAAAGTATATAGGTGAGGGGCAACCCTCTCCCCTCGAGCTAGCTTTTGGGGTTGAGTTAGGCCTAAACTCACATTCTAAGAATCTAGGATGGTATCAGAGCATATCCAAGATTAATTCATAAGGTCACCCACCATGTTATCCACACACCAAGCCCAAGATGTGTTGGACGTGAGGGGGTGTATTGGAAAAAATCCAAGTCCCACATTGGTTAAAGATAAAGTCAGGTTAAAGTATATAAGTGAGGGACAACCTTCACCCCTCGAGTTAGCTTTTGGGGTTGAGTTAAGCCTAAATTCACATTCTATGAATCCAAGATACTCTCTTTCTTTTATACCAAATTCAAAAAAATTGTCTGCATAGTTGAGAAAGTGCTCTTTAGTAATTGAGTATCGTGATTTCAATGGTATAATTTCAGTCAAATCATCCCATTACTTCTCTAACTTGTCGGTATTAGTATTAAAAAATACCAAATATATTTAAGTTGTCTGATGTTTAAATGTTGATAATCTCCAATTAAAATTGCTACCTTAATCATGAAGGAAAACTTAGAATGAGAGAAAGAATAAGAGAAAGAATAAGAGAGAGGAGAAAGATTCTGAACTTCTGTATCTGTTGCAAGTTAGCTCATAATTAGATTAATTTGAATTTACCAAAAACAATTTTGGAACACAACAGATAATATAGTTGTTCCATCTGCATTCTACATTACTTATTTTGCCAGTGAATTTGCTGTAAATTGAGTATTTTCTGATATGATGCATTCAAAGTTACCTAGATTCCTTACTATGTTCATTTTATATTTCCATGTCTTTTCAGGCCAATTCCTCCTTCACAGGCAGTAATGGCAGTAAGTAACACATATGGCCGCGTAAGGAAGCCAGTTGATTTCCATCTTATTGGGTCATTCCTCAATATTCAAGGGCACAGTGGAAGTGAAGACCATTCTATTGATGGAAATGATTGTTCTCTTTGGATGCCCATTGCACCCCCAGGGTACACAGCGCTAGGCTGTGTTGCGCATGTTGGGAACCAGCCACCCCCAAATCATGTAGTTCATTGCTTACGTTCTGATCTGGTAACATCAGCAAAGTATACAGACTGCTTATTTAATATCCCATTAAATAATCACTTTACCTCTGGCTTTAGCATATGGCGCCTTGATAATGCTATCGGCTCATTTTTTGCACATTCTTCCACTGGTTGTCCTCTCAAAGAAAGATGTTATGACTTAAATCATCTGCTTGTCTGGAATTCAAATCGAGCTCCCCTGTTAGGTCCAGTATCGGATTATCCTTCTGATCATGACAATAACAATCAGCAGACAAGCAAAAGTGTGAATACATCTGGATGGGATATTCTCAAGTCCATTTCCAAAGCAACTAATTGCTATATGTCTACACCGAATTTTGAAAGGATATGGTGGGACAAAGGCAGCGACCTCCGTCGTCCAGTCTCCATTTGGCGACCAATCGCACGTCATGGTTATGCTGTCTTGGGTGATTGCATCACTGAAGGGTTAGACCTGTTGACTTGTTGGTGTTTTTTCAAACTTTCTGTGATTATCTTTTAGTTAACTACCTCAATGTTTTTGTTGGGACTAATATTTTTTCTCTTCTCTTGTCCTCAGCCTAGAACCTCCCGCACTAGGAATAATCTTCAAGAATGACAGTCCTGATATCTCTTCAAAACCTGTTCAATTTACCAATGTTTCCCATATTGTAGGGAAAGGGTTTGATGAAGTTTTCTTCTGGTATCCTATAGCTCCTCCTGGTTATGTTTCTCTAGGATGTGTTGTCTCCAGAACAGATGAAGCTCCACGTGTGGATCTGTTTTGCTGTCCAAGGATGGATCTTGTTAGCCAAGCAAACATTCATGAAGTGCCTCTTTCGAGATCATCAAGTTCAAAGTCTCCTCAATGTTGGAGCTTATGGAAAGTAGAAAACCAGGTTAAACATGACTTCCCATTCACTTGGCTCACTCTATAAAATAATAAATTTTATTAATGGATTCTAGTTATGTGTGACATACAGAGGTTTCTTTGTTATGCTTGTAGCTAGGTACATGTTAATTTGATCCATGTGCTATGGAAAAAGCTTAGGGCCTAATGGCCTATTTGGTTTAAGAAAATGTTTTCTGTTTTCTATACAAATCTTTGAAAATAGAAAACAAAATGGAAACTGGCATTTTGGAAATTTAAAAGTGAAAAAAAAAAATTGTTAAAGTGAACAGGAGCTTATGGTCATATTGAGCTTTTGACATTTTTTCAACTACTCCCTCCCCCCCCCCCCCCCCCCCCAAATGAAAAAAAAATGTTACTTATCATCCTATATGTGTGCAGGCTTGCACATTTCTGGCTCGTTCTGACCTTAAAAAGCCATCAAGCCGATTGGCATACATAATCGGTGATTCGGTGAAGCCCAAGACTCGGGAAAACATAAATGCTGAGCTAAAGCTGCGATACTTTTCCCTGACGATTTTGGACAGCTTATGTGGAATGGTATTTTCCTTATGAAATATGAAAATAGTTGCCATTCTTCTCTAAATTTTTTAGCAATATTTTTTTTAAAAAAAAGGGAGTACTCATTGTTTAATTTCAATGCTGAATTCAACTACCCTTTCAGATGAGACCCCTGTTTGACACTACAATTACAAATGTGAAGCTTGCAACCCATGGGGGACTAGATGGGATGAACGCAGTACTGATTGCTTCAATTGTTGCATCAACCTTCAATGCACATTTAGAAGCATGGGAACCACTTGTGGAACCATTCGATGGAATATTCAAGTAATCAATTGTTATTTACTTTTTTGGTACAATATTTTAATTACAAACTGATACTGATGGTTCTGTATCTTGTTTTTTTTTTGCTCAGCAAAGATAATATATATATTGAATAGAGTACCAGAGGTACTGATAGTACAAAAGGGCCATACAAGTGGTTCCACAGCCAGACATTCATATTCTGAAAGGGAACCACTCTATGGATACTGATTTCATATAAAATTTACATAGAATAAATTCCTAACTATGTAATCCTCTGCTGCTGCATAAAACTTTGTGTAAAGCTGCTTGCCCATTGATTAAAATGGACTGTAAAGTCTTTCTCGAAACTCCTAAGCCAAGACCAAAGTAGAAACGTTGCGTCTTCAAATAGTGAATTCGCGTTGAAAGTTGCATTAGAGAACGCTATATTGTTTCTAAGCTTCCAAATAGACCAAGTTAAGGCTAACCACCAATATTGCCATCTTTTTGTCCTTACTCCATCAAGTTGAACACCAAAATGATGGAGAAAGTGCTGCTTTGGACTAAACGGGAAAGCACCTTTAATCTGCAGCCATGACATAGTGTCCCACCAGATGGGTTGTATTTTACAGCAATGGAAAAACAAATGGGATGCGCCCTCCTCTGTAATTCTGCAGAAAGGACATTGCATATCTGTGAGCTGTCCTGTTGAGAATATGCCATTAACTAGATCTTTACTTTCTAACTTGTTTAGGTTCGAAACTTTTGACACCAACGCACCATCAGGACTTGGGAAGAGAGTTCGAATTTCTGCTACCAGTATCTTGAATGTAAATGTCAGTGCAGCAAATCTTGAATCCTTTGTGGGAAGCATTCTTTCGTGGAGACAACAGTTAGATCTTGAACAGAAAGCATTGAAGCTAAATGCGGTCAAATTCTGAATCTTTTATTCATTTATCCTTTAAGCCCAACAAATTTTAAAAGCCTTACTGTTTGGGTTTGCAGGAGGCTGGTGGTCAACAAGGCAAAGGAGAAAATACAACTTTTTCTGCACTAGATGAGGATGACTTGCAGACTGTGGTAGTTGAAAATAAACTTGGCTGTGATATTTTTGTCAAAAAAGTAGAGCATGATGTAGATACAGTTGACAAGCTACAGAATGGCGATTGTGTTTCTGTCTGGATTCCACCTCCAAGGTTTTCAAATAGGTTAAATGTTGCAAATGAATCCAGGGAAGCACGTTATTATGTTGCTGTGCAGATACTCGAAGCCAAGGTTATAATATGTTGAAATGGCATGTACATAATTCTGATCGACTGATTTTCCTTCCTACCCAAAATATTGAAACAATTCATTTCATATTTTGTAGGGCTTACCTATTATTAATGATGGTAACAGCCATAACTTCTTCTGTGCTTTGCGTCTTGTTGTTGATAGCCAAGCATCAGAACAGCAAAAGCTTTTTCCCCAGAGTGCAAGAACAAAGTGTGTGAAGCCTGTTGTATCAAGAACCAAAGATCAGGTTGAAGGCACAGTAAAGTGGAATGAACTTTTCATATTTGAAGTTCCCCGAAAGGTAATTGCATTGATAATTGATTAGTTTTATACTTTTGCATAAGTTTGTATTCCTATACACACATTAAGTGAATTTTTTTTAGGAAGATCTTGAGCTGAAACTTTGGCCTTCCAGAAAATAATGACATTACCTGAAATGTCATTTTTCTAAGGCATCACTTCATATATGTTCATGGTCATTTTACATCCAGCTGGTTTCTCTTTTTATTTACTCTTGCATGTAAGATTGTGTGTATATTTAATACTATAATTTAGACCTGCTTTAGTATTAGCACAAGCTCTGGTACAGCCTTCCCTTTTTTTTCGTGTTTTTGAATTTTTTGTTTAATAAGAAGTTTCTCCCCCCCTCCAATCAATTTTGAATACTTAGAAGTTCACTTCAAATTCATTACAGGCCCCTGCTAAGTTGGAAATAGAGGTTACAAATCTCGCCGCAAAAGCTGGAAAAGGTAATTCTTTGATGACTTGATGTCCTCTTTAGTGAGACTTTGTTTATACAATATCTAATGCTATTGATTCAGTCCATCAGAGTAATTTAATCAGTTACATCAAACTTTCCAATGTAGTATATTTTCTTCCTACCATTAGTTGTCATTTGTTGTTTCCATATTGGAGTTATATATTTTCTCTTCCAACGCAGCTGCTTAATAATATTTTTGAAACTTTGGTTTTTAACCATGCCGAATGACGTCTTGTGATCTATGTAGTCGACCTCACCTAGTGGGATAAGGTTTTGTTGTTTTTTTTTTATCCGCAAAAAATAATATTATATATTAGATAAGTTTCAGTAGTATTTTTTCCATATCACCTAGTGGTATAAGGTTTTGATGTTGTCAGCTGCTTTTTCCTTAAAACTTATGTATTCATCCTGCAGGGGAAGTTGTGGCTGCACTTTCTTTTTCTGTCGGACATGGTGCAAACATTCTAAAGAAGGTTGCTTCCGTGAGAATGTTTCATCAACCAAATGATGTTCCAAATATTAGATCATATCCACTTAATAGATTGGTCAGTTGGTATATTATAATCATTTTAATGGGATTTGTCTGTTTAATGAATTATTTAATGTCTAGAATTTTTTTACGTTTTACCTCTTTCACTTTTACACAGGTTCAGCAAAATGTTGAAGCCATGCATGATGGATGCCTCTTTGCTTCAACCTCTTATTTTGAAAGAAACAAAATTGCTAACCTTCAGAATGATATAGAAAGTGAGAACGTTGGTGATAGAGACATGGGTTTTTGGGTGGGGCTTG
Organism: Glycine max; assembly: GCF_000004515.6. NCBI lineage: Eukaryota > Viridiplantae > Streptophyta > Magnoliopsida > Fabales > Fabaceae > Glycine > Glycine max. The sequence goes on along the minus strand of NC_038243.2, from coordinate 41,718,086 downwards.
GCCCAGAGAGTGAGTGGGAGAGTATTCGATCGTTGCTTCCACTATCAGTGGCTCCAATATCATTACAGAATGAGTATATCGGTATGGAAGTTGTGATGAAAAATGGAAAGAAGCATGTAATTTTCAGGGGTCTTGTTACAGTAGTGAATGATTCAGATGTTATTTTGAATATTTTGACTTGTCATGCATCTCATGGTTGTGATTCCTTGCTTGGAGTAAACAGTTCTAACACTGTAACAGCAGAAGTCTTTCAAAATCAGTATTATCAGCCATCATCTGGTTGGGGTAACAATTGGCCAGCTGTGCACAATGATAATCCTGGACATTGGAGCACAAGGGACTTCTCATACTCATCTAAGGTTGGTATATTTATAAATTTTCTGTTTTATCACTTGTTAACTCTCTTAAGATTCCATCATTATGATTGTTTTCCTCATTCACTTGTACCATTTTAAAGGATTTCTTTGAGCCTCCACTTCCTCCTGGGTGGAAATGGGCTTCGGGTTGGTCCATAGATAAGTCTCAATATGTTGACAAGGAAGGCTGGGCATATGGACCTGACATTAAAAGCCTAAGATGGCCTCCTATTTCTTCACATTTTTCAACCAAATCAGCCTCTGATGTTGTGCGTCGAAGGCGATGGATTCGTACAAGACAATCTTTGTCTGAGCAAGGTACAGAAAGCTTGCAGGGTGGAGCAAGTACTGTGCAACCTGGAGCTTCTGCTGTTTTATCATGGAGAAGCTCATCAAAGAATTCTGACCAATGTTTGCAAGTTCGACCTAAATTTGATAATTCTCAGCCCTCATACTCATGGGGTTGTGCTATTGCTGTTGGTTCAAGTTATATATATAGCAAAGACCAACTATTAGATCCAGGTTCTACTAGACTGACTTCTGTAACACCCACTTGCTCATTGAAGCTTAATGAGCTTGAGAAAAAAGATATACTTGTGTGCTGCAATCCTAGTAGTGGAAGTAAACAGTTGTGGTTTAGTGTGTGTACAGATGCCTCAGTTCTCAATACTGAACTAAACGTACCTGTATATGATTGGAGAATATCTATTAACTCTCCTTTGAAATTGGAGAACCGACTTCCTTGTCCTGCTGAATTTTCAATCTCAGAGAAAACAAAGGAAGGAAATTGCATTGAGCGGCATCATGGTGTCGTATCTTCTCGTCAGAGTGTACATATCTATTCAGCTGATATTCAGAAACCCTTGTATCTTACTTTGTTTGTGCAGGGTGGCTGGGTTATGGAAAAGGTGATAACTAATGTAGCTCTGCAAATTTTATTTTGTAGTTGAGAAATTGTCTTAAATTGTTTGTTTTGCAATCTAGTTGATGCACAATCATCTTCTTTACTTGATTCATCTGCACAGGACCCAACTATTGTACTGGATCCTTCTTTCTCGAACCATGTCTCATCTTTCTGGATGATTCACCGGCAAAGTAAAAGGTTTGTAATCTCTCTTTTTGAAAAATTTCTCTCTTTCTTTTAAGTGACTTGTTGCATTTGTGATGTTCTAAATTCTGTTGCATAATATTTTTCTAATATTGTTCTTGGAGGTGAAGTATTTTGTCTGTTTGAGGATTGTTTGTTTGTCCTCCAGCATGTCAATGTCTATGTATTTTTTATCATTTTTTCTTATGTATTCATATTTTTCTATTAGAACTAGTTTTTGGAGGTTGGTGATCAAAGAGCTTGGTTAAGAAGCTTTAAATGTAATGTCTCTATGAAATGAATGTTCTAGTTTATATTATGTACTTGTTCGTTAGGCAGAAAGACGAATGTGGGAAAGGTATTTTTGTACTTATGCTAATTTTAAGTCTAATTATCCACTATTTCTTCATGCAAATTATTTCCCATTGGGTTATGTAATGGTGCAGAACTATAGCTATTCTTTTTAACATAATCTTCCTTTCATTTAATTAGCATAATCTTTATTGTAGCATTGATAATCTTCATTATCATCTTGCAGGAAATTACGTGTGAGCATTGAACATGATATGGGCGGGACAAGTGCTGCCCCAAAAACATTAAGACTCTTTGTCCCTTACTGGATTGTCGACGATTTTTCTTTATCTTTGGCATACCGTGTGGTGGAAGTGGAACCTTTGGAAAATGTAGAGATGGATTCTGTCCTACTCTCTAGGGCAGTTAAGTCTGCCAAAACTGCCTTGAAAAACCCCATAGGCTCATTGGATAGAAGGCATTCTAATTCAAGGAGAAGCCTGCAAGTACTTGAAGTAATTGAAGACAACAGTCCATTTCCGAGCATGCTTTCTCCACAAGATTATGCTGGTCGTAGTGGAGTTTCAATGTTTCAATCTCCTAAAGATACTAGGCTGGGCATTTCTGTTTCTATGCAGTCTTCTGAAGTTTACAGCTCTGGGATTTCTCTGCTTGAACTGGAAAAAAAGGTGTTTTTTGATAAAATGACAAACCCTACTCTATCTTTGTCGCAATGCATTAGCATTTCCCTAGTTTTGTTCCACCATGGTATATAATGTTCATTGAAATTCTTGCAGGAACGTATTGATGTCAAGGCTTTCAATTCTGATGGATCTTACTACAAGCTTTCGGCATTGTTGAACATGACTTCAGACAGAACAAAGGTTGTGTCTATAGTCTTTAGTGTTACTTGCCTTCAGTAAATTATAAACCAAATAATTCACTTATCTTCTTTTGTTCTTCTGGCGATACCTATTATTAATGGCAATTGTCTATCATGTGGTTCAAGACCAACTCCATATCATCCCAATATAATTAACTATTAAGGTATTTAATGTCCAGGTGGTTCATTTCCAGCCGCACACATTGTTCATTAATAGATTTGGATGTAGTCTCTGCCTGCAGCAATGTGATACTCAGTCAGCTGTATGGATTCATCCCACGGATTCTCCAAAGCCTTTTGCTTGGCAGTTATCAGCCAAAGTTGAACTTCTGAAGGTGCGTTTTATTAATTTTCTTGTCCAACTTACATGTTTGGATTGTTTTCTGTAACTCATAAAGGATCTATATTCATTCAGTTGCGCATTGATGGCTACAAATGGAGTACACCATTTAGTGTAAGCTATGAAGGTGTAATGCGCATTAGCTTGAAAAAAGATGTTGGAGATGAACCTATGCAAATAAGGGTAGCAGTAAGAAGTGGTGCCAAGAAATCACGCTTTGAAGTTGTTTTCCGTCCAGATTCACTATCAAGTCCTTACAGGTTTTGTTCTCTTAGTTTCTCCCCTGTGAGCCATTTGTTTTTCTACATTGAGGAAGGGAAATATAGGAATTCACCTGTATCCCTCTATGTTATATGAAATATTATAGCAATTATTTTCCCTGGCTTGAGTCAATTTATGCAGGTGTAATGTATTATGTTGGAAAGTCCCATATTATTGCAAGTGTTTTAATTATATTTATGTTTACAGGATTGAAAATCGCTCCATGTTCTTGCCCATTCACTTTCGTCAAGTTGATGGTATCCCTGATTCCTGGCAGCTACTTGTTCCAAATTCTGCTGCTTCATTTCTGTGGGAAGATCTTGGTAGAAGACGCTTATTGGAACTCTTGGTAGATGGAACTGACCCAATGAAATCACTCAAGTTTGATATTGATGAAATTTTTGATCACCAATCCATCCATGTAAATGATGGACCAACCAGAGCCTTGCGTGTTACTATTGTAAAGGAAGAAAAAACCAATGTTGTTAAGATCAGTGATTGGATGCCTGAAAATGAACCTACTGGAGTTCCAAGAAGACATTTATCATCAACGAATGATTCTCAAAAGCAACAACTGACGTCAATTACAGATTGTGAATTCCACATCAACTTTGATCTTGCTGAGCTTGGGATATCTATTATTGATCATACACCTGAGGAAATTTTGTATCTCTCTGTTCAGAATCTTGTTTTGGCATATTCAACTGGTTTGGGCTCTGGAATTAGTCGGTAAGATTTGCAAGAGATCTATCTTTGAATGTGGCTAGAACTTGTTTTGGCATATTCAACTGATGATTATCTATCTTCCATAAGTTATTTCTTAAGTTTCTTGGTAAAAATACAGTTCAGATCTCAGTATCTAGTCAACCAATACAACTTGATCACTTGCCTTAAAGATTTAAAGTAACTATACAAGATTTATTTCTGTTTAGTCATTCCGTTATGTACCATTATTTGATTTTGAAACTAAAATTTCAATCTTATTCCAGATTCAAAATCAGAATGTGTGGGCTACAAGTGGACAACCAACTGCCACTAACTCCAATGCCAGTTCTCTTTAGGCCACAGAGAGCTGTATCAGAAACTGACTATATCCTGAAATGCTCCATTACAATGCAATCAAATGGATCATTGGATCTTTGTGTCTATCCATATATTGGTCTACATGTGAGCATCACCATGTTATAATTACTATTCATGAAAAAAATGTCGATGTTTAACTTGTTTTATAAATTATGAGAGACTAATTTATTATATGATTGGTTTCTGGCAAGCAGGGGCCAGAAAGTTCTTCTGCCTTTCTGATAAACATTCACGAACCTATTATTTGGCGCCTTCATGAAATGATCCAGCAGGTGAAGCTCAGTAGGCTGTATGATTCTAAAACAACTGCTGCATCAGTTGATCCAATAATTCAAATTGGGTATGTAAGACTCTTGGAAATGTGTGATTATCTTTGTAGGGTTTGCTTGAAACTGCTTATGACATTACATTGAATTACAGTGTCCTTAATATTTCGGAAGTTCGATTCAGAGTGTCTATGGCTATGTCACCAAGTCAAAGACCCAGGGGTGTGCTTGGGTTCTGGGCATCCTTAATGACTGCATTGGGTAACACAGAAAATATGCCTGTAAGTATTTTAATTTCTTTCTGTAAGTTACCTTACCTGATGAACCACTTTTAAAATCCCTTGTAGTATCTTGCTGAATTCAAGTAATCAACCTTATATCTCATTTGTTTCAAACTAGGAGTACATGTAGGTTTTACAAAGTGATTAAATTTCGCCAAGAGAATAACGTTACTCATTTGTAGGACTTGGGGAATATGGTGAAATAATAATCTTAACAATGAACGTGTACTCATTAACCAGGTCAGGATAAACCAGAGGTTTAATGAGAATGTATGCATGAGGAAGAGTTCTATGATTACCATGGCTATCTCAAATGTCCGAAAGGATCTACTAGGCCAACCACTTCAGCTTCTCTCAGGAGTCGATATATTGGGCAATGCAAGTAGCGCACTTGGACACATGAGTAAAGGTGTAGCTGCATTGTCTATGGATAAAAAATTTATTCAAAGTCGACAGAGACAGGTTTGTATTGGATGTTCTTTTGTGCAATATTTTCCTTGATTCTCATGCTTTAAATTTGATAGACCTGCCCCTAGAATATTAATCTTTAAATATAAGCATGTTAACTGCTATCTGGCTAGTATTTTAACATGTATTAATCATAGGAAGTTTGGGGGATGGACTTTTGTAGCATGGGTTAGGTAGCAGGGTGCTATGGTTCTGGCTTTGTTCCTACTATTAATCATAGGAACCAGCTGGCCCCTATAATATTGTAACTTCAGTACCACTGGTACTCATTATTAATATATCATATCTATGTTTGCTGAGCAAAAAAAAACATGTATTAAAGTAATAATATAAGGAGATGCAGCTATTCAACTGCAGACTCCTCTAGCTTCTAGTAGAAGCTAGTTAGTTGTTAGTAGTTAGAAGTTAGTTAGACAGTTTCTGTTAGGCTCTCTAACAGAATTGTCTATATATACTCTTTGTAAATCTGAATCACTTGGGTTAATGAATAATTATTCTACTTCTTCATTACTCCTTTCTCTCTCTCTCTCTCTCTCTATTTTCCTAGACTAGAAACTCTATGAACATGCACTTTTCATAGATGGTGCTATCACATGATTCTTTACCTGATACTAAAATATACTCAATTATCCATGCATAGCATTTATGTTTTAATTACTATGATCCAATATCATGAAACCCCTTGAAAAACAGAATAACTGACTGCAAGAGTTTTATGAAGGTTTAGAATTCATTGATAACATGAGATTTGAAACAATTGCAACATCCAATAGCTTCTTGTAGAAAATAACAGTTAACAGTAATGAATGCTCATTGAATCTGTCCAAAATTAAAAAAAAAAAAAAAATCATAAAAGCTAAATCCATCTACCATGGCCACCACCACTATCACTCACACACACACACACACACACACACACAAATAAGAACAATAAGTATAAACCATTCAATTATATTTGAATGCTTAAGATTAAAAGATAAGTGCACAAGTTATGATTGCATGACCCACATTTATCTTAAAATGAGATTTGTTCTCACTAGATAAGTCCCAGATATATATTAAGAATGAGCTCCAACCACTGAACCTAAAAGTTTATGCTATTAAGCAACAGCCCGGGAATATGGTGTTGCTTCTCTTAACATGTGCTTTCTCTCTTTGTTTTTTTGTCATTTTTAGTTTTTCAGTTTTAAAAAACTCAGATAATGTGCAGTGGTTTGATAGGATGCTAATAAACCTGTATTTAATGTAACTTTGTGTGACAGGAAAACAAAGGTGTGGAGGATTTGGGTGATGTTATAAGAGAGGGAGGTGGAGCATTAGCTAAAGGTTTATTCAGAGGGGTGACTGGCATTTTAACAAAGCCTCTTGAAGGAGCAAAATCTTCTGGTGTTGAGGGTTTTGTTCAGGGTGTTGGGAAGGGAATTATTGGTGCCGCTGCACAACCAGTGAGTGGAGTTTTGGATCTTCTGTCAAAAACAACCGAAGGTGCTAATGCTATGAGAATGAAAATTGCATCTGCTATAACATCTGATGAACAACTTCTCAGGAGGAGACTGCCTCGTGTTATAGGTGGTGATAATCTGCTAAAACTATACGATGAGTACAAAGCTCAAGGACAGGTACCATGGGTTCAACTTGCTATTGCAGATCTAAAGTTCATTTGTTATTTTTACATTTAAGCTTTAAATTATAAAATATCGCAAATGATATGTTTGAATCAAAGAAAGCTAGTTGTTATTGAAATTCTAGGGAGAGTTGTTAATTTAGACCCATGTTTGGGAAGATTAAAGAAGAGATATTGCCTTCTGTTCACTTTGCAGAAACAAATGTTTGAACTGTAAACAATTTAATTTTAAAATGCACAACTTTTTGACAGATATTGTGTTTATAGATTGAGGATACTGCTTTGGAATACTACTTTTGTTTATTAAATAGTTTTAGGGTTCAATTCGTCTTTAATTTATTTACTGACCATTTCTGACATTAGAGGATAACTATAATAATGTCATACTTATGTGCTCTATACCCTTGTATTTCTTGTTTAACTATCACCTTCAGTTAACTAACATAATGTTCACTCCTCATTCAACTAAATTTTATTTATTCACTATAAACTTAGTAACAACACAGTTGTTAATATTACCAATTTTGAGCTTCATTAGCTGTTACCCTTGAATTGTTAGTGCTGTATTTCCTGAAGATATCCAGCAATCAGCGGATAGTGAGAGTGAACTTCAATTATGTGGATGGCCATTGTTATGAAAATATTTTGCTTTGTAATTCATTGGACATACTGCATTACCAAAATGTCCTATCAACGAAACTTTCCTAATTTCTTTTTCTTACTCTTGGTTATTGCATGTGTTCTAACCTACTTTCTTTTGGGTGCTCAATTGCTAAACAATTGTAATACTTCTGTCATGAAGGTCATACTGCAGTTGGCAGAATCAGGTTCATTTTTTGGTCAGGTTGATCTGTTCAAGGTTCGCGGAAAGTTTGCCTTATCAGATGCTTATGAAGATCACTTCATGCTTCCAAAAGGGAAAATCCTCGTGGTCACACATACAAGAGTCATACTATTGCAAGTATGTATTCATGATTGAAAACAATGAATAAAACCCATTTTCTTGAGTCAACTTACTCATCAATCTTTGTCATTGTCAGCAACCATCCAATATTATTGCTCAGAGAAAGTTCAGCCCTGCAAGGGATCCATGTTCAATAATGTGGGATATTCTGTGGGATGATCTTGGTACTATGGAACTGACTCATGGCAAAAAAGACAAGCCAAAAGCTCCCCCATCACAGCTCATTTTATATTTGCAATCTAGGTCAATGGATATGAAAGAAAATCATCGCATTATAAAATGCATCCGTGAAACCCATCAAGCTCTTCAAATTTACTCTTCAATTCAGCATGCATTGAACACTTATGGTCCAGGAGTATCAAAGGTTTGTTTTTATTTCATGTGTTTCCTTAAACACTCATTTGTATATTTTTAGTTCCTCCTGCAATTGAAAGGTACCTAGGGGCTTTAACTTATTTGGTTGAGCAGAGTGCGTGAATTGTTGTAAATCCCCTGGGACCTGTATCCGATTCCTATGGATTAAAAAGAAAACTGACACTGAAAAACTTTCGCGACTCCAAACAAAACATGCTTATGCATCATATATTTGTTCCCAATGTTTACAGAGTTCTTACTTCTGAGTGAAACTATTTTGCGTTGTTATTTCAGGGAGTTCTGAAAAATAAAGTGGCAAAGCCATATTCACCCCATGTTGATGCCCGTAGTGTTGACCTATCCCCCCAACAGATGCCTGGATCAGTCCCTCTCTCCTCAACTTTTGGAAGCAGTGCCCGTGACTAGGACTATACATTGTTCATCACATTCAACATAGTCAAGTCCCTATCTAAACAGCCCTGTGCTCTATTGAAATTCTACCGATTAGTCCACCTGATGACTTCCGTTCAACCCATGCAGACAGTCACATGAGCCCACTCATATCAGGACTCAGATTGTAATGCTGGTTTCAGGAATGCAACCATATACCTACCCGAAGATAACGGTTACAGTTAGTTGGAGGGAATTGGTTCGAAATCTATCTATTGCTATGAGTCTCGGAGAAGGCCCATATCTCCAATTTTTTCTTAGAATATCATATAAATCCAATACTTCTTGTATAATATTGAGTGAAATAGTTTTCTTTGTACATATACAGAATCACACAGCTCATATAGGATCCTACTTGCTCTCATCTTGCCCCTTTCACATATAGAATTTTTTATTTTTGAACTTTTTAACAAATATTCGTGTAACACCCATATCTAGACCCAAAATAATTTCAAAACTTTATAAAAATAATTCTTATTTTCATACAAAATATTTAAAGAGTTGATATAAAGCATATAAATATTCGATGGTACAAAGTTAAACGACTAAATACTGTACCAAAAAAAGGTTAAACGTCTAAATAAAAATAAAGGGAAAAAGTAAAAAATAAAAAATAAACGTAATTGTAGGACCAAAGTATTAATTTTTCATAAAAAAAGAGCTCGTCACAATTTCATGTAAAAAAAATGAATATATATAAATTAGTAGATAAATAAGTTATGTGCAAAATAAAAATAGATAGGTTAAAAGAAAAAAAAATTATAAATACAATCATCAACTTTAATTTAAGATCATGATTTAAATATTATAAGAGGAATAGAGTGTTTCCTGATTTATTTTGATTTGTGAAACTATGTCATGCAATCACTTTAGAAATGATTAAATATGCTTTGTATTGTGACTGAAAAACAAATTCAAGTTCAAGGCTCAATTGAACAAAAAAAATTAGGATACTATTCAAAAAAGATAAATAATTCATGAATTTAATTAAAAAAAATTCAAGTATATGTAGGTAGTATTCTCATTATACAGGTTAGTATTATTACATTAACAATGTGAGAATACTCTCTTTAGAACTTACAAGGATGCAAAGGTGGTTGTTGCTTGTGCACCCAGCAATATTATGATATTCTAAAAATATTCCCATGTGTTCTTCTTTCTTATAGCTTTTTCTTTCACTCATTCATTTATTTTGTTGGTTCGTCGCATTCTTTCATTCTCGTGAGAGGAGAGGTTTGTTGTGTCCTCCTTGATCGAGGTGAAAGTCTTACGGAGGTACATCGGCAAGTGGTGGTTGTGGTAGTGGTTGATGTGGTTGTTAACGGCGTAGGTAAGCTAACCTGTCTTTGATAGTTTTTTTTGTGTTTAAAACTTAAGGATTATGAATTCGTAAGTTATATAATATTTACAGATTGATAATTCGTAAGTTTTATATAACTTACGGATTAACAATTTGTAGGTAACATACGGATTAATAATTCATAAGTTACTTATGGATTGTCAATTCGTAAGATAATTTTTTGTTTTTTAAAGAATTGTTTTAATGTTTATTTTAAATGTAATTAGTATTATTATTTTAAATATTATTAAATAAGTATAGTTTGATGATTAATTTGTAAGTATTTATTTTTATATTTTGGAATTGGTATTAATTCTAAAATAATTTAGACTTATAAGTTATTTGAGTCGTTGTGCCTTAAAATTGGTTATTTTTAGTACTTTTAATTTGATTAATTATAATTAAGTTCAATAATATTATTTATTTTAGTATAAATGGTTAGGTTATCAATTTTTATGTATTATATAGTTATGAATTTTAAGAAGAAAAATTTGATTTTATTGGTTTTTTAATATATGTGATTATCAATTTTAATGTTTTATATTATTAAATGCAATAAAAAATAAAAAAATTGTGTGTTAGGGGTCATTTGTTTGTCATTGAAATTTTTTAATGTTTTGTTAAGATGGATAAAGATCTGCTATAGTCCACTACACGACATCACATTTGCTACGATAAATGTCTCGCACCCACGATAGTCGAACATATACCCTTTGACATTGTATTGTCTCAACTCTTTCTTCATCTGCACTAACTGCAAGCAATTCAACTAACAGCAATACAGAAAAGTCTTGAAGCTATGGAAGGCTCCTATGATGGGCAAATGAAGCAACGATGCCACATCATCGAGGGTGATAGTCACCTCCCCTATAGGATGATGGAAATTATTAGTTTCCTTATATCACCTCTCCGCAAAAGCTGATATAAGTCTCTGATCGCTAATGTCCAAGGAACATGCAATCAGAGGACTTAATCATGTGGCAATGACTAAGTCTTCAATCTCTGGAGCAAGTCTGTCAAATTTCTCAACCTTCCTTCCATGGGAGGATAACTTCAACTCAAGATGTTCTTGGAAAAAAAAATTAAATCATTTCAACGATAATAACAAATACTTCTTCTTCCAAACAATTGCAAGATGATGAACATAGTAAATCAAAACTAATGTGTCGTGGGACCCGCCTGAAAAATCCTCGACATCAGGAACTACATCATCAACAGTTACTTCTTCAGGTTATTCATGGACCTCGTCAGTTGCATGATCCACGTGCTGAACATCACTAGCAATAGGTGCAGCTTTCCGTTACCCACGTGCAAATGGTGTGGGTCTTTGTCGTTGAGAAGTTTCATCCGAATCAAAATTTACTTCTCTTTTCAGGGCTCTTCCAATAACTCTGTCTAAAGTCCAACTCAAACATCTAGTTCTAACCATAACCTGCACATTTAAACAATCATAACAACTAAAGTCATCATTCAAGCAATATTACAATCAATTACTATTTTGTAATCCTTAAATTAAAAAATATATTTTTAGAATTACTTTTTTATTACTTTTATAAATTCTAAATGTATATGGAATTTTTTTTTCAAATATATAAACTTCACAACAATAATGAAGTAAATTTAAATTAATGACCAAAATGTAAGTACAATTTTGGTTTTCATTTCTAACAAATGATTATTTCATTTTTTAACAAATTAATAACACAACAACTTTTAATTGGGGTGAGTTTTTATTTCACACCTGAATCTAGTTTAAGATAATACTTGTTTATAATGTAATGATTATTTCATTTTTTAACAAATTAATAATGAGTATCGTTTCTCAACGTCCTCTAGCACGAGGTTCTTTAAAGTCATTTACCTAGTCATCTGCTCCCATGAACATAAGGTTTGAGATCATCACAGTATTCAAACACAAATAACACAGGGAGTGAGTTATCACATTTTTAAAAAAAGTACAAATAAACAAAGACATGATCAAAATAAATTATAAAAGAATTTATAACTTAATACAATCTATGTCATTTCACCACTTTATCATTTAAAATTTATTTTTCAATCACCAATCACATTACACATGAATCACACACTCGGGTCAAGACATAATAATACTTATCAATTTCATAATAAACAATTTACAGACATTATGTAACAATTATACTAAGACTCAAACCTATATGCACTGTGATACCATGTTAGTGAAAAATCACACTGGAACGCTTAGGAGTACATAACAAGACATACCACACAATATGTATGTCAGGTCACTCTCACTAAATAAATCATAAGGTGAATCATATATGATCAATATAGACTTAAATAAGCACTCAAACCCCTTAAATAATTTCACATAATCATATAAGAATAATTTCAATACAATAAACAACCCAAAATAAATCACAATTTAATTCTCTAAGAATTTTTAGACGTATTCATTCTAACTGATTGCAATCACTCTTGATATCCCTTGTGGACTAGAGTGAAGTGCTAGTGCCATATTAATTAAGAAATATACTCAAGAAGTTAAATTATGTGAAATGACAATATGAAGTAGTTGGGATATTAACCGGAAATTTTTTAATGCTGAAGTCAGATTCATTATTAAAGTCTGATTGGTGAAGACTGAAATCAAAGCTGCTGAGCTCTGACACCCCAATCCATCAAATTTTTTATTGTGGACTCCACCAAGCATTCTGCATTATAGCATTTTTTATTTTTTAATATTTTCTTCTCTTATAGAAAAATTGTTGGGTGACATCTTATTTTATTCGATTGCAGCACAAGAACAATAAGGTTAATTTTGAGTTAGGGACTAAAGCTCAAGCATATGGAGATATTCAATTAATGCCTTTTGTAGATTATTATAGTTTGATTTCTTTGAAGACAACTGCAATTTGCATTATGGGGGTAAGTTGATTAAGATGTTATGCAAAGAATATATTATTGAGTTAACTGCTTACTGCCTTTAGATGGAATGGTATTATAAAGTTCTATTAGTCTTTTTCAGTAACCAATATTTTATAATATATCAGTACAAAGAAATAAAGAAAATGTAGTAGAACGTGGAAATAATATACAAGGGAGAAGATGCACTAATAGATGCGGTGGGTGAAGATAAAGGGAGTGTCGGAAGGAGAACATTAATGAAAATAAGCATGGAAATAATGTGGAGCTCTAAATTTTAGGGAACTTGGTAGCATACTAGTAATGGAGAATGGTACTGTGGTATTTCTCTTTTATACCATGTTAAAATTATAGGGTTTAAGTATAAAGGAGGAATAGGAATACTCAAAATAATAAACTTATATTCAAATTGTTGTGAAGGATGTGACACCAAAAAAACAAAACACTAATTCCTGTAACATACTCAATGTATTCTAATTTATAAAGACCCAATAACGATATTCTGAGCTATTCTCTAGTATTCTAACAACCTTTTTTTTCTGTGATAGTGTCATTTTTATCTGTTGATCAAATCACGAAGTTGGCTGTAACTATTTTCAAGGCCATAATGATACAACAATTTTTATTATCTATTCAAATATATCATTTAAAAATTGTGGTGGCACTGGGTTCTCTCCTTTTTGTCTTTACTTTCTATGAGTTACTTAATAAGCTCTTATTTATCAAAATTGCAGACAAAAATCATCCCTTCTAAATACATCATGAAAACAGATGATGATGCCTTTGTAATTAAAATAACACAATAATCACAACAACTTTTTAACAAATTAATAACACAATAACATCATGTAATTAAAATAAAAACTCACCCCAGACTTATGTCAAGTGGAACTTAAATAGGCATAATAAACAAGTATTATCTTAAACTAGATTCAGGTGTATTTGTAAAAGAACTTAATTTCTATCATTGCATTATTTCTATCATATGTTTAGCCTGTTATATATGTCCCTATTGAATAAAAAAAAGAATTGTTTTATTATTTTTTTTTCGATCTCTTTTAATGTAAGATCACCTTTATTTGATTTATTTTTTAATATTATTCTTAGCTCTTTAAATTAGAAGATGTTGCAATGGGCATATGGATCGAACAGTTCAAGAATGGTGGTAAAGATGTGCATTATGAAAATGATGAGAGGTTTTACAATGCTCGATGTGGATCAAATTATGTACTTGCCCATTATCAAAGTCCGAGGATGGTGCTATGCCTTTGGGAGAAATTGCAGAAAGAACACCAGCCAGTATGTTGTGAGTAAGACATTTATGTTTTTGAGTTGTAACTGTTGATTCTGAGGTTTGAGCATTTTTAAATGTTTAGGTTATATGTTAGTTACTACTAATCATCTTACACGTATTTTGTATCCTATTGTTCATTGATTTATTCATTCGTTAATATAATCATTTCAGTAGAAAGAATTAGCTAAACGCTTGAAAATACCTGAAATATATTTTCCGCTAACTAGTGGCATTCTAGTGCTGAACAACAGTAAGATGAAAACATTGTGTTGTACTAACTATTAGGCTAATTGATGCTTTTATCTCAAATTATTACGAATGTTTCATTTAGTCTCCCATTTTTAAAAAGCTGTAATTTAGTTTTTGTATTTTTTTTCATTTCCCATGCAGTCCCTTTGTCTGTTAGTTTTGTCCCACAAGTGTTGTTTTTGTTTACTTTATGGTCCCTCTACCACTACTTTTCCATTTGCCATTAAGTCCTTCTAAATGACACAAGTTTGTCAATTGGTACCGTATTTTTTTAGAGCTGCATAAGTACTTAACGTACAAAACAAATGGAAGCCTGGCCTAACACTATAGGGACTACTTTGGAAACAAAAAAAAAGGATTAAATAATTTCTAAAAATGGAGGACCAAATAAGAAAATCATAATATTTTAAGGAACCAAAAACATGATTTAGCCTAACTTTTATAGCCCAAAGCACCAATCTATCCTAGTCAGAATACCAGCAGCAACAAACTGTTCATTTGTATACTTAAACAATAGCCAAATGCTGAGCTGGAGTTTCTCAATTCCTACGAGATAATCTATTAGTATTTGATGTGCCATCCCAGTTATTCACAACTACACATATATTTATGCTTCTGCCATCTATGAGGATTTTTTTTCGGTTAGTTATTTGGTTAGTATACACAATTGTACTTGTAAGTTATAATATATACTACTGTGGCATGTATAAATACTACTATATTATGCACCAAAACCTTGAGGCAGTAATATTTAGTGTAAGTATACTAGAATACGCCACCCTTTACATTGTATCAGATTGAATTTTACAAGTGAGGCTTAGTTAGCAAGTTGAGCTGTGTAAGCAGACTAGACTTTATACGCAAGGTGGAAGTTCAATTATTGTTGTTGTACGTTTTACGTGTATCAAGCATTTAAAAAGTGTAGGTATTAAGTATTCACTGAGGTTCTTGTTTTCACTCTGGACCTGATTATCTTTTCCTTCACCTTAAATAATTTGTATTTTTTTTTATATATAAGAAAAATAGGGATCTCAAAAGAACACAAGAGGATGCTTAGAAAGTAACTCCACATTAACTGTTGCCTCTTATTAAAGAAAGTGTAAATGATTATAAAAATGAAAAGTTGGGACAGGTTTTGGCTTTTAACAGTTGGTAACTAGTGGGTACAGTCAGTAGCAAAATGGAACTACTCGTACGCAACCAGATTATGACTAAGCGTACCACTAACGGAAAGATATTTTATGAATAATATTCGAGTAGGATTGAAATTGAAGCTATACATAGATAATAGTAATCAAAGTCAAAAGAAGACTTAGTTTTTGAGCAACCATGCATTGAATTTGAACATAGTGTGGGAAAACGGGGAGCAATTCCTTGTTCTTGGTAGCCAATACGTTAATACCTTATTTCGTATATTTGGAAGACAAGCTATGATTGATAAGTCCAACATATTTGCCCTTTCCCCCCACCATTAATTTGTGGTATTACTCAATGAGTACTCATGGCTAATAATTGAATTTACCTTCACAAATGAGAAAACTATAATGGCTATTAAAAATTTTACATTGTCAATTAATTAGAAATTATTTTTAATATAACTTTAAAAATAATTATTATATAAACTAACAAATTTATTAAAAATATTGATTTATAATTGGATATAAAGTGTATGTATCATTATTTATTCAAATTATAAAACTTGAATTTACTATTGAAAGGTTTGGCAAGATCCAGCAACTCAATGATAAGCTATAAATATTTGTGTGTACATGTGATGAGCCTTTCTTTGCGTTAATTGCACAAAACTGTCAAATTTGACGTTTACAGTTCGGCTTTAAATTTTAAGGATCATAAATAGAATTTACATTTGGATAGGGGATAGATGATAAAGATATGATGAAAGATGTGTCGAAGATCTAACACCAGCTGCGATGCAAGTTTGATTCAATAAACTTTTATACAGAAATGTTTAACGTACCCCCTTAACACCTCTAAAAATTAAAATGTATTTTCCTCCAAAGATTATTAAAGCATGAAACTTGGTTCCTTCTTTTATTTCGAATGCATCTATACAAGTCACTCATCACTATTTTTATATTACTTTAGTCTTCACTAAATGATAAAATTATGGTATATATCAAACATTAGTACACATGCAAGTTGGAATTCCAACAATGCTCAACCATTATTACGTCACTTCGAATTCTATAGTTAGTTTATTTAGGCATGTATTGTTAATATAAAAGTTTTTACATTAGTAATTAATTAAAAATTATTATGATATAATTTTTAAGATATTTATTATAAAAATAAATCAATTAGTTATATATGATAATTTGTGATTGAATAATATTAACACATATATTATTTATTCTTCTAAGAAATCATAAGAACCATTCAAGTATAATGTACAAGAGATTGTTTTATTAAGTGACGATGCATTAATAATTTTCCTTTCACTTGTTCTGGCATGAATTTTAATTTAATTAATAAGTAATCAGGAAATAACTAATAATGGCATAAAAATTGAATGAATTTGACAAAGAAAAGCATTATATGAAAATATAATAAGTGTTAGTATATATTTTAAATACTTAATACATTTGTTATTATTAGATGAAGCTCATATTGAATAATGAAATGATGTAAATATACATCATGCATCTTATTCAATGGCTCTTATGTTCTATTTAAAGCACATCACATAAATTTTAGTATCATACAATAATAAGAACACGTTACAAAGATTATAATCACAACTTCTTTCGTGTTAATAATCATTGGAATATTTTACATGCATCCATAATAGCCACTACTTTTGGTTTTTGTTCTCTTGAGGTGGTTGTTAGTTATTCCCTACTCACTTATCAGTCAACGCAAAGGAACAATTACTTATACGCAACCTCGACCTTGAACAGTACATGGACTGGCACAAGCATAGCCGCAAAGTTAAAACTTAACAAATTGCATCAATTAATCAAAAATCACGAACCGGAACTACGTGGAAGAGGCGTGACGCTCTTTTTCTCGCGTCACAAATATACCCTTTCATTCGAAGTGTCGAAAGAGAGAAAATAAACACGATATGACACAGCCTTTAAGGGGCATTGTTGGGTTTTCAACCCACGCGCACCAACGTGCTTATAAGAGCGTCGGGATTTAGCACCCTTTAAGTATGTGCACAGAATTAACACAGAGAGAGAAATAAAAGAGAAACCCTAATTTTGTTACTGTTATTCTTCTTCAAAGAAAACCCCAAATTTGAACGCTTCAAATTCAATTCAGGAAACCCTAGTGACTAATCTCGTTGCGAAACGGCGATTGAAGATGATCGTGAGCCAGAAGGTGGTAGCGGAAGCGGAAATTATCTGTCAGCAGAACATTCCGATGTTGGACGTGAAGTATCATATTTGCGTGGCGCAAGAACACAACGTGAAGGTTGAGGTTTCTCCCAAATCATCTTCACCTTCTCTTCCGATCTTTGGCCAAGTATGTTTTTCCTCTTAACTAATCTTTACTGTAACGTCTCGCTTTGATTCCATGTGTTTTTGTTCTTTTTTTCCTTTTGGGTTTGCTTTCAATTGGGGTTATTAGTGGTTTGATTTGGTTGAAGGAATTAGTTTTTAATCCTTTTAGGTTAGTTTATTGTCAAATCTGAATCGGGTCTGTAAATTTGGTTTTGTTTCTTCGATTGATAAATGTGAGGAAGATCCAATACTCCTCTAGTGTTTGCTGAGTTTATGAATCTGAATTTCGGAAGTACAATTTGGAATTGAGTGTTTATTTATTTATTGCCTTTAACCTAGGTTGCTCATGTATTGTATATTATCACCTCTCCTGTACAAAGAGGAGGGTGGAATTTTGATGAAATTTATTCGCTAGATGAAATTAGTTAAAATAGCTTGCTATGATCTTTAGTAATTTCGTGCTGGTAGGCCTTATGAGTTTGATGATGATCAGGTTCATGTTTTTTCTGTTTGTTTTTTCTTTAACACTTTTGAGTTGATCAATTTATTTTTGATGTGCTGACTTTTGTGTTTCATGTGTGTTAGGCAGTGAGTTGCTCCGAGATCATTAAAGATTCCATTTTGGAGGCCCCTGCGATGAATCTTGTCCCAAATGTGCGTTCTGGTAGCTATGCTGAGATGGGACCGCGGGTTTCTATGGATGACGAACACATCTGTATTGATGACCTAGGTGCTCAACTTGGATTTGTGTTCAAGTGCCCGATACCGAGTGCATTTTATGCAGTTTTTGATGGTCATGGAGGGCCTGATGCAGCTGCTTTTGTTAAGAGGAATGCTATGCGATTGTTTTTTGAAGATGCAGACATGCTGCAGTCATATGATGCTGATGCGTTTTTTCTACAGAAGTTGGAGGATTCCCATCGGAGAGCTTTTCTACGGGCAGATCTTGCCTTGGCTGATGAACAAACTGTTAGTAGTTCTTGTGGGACTACTGCATTGACTGCCCTTGTGCTTGGAAGACATTTGCTTGTTGCTAATGCTGGTGACTGTCGAGCAGTTCTTTGCCGGAGAGGTGTGGCTGTTGAGATGTCTAACGATCACAGGCCAAGTTATCTACCTGAGCAGAGGAGGGTGGAAGAGTTAGGTGGGTTCATTGATGATGGATATCTCAATGGCTATCTTTCAGTAACTCGAGCCCTTGGGGATTGGGACTTGAAATTTCCACTTGGTGCTGCATCCCCTCTTACTGCGGAGCCGGATGTACGGCTGGTTACATTGACTGAGGATGACGAGTTCTTGATCATTGGATGTGATGGGATTTGGGATGTAATGTCTAGCCAAGTTGCAGTTAGTCTTGTTCGTCGAGGATTAAGAAGGCATGATGACCCACAGCAATGTGCCAGAGAGCTAGTCAAGGAAGCATTGCGCCTAAATACATCAGATAATCTCACTGTGATTGTCGTATACTTGTCGCCCATTGAAAGCATTGTTGAATCATGTCCACCCCAAAGGCGAAGATTCAAAACTTGCAGTCTGTCTGAAGAAGCCCGTAATAGGTTGAAGAGCTTAATTGAGGGAAATTGATTGTAAATGCAATTCTTGTGTTTGATAAATGTTCCTTTCATAAAAAAATTAATCTGTTTTTTGGCTGTTTCAGAGAGCTAAAAAGCAGCCAGCAGTTTTGTAGTGATAGAAAAGGGATATTTGGTGAGGGGGTAGAGGGTCTTTAGACCTATTTAATTGGGAGGTATTTTCTGGGTTACGTACTTACGTTGGTATATGTAGAGACAATTGTTAGCTAATTTTGGCGGATTAGATTCGGTCCCCACCACGGCCGTTCCCATTTTACATTGTTGATGCCTCTGTAAATAAGTTTGGGCTTCCTCACCCATTCTCCGGGGTGCATGCCACCAAAATTTAATTGTCATTTCCTATGTTTACTTCAATGAGGGGGTTGTCTGAGGCATACGATGGCCGAATGCATGGTTGAGTTTCTTGTTTGTTGTTCTCGGATCCTCCATGTTTTATGGATAGATATGCTTGGCCCATCTTATCACTGGTAGGGCCCATGTCATGGGACAACATCATCCTTTGGCATCATACAAGCTAAATCGCGTATCTTATGTGATGAATTTTTCCCCTTTGATAAAAAGGAGTGTGATTAGAAATATTATTTTTGGTTAGTGTCAGTTGTTTTGTCAGTTGCCCTTGGGCAACCAAATGCTCAGACTTTGGTAAGGTGTGTAAGGCCGTTATTTCGTTATCTAAATCTTTCAAACGTATGAATAGGGAAATTTGCTATTGTGGCATCCATGATCCCAGAAGTAAGAAGCTTCCAATCTACAACTCCATGGATCAAATGCCTTGTCTTTCAGATCCTAAATATATGGCAGAAATTTGTAACAATATGTAGATTTCCACTGTTGCTAAGCATTTTTCCCCCTCGCTGACTGTAACCATTAAACATCAATTACAAAACAGACTGTTAGTATTTCTTGAGTTCACTAAATAAAATAACTTGGTAAGCCTTGAGTTTAACGCGGTAGAATATTTACATTTCTATTGATATTGAATTTTACTTATAATTAAAGAAAGAGTCATGTAACTTATAACTGATTAATGAATATAGACTGAAGCAATGCTCCGCCAATAATGGTATTACTCTTACTATATCTATTTGATTAAGTATATGGTCCTCCAATGAGTTCGTCAACAAAACCTAAAGATACAACTACAAACAACTCCTTAAACACGTTTACAGTTTGATTCTTGATTTATGTATAGAGAAGATTTTGTCCGAGGAAAATAAAGTCTTTTCCACTCATTCCAATGTACTATTTGTTTAAATGGTAAACTCAAGTGATTGGTATTTAGTAAGATAATAGGTTTAATTGGTCAATCTCCAAATCCAACTTACCATGATATTTTTTTGTCTGAATTTTCCGTAATTTGAATTTTAATTGGAAAAGGAGAGGTGAACATACATCATTTACAATTTTGAAAATTAGTCTTGTCCAATAATTTTAAAATATAATTTTTTAAAGTATTTTTTTTATATTATGATAAAAATATTAAAAAATTCTAAATAATTACTATACAAAGTTTTAAATAATTTTTTAATTTAAAAAAACAAAAGAGTATTAATTAAAGTAAAGAAATACAAATTAATAGAATAATAATACCTCACTTGCTTTTCTCGTAACATTAAAAAATCTCCATGCCTAATTTGAGTCCAACTTGTTCATCCAAAAAGTAAAATTATTATGTCAATGACATCTAACTCAATAGGTTAAATATGTGTGTGAATTATTGTAAACTCTCTAATACATCTTGGATCTATTGAAAAAAAAATTCAAGGTTATCACAATCAAGATCAACGGTCCAAAGTAAAGGTTGAATTTGCATGTGAGAAACCAAAAACTAAAGAATAATTTGCCCCCCAAAAAAATAAAAATGGAGGGCTAGAATTGCATCAGCAATGATCTAAGGGCTGAGATGGAATGGAGATATAATAAGAGAAAACACTAATTATTAATTATTACCATGATGATATGACTGATGGTTATATAATAAAAAAAAAAACAGCATGCTGTGTGTTAGGTGGTGAGAAGAACGAATCGAAAAAAGAAAGATCATGGCGATGGCAAACTTGGCTCGACGGAAGGGTTACGCCGTCGTTTTGTCGTCGAGGTCGTCGCTTTGTCTGACAAGGTGGAGGGGGTTCGCGTCCGGATCTGACGAAAACGACGTCGTGGTCATCGGCGGCGGTCCCGGCGGCTACGTGGCGGCCATTAAAGCGGCGCAGCTGGGTCTGAAAACCACTTGCATCGAAAAACGTGGCACTCTCGGCGGTACCTGCCTCAACGTCGGATGCATCCCTTCCAAGGTTCATTTTCTTCAAACCGCTTTTCCTTTTCCCCTTTTTTTGTTTCTGCGTGTCTGGGATTCGAAATTCATTTTCTAGTTCGTTTAAATCTTGTGTTGTTTTATTTTTTTGGAGTTGTTTTGTTATGATAAGGCGGTGGTAGGAGAAAGTGATTGAGATATAGTTAAGTTGGTGAAGTATGAGCATGGCTTATCATTTGGATATTGTGTTTTATCAGCACTCTTGTATGTAGGAATTGAGTGCAAGTATTGGCTGATTTTATGTTTCTCCTGCACTATTTTTTTGGTGTGAATTAACAACATCAAAAATAAGGTCTCAAATGGAATATTATTGGCCGGAAGAGCGACATTATTGTTTAGCTTGCCTCTGCCTGTTAATATTTTGTACACTAAGGCACTGTTTGGATTAAATTCTCGGCGGGTACTTATAGGAAAAGAAAATAAAACGGTAAAATGAATTAAGTTTTTCCTTAAGTTAAAATACACTAAATTTTTACAGAAGCTCTCACATCTAACTTCTCCAAAAGCTGGGATGAATAAGTTGATTTTAACTTATAGAATAACTCAATTCATTTGAGTCTGTTTGCATAAGTAATTTGTTGAAGCTTTTTCATATTAGCTTCTCCAAAAGCTTATTTCTAGCTTATCGGGAAGCTTATTTAATTTTCTTTTCCTATAAGTGCTTATGGAGAAGTTTATCCAAACAGGGCATCAATTGCATTTCGTTCATTTTGTTTATTTAATTTTCCCTACTAAGTCTATTCATGTCTTGCTGCAAATTTTATTCCAATTTCTTGTCTTAAAATTTTCTGCATTAACTGCCATGATCTCCTTCATTTTGTATTTTAAAACAAATATGCTCTCATACGTAAAGTAAATGTTCTCTTCGAATAGTTTATGTTTGACTTAATTCAATGGCATTTGATCTATATGGCGTGGATCTCACGTAGTGGGAAAAGGTTATGGTTTTGTTGATGTTGTAATTCCATATATAATTTAAAAAAGAATAATGGATATAATATTCTAGAGACCCATGCACTCATTTACGGTACCTTCATATTTTGGTACAGGCACTTTTGCATTCTTCCCACATGTATCATGAGGCTAAACATGCATTTGCCAACCATGGGGTCAAGTTTTCATCTGTCGAGGTTGATTTGCCAGCCATGATGGCCCAAAAAGATAAAGCAGTTTCTAATCTTACCAAGGGTATTGAAGGTCTATTCAAGAAAAACAAGGTAAACTATGTCAAAGGTTATGGCAAATTAGTTTCACCATCTGAGGTCTCTGTGGACACCACTGAAGGTGGAAATACTGTTGTGAAAGGCAAGCATATTATAATTGCCACTGGCTCGGATGTGAAATCTCTGCCTGGGATCACTATTGATGAAAAGAAAGTTGTTTCATCAACGGGAGCTCTTGCTTTGACTGAAATCCCCAAGAGACTCATAGTCATTGGGGCAGGCTACATTGGGCTGGAAATGGGCTCAGTATGGGGCCGACTTGGCTCCGAGATAACAGTTGTTGAGTTTGCATCGGAGATTGTTCCAACCATGGATGCGGAGGTCCGGAAGCAGTTTCAGCGTTCTCTTGAGAAGCAAGGCATGAAATTCAAGCTGAAGACTAAGGTGGTTGGAGTTGATACTTCTGGGGATGGTGTGAAGCTAACTCTTGAACCAGCAGCTGGTGGTGATCAGACTACACTTGAAGCAGATGTTGTCCTGGTATCTGCTGGTAGGACCCCATTCACTGCCGAACTTGGGTTGGACAAGATAGGAGTTGAAACTGACAAGATTGGACGGATTTTGGTAAATGAAAGATTTGCCACAAATGTCTCTGGTGTTTATGCAATTGGAGATGTAATTCCAGGCCCAATGTTGGCACACAAGGCGGAAGAAGATGGTGTTGCTTGTGTTGAGTACATAGCTGGTAAGGTTGGTCATGTGGATTATGACAAAGTCCCTGGCGTTGTCTATACAATGCCCGAGGTTGCATCTGTTGGGAAGACAGAGGAGCAGGTGAAGGAACTTGGAGTTGAATACCGTGTTGGCAAGTTCCCATTCCTGGCTAATAGCAGAGCTAAGGCAATTGACAATGCTGAAGGACTGGTGAAGATATTGGCTGAAAAGGAGACAGACAAGATATTGGGAGTGCACATTATGGCGCCCAATGCAGGAGAGCTTATTCATGAAGCTGCAATAGCACTACAGTATGATGCATCAAGTGAGGACATTGCACGTGTGTGCCATGCACATCCAACAATGAGCGAGGCTGTGAAAGAAGCCGCAATGGCCACTTATGACAAGCCCATTCACATCTAAAGAGACGGTTGCTACTTTCTTCTTGTTATCATTTTTGTCCAAGAATTTTACAATGACTTGGAGATGATACCACCTCTGTTAAATTTAGATTCAGATTTTTAAATGCAAATTAGCCCCTTGTTTACTTGTTTGCATAATAAGAG
Organism: Glycine max; assembly: GCF_000004515.6. Classification (NCBI taxonomy): domain Eukaryota; kingdom Viridiplantae; phylum Streptophyta; class Magnoliopsida; order Fabales; family Fabaceae; genus Glycine; species Glycine max. The sequence continues at coordinate 41,693,776 of NC_038243.2, read as the reverse complement.
GAATGGTTGTGTTGTTCTTATCCTTGTTGAATAATATATATATCTCCCCTTCTCTCTGGGACAATATTGTAATTCTGACAGGGTGAAGACAACTTAATGGAAGTGTGGGACGGTTTTGATTAAACACATTGTTGGGTATTTATAAATTATTTATCAATTAATTTCTTCTCATGAGCAGGAATTCTTGCATGAGCAGGACATTTACTGGCACAAACAAGATCGAGGACTCTTGGAGTAACTTTAAAAGAGTTCATTTTCATCATTCGTTTTTTCAAAATTTAATGGTTGTAAAGAGTTACCATTTCGATCAATAGATTTTAAAAAAATAAATGATGAGGATAAAGAGTTATTCTTGGATCATTAGATTTTAAAAAAGTAAATGATGAGGATAAAGAGTTATTCTTCTAGTTACTTTTGGAGTAATTTAATCACTAAGTAATAAAAAGGTGATGAAGCATGTTATCTTGAGTTCATGATTAGTTTTATGCATGAAGTATTTTACTCGTCTCCAAGTAATACACGGAAATTGAAATGTTTCACCGGAGTAAATTTCAATGCAACGAAAGCCATCATCATTGGATAAGATAAATAGAGTGATTGAATTGCTTTAAATAATCTGCAATAGCATTAGTAGAGGATTGGTATGTTATTACGATATCTTGTGGTTGAAACTAGATCAAAATTATGCTCCGGTATAACTTAAAGAGGAAAAATAAAATTCCGTGTAGATGCGCTACAAACCTCGTCCAGAGCCCAACTTAAATGCCCGTTAAATTTTAAAATAAGGACACGAGTACAAAAATTTGAATGCATTAAACTTGAGAAATTTCTTCTACACCTAACAATTAAAGTGAATTGGTCAAATTATGATCCTTTACTTAAAATTAAAATAAATCCATCCCTTCCCTTCCTTGTGTTTCAGCATTCGTTCTCCCTGTTGTGCTCCTGCAAGTCTCTCTCCCCCATTCATCCCTCCATTCATCTTTATCATTCTATGGATCATCTTTTGGTAGTGTTGTCTCTCATTGTTGTCGTCGTTGTGAGTATTCTTATTTCCCAACCGTGTTTATTTAATTTTTACTGCGTTAAACCCATGTAAATTGTCAATCCGTGTGATCCATCCAGATTGGTAATCCATACGGATTATACAGATTCTCAATTTGTATTTTTGTTTATTTTATATAAAAAAATATTAAAATAATTTTTCATAAAATAATTAAATATTTATTTATGAATTATTAAATAGTAATTTATAAAATATTTTAAACTAAATTGTAGTTTGATTTTGATGATATATTTTAGTTTGCTAGATTAATCATTTAATGTTAGTTTAATGTTTTTATTACCTTTGTTAAAATATACTATATACAGTAGGATTTTAGAAGATTTTTCAGTGAATTTGTTAGTTAGTTTTTGAGTAATAGAATGAAAAAAAAATTGTTATGAAATATGAAATTCAACTATTATTTGAATGATGACATTAATTGTTATTATTGTTTAAATTTGTAGATTATGATTAGAACCAAAGGATTGTGTTGGGCTTTAGACAGAGTTTTAGAAAAAGTCTTAGGTAAACAGGTTAGTGGTAATGAGGAAGAAGTCCCTCAACGTCGAAGGTCGACAACATCAACACGTAGAGAATGGACACTTGTAGCTGTTGCAGAGGATGTTGAGAATGTGGATGATGCTGCTGACGAGATTCACGATTCAGTTACGGATCATGTAGGTATTGATATAAAGGGTTTTTTAGGCGGGTCCTAAGATACATTAGTGTTGACGGATTTTGCTTATCATGTGGTAGTCAAAGTTTGGACAGGAGAGATAGTTATTTGTTTAATTATATCATATTTGAATAACTATTTATCATTTTAATTTACCTAATTAATTTTAATTATTTGCAGGAACATACTGAGTCGAAGTTGGCTTTTCATGGAAAGAAAGTAGAGAAATTTAGAAGACCTACACTTGAGATTGAAGGCATAATGGTTGTTACAGGATTAAGTTCTCTCATTACATGTTCGTTGGAGACAGGTGACAAAAGACTTTTATCTGCTTTTGCGAAGAGGTGACACAAGAAAATTTGTAGTTTCCCTTTACCGATAGGAGAGCTGACTATAACCCTCGATGATATAGCATCCTTATTACATCTGTCGATTACAGGTGCCTTCCCTACCTTTGATGCTATTGATGTAGAGGAAGTTGTTGACTTGTTAGTTGAGTTGCTTGAAGCCAGTACACAAGAAGCAAAAGATGAGACTGAGCAATGCAAAATGACATATGTTCGCCTAGCCTGGCTGGGAGACATTTATCATAACAAATTGTTTTGTAAGTACTATCTATGAGAAATACCAAATTACAAGCATGGGTTAATTTCACTGCATCTGGATGACTCCAAAATATATCACATACAACATCTTCATCTTTCAATCTATGCCAATAAATATAATGATCGCGTTCAAGAAGTTTCATTAGTTGTTGCATTTCACTATTAGTGTCTCTTGTAGAAGAACAATATGCATATATTGTATTGTATACTTACTTTATTGTTGTACAAGTGTTGCATTGTGCTCCTTCAAAGTGAGAAGAATATTCTTTGGTTTGACCATTAACTTTTTCATATCACCAATAATAATTTTCTCATCCTTAGTCAGCCGACCAACATATAGATGTCCAACAAATGACTTAGTCAATGCATTATTATGACTCTCATATATTAACTTCATCATCCACCCTTCACTTTCCAACACTGATTTCGCTCGCAACTTAAAAGGACACCCATATTTTCTATTGTCAGCCACTGTTCATATTAAATCTTTCTTGTATGTCCTATATTTCTCAATCCTCTCACAACCAATTAAAACATATGAGGTCCTTCCTCTATATTCCGTATCTGTGTCTGACCTCATTATCACCGTCACAACGAATGAGGAGATCATCCAAAATGGAGAATGATGTATGAAGAAAAAAAAAAAACGAACCAAAGAAGAAGAAATAAACACAAAAAATTTTCATGTATGTTGGGTGTAGGAAAATTTCTGTTGGATAAAGAAATTCTCCATGCGTGGGGGCTGATGACTGCCCAATGCCGAAAAGGTTAAGTTAGTAGGTGGCATCGTTCGACTGAATAATATTTGTAGTTTAGTAGTGTCCTTAGACATAGGTAGGTAGACCATTGTAATTTCTTAAACAAAAAAATATTAAGTGGAATTAATTATATCATGCTGCAGTTACCTGTTGTTTCAGAGCAAAGTGGTTAGTAGCTGCTGAGCAATGAAGCTTTAGGCGCGATAGTTATAAGTACTAATATGTGTTTTTCCTTGAAGCTTAAATCTCAAATAAACCAAATATATATATAAACATTTTTAAGCATATTGCAGAAGATACAAAACTTTTCTACATCGGTGATTGTCAAGGTACAGAATTAAAAAAATATCTTATATTTTTATTATGATTACAAAACCTATTAAACAAGCCGCACAAATATACAAAAGATCGAAGTTTAAGCTCTGCAGAAAATTTTAAAACATGACAATTTCTAAAGAATTATGTTCACAATCAGACCTTTGAAAATACCATCATCGAAGACAATAAAATAAAATAACTATTTAGCGACCGAGACTAAAAACATCACATAAAACTTAGATATTAATAATAACACCATACTATATTAGGTTTCGCATATGCACACGATTTGTTATGTCTTGAAACTAAGTTCGAATTGCTTTGCAAGATAATCGTGTCCCGATATTTACTTTAGAGGAGAATTCAATCAGCCAAATAATGGACAGACACAAAATGAGTTCTTTGCAACTACCTTCAGCGAGTAGTGAATGTCTTCTGAGGCTCTCAAGGAACGGGAATGAACTAATGTCAGTCTAAAATTTATACTTGTTTCTCTCTAGCACCCTATTTTTACCCCCCACATATAGTACCATGTCATTGAAAAGCATTTCAAATCTCAAACCTCAAAATCCATCAATACCCCATTTAATGTGATCAAAGGTCTTTTACCTCTTTTGAGAGACCAAGACCTTCCCAGGAACTATAACTCACTACAAAACCATACATAATTCTCCAAAGGTAGTAACTCCAGTCTTCAACTACCTTCAGTCATCCTCTTGCATATTATCTGGTCGCTTCCTGGATTGCAAAGCCAGTCGCGCATCTCTCTCACGCTCAAACTCACGGTAATCTGCTCGCTGTAAGAAAGAAACCTTGTCCAAATACTGGTTAGAACTCTTCTTATAAGCATCAAGCTCTTCTTCCAGTCTCTTTTCTTCCTTAAATTCACCCCAGTCCTTTTTGGTCTTATCCAGTACACTGAGCTTCTGTTTCTTCTTGATTTGTTCAAGGACAGTATCCACTGCAGAAGGTGGAGGAGCTTTGGCTCTTTCCATTGCCTCCTTTGAGTCAGAATCTACAAGCTTTTTAACTTCAATTTCTTGACCAGCAAAGTCCCGAACCTCAGTAATCTGATAAAGGAATGATTGGTTATCAACCAAGTTAAAATGCAAAGCAATTTAAATTTTCAAGTGGAAAATTTTGTGTATGTTATACTCAAATTGTGTTTGGCTTAACAATAGGCCCCCCTAGTACATTAAATTTTGAAACAGCGAGATACAAGCTAGAGCTAGTCTGGGTGTCTACATATTGAATTTGAAAATAATAAATAAAATAAAAATTCATAGCACAAATTCTTTATATATATATATATAATTTTTTCCTCTTTCATTTGGCTAATAGCTCAAAATTTTCCCATTTAAGCCAGATTAGCACACAACCCAAAAACAGGTGCAATGGATAGCAATATGCTTACCACAAGTTTCCCCCTGCTTGAGGCAGCCATGGCAGCATCATCTTTCACTGCTGCAAGAGCAGCAGCAGCAAGCTTCTTGGCTTCATCACTTGTACTGCTCTGCAGAATGCCAGGTCCATTCTTGGAAGCACCTTGCCCAAGGGATTCAGTTGCCTTCGGTGCCAAGGCCAAATAAGACATCCAGTTCTATGTTCATAGTTATCAGGTTGACAGAAATTAAACTCCATAACAGTTAAAAGAGTTTTTATTTTACTTTTTTTTACAAAATGGCTTGAAGAAGAGAGCAACAGCAAGATCTTACAGATGATGTCTTCTTTGCAGTTTTTTTTGGAGCAGAATTAGGCTTGCTTGTAAATCTGTTGAGGGTCTTATTAGATACTCCTTTATTCATTTGTTCCCACATGGCATCAACTTGAGATTTTATTTCTAGCAAGACATGGATCATGTGATGTGAGCAAGTTTATTCCCAACAAAAAAAATTAATCTCTACAACAGACACAATCATTACCAACGACAAACAAAAGTTTCAACATGCATATTGAAGCCAAAACCTCACCAGTATCATCCTGTTTTGCTTCCAGACTTGACCCTATGACAGGTTCTTTGACAGACTCAGCAGAACTCGCATTGACGGTATCTGAAACATAAAACCTGAATTGTGATTCAAAGCAGCAACTCCATTTTATATCCACAAAAGAAAGAATTGGACAGTATATAATGATAAAAAAAACCACTTCAAAAACATATGACCACTGGCAATATTTGCTGGACTCCATATCTAGGATTAAAAAATAAAATAAAGTGTACTCAACCATGAAGACCCATGACGAAAAAATGAAGCTTTATTTACCATTACCTTTCCTCCATGTGTAAGTGTAGCATGCAAACTAGCTTGGACCTAAATCCAGATTACCTTATACAAAATGAAAGGGGAGTCTCCAACAATAGGCAATGCAAAAAACTAAAAAGAAGAAGAAAAAACACAGAAAGAAGAAAAAAAAAAAGAGCAACTACCAGGATATCAAACGTTAAAATAAATCAAGAAAGGGGAAAATATAGTGAATTAGGGTTTGCACAGTAACCACGAGCATAAAAATCTAGTAAAAGAGTGAGAGTGTGTGGAAACAAGAATATAATTTTTTAAGACATGCATAATGAAGTGCGTAAATGAGATTTGAGGCAAATCGAATTATAGCTGGGCATTGAGATTGAAAGGTGAAAAAGAGAATGAAGAATGAAAGGAATCTAAAAGAAAACAAAAGATTTTACCGGCGGAACTCATCTCTAACGCTGGCGGAGGAACACAACACAACGAAATCCCCTTTGGCTTTGCCCTCCCTTCCCTCTATACTCTTTGTAATCCTTCCATCTTATTTTCCAGAATCGCCCTCTCAATTCCTCTATCCTTTTCGTCTTTTTAATTCTTATAAAAAAAATTATTCTTACTTTTTTTTTTCCAGCATGACAATGGTGCCAAAGTATCTTATCACTGATTTTTATCTCAAAAAATTTGATTGTTGATCTTTAAGAAAATATATATCAATTTTGTTTTAAGAAATTGAACTCAGTACCTCTCATATTGAATAATTGATTTTTACTTCTTTTCAAGTTTTTTATTTATTTAATATATTTTATGTGAATATATTTTGTATAATACTATTATTATTACATTTTTACAATTTAATGATTATGTATTAACATATTAAAATAATTTCACATTTCATTCGATCATAAATTGATATAATTTTTAAAATAAATATTATAGAATAAATAACTTATTATATTTGATGAATCAATGATTAAATAATATAAAATTATTTTACATTATTATAATATATAAGTTATTTTTTAATATTTGTATCTTATTTTTTATTTTATGACAATATTACACTTTTAAAATAAATTGTATTTAAATAGTCATAAAATCACGATTGTGTCTAAGACTAAATGTGATCATTTTTTTTAGAAAATAAATACAAGGGTGAAAACATCAATTTGAAAATACAAAAACTAAATCAACTATTGACAATATATATATATATACATGAACTAATAACATTTTTTTTTCTTTTTCTTGCCTGATGCATAATTTGAGAGTACAAAAACTAAATCAACTGTTGATAAAAAATATACATGACTTAATAACACTTTTTTTTCTTGTGTGATACATAATTGTGGTTAAATATATAATTTTTTATATCATAAGTGATCGTAATAAATTCTTATATCACTATATCAATCATCAAAATTAAAAACACCTCTCATAAATTGTTTTATAAAGATATTGAAATTTCTAATAATATTACTATATTAGTACATTATTTTTTTGATGATAATTAGTAGTACTTTTTTAGCCTGACGCTAATAATTTTTAAAGAATAGCATGGTTTTAAAAAAAACAGTTATCCTTTTTGCAAAGTGAAAGGGGTGAGTGGGATCATTGCCATTGCCATGGCATCTCTGCCTCTGCAATTTAGCGGGCTCAAATGCTCCCCACTCTCATCTTCTTCTCTTTTCTCCAAACCTTCCTTTTGGACCCAACAATCCCAAAAGCGCGTTTCAATTACCATAGTGAACTCAATAGCAATAGCCAATGCACAGAACAAAGAGAGAACGAGGCTTAAGAAACTCTTCCAAGAAGCCTACGAGAGATGCCGCACTGCTCCCATGGAAGGTGTTTCCTTCACCCTCGATGCTTCACTGCAGCTCTTGCCAAGTACGACTTCGATTCTGAAGTTGGCGGCAAGGTCATTCTTCCTTCTTTTGCAATCAATTCTTCATTCAACTAAGATACACTTCTCTTTAAACACTTATAACAGAACAAAATAAAAAAATATCAATAGAATTAAGCTTCTCTAGTACGGTGATCATGAGTGAAGTATAAAACAAATCTTGAGTAAGGTTTTTTATTTTAAATGAGAGAATTATATAGATTTTTTTTTACTAACATATAGCTATTTTATTTTATAAAATCTTATAGTAAATAATATTTTTGTTGGTAGCCAATGGTAGGTGATCTAAAGCTTGTAGCCTTATCCTTGAGCCAGTCCTAATTCTGACTGACTTTCCTATTTTTTATTATCAAAATTGAAAATTTATTCTAATAAGTAATAACAACAAGTGACTTTTAATGTTTAATTTACTCTTATTCGAATTTTAATTAAAAAATAATATTAAAATCACTTAAGTTAAGATACTAATACAAGTTCTGCTTATCATAGAAAAAAGTGTACTCAGTAGGAGTAGGAGTGACATAAAGTCATAAATTAGGGGGAAAATGAATTAAATTTAAAATTACTGTAGATGCGTCATGCTTAAAGACGTTGGTATAATTTATAGTACTCCTATGGGTAACTCGTCCTCTCTTTTGGTGGACATAGATGTGTTCAATTTTTTCTTTCTCTTGGTGGGGTTTTGAGTTGATGTTTCTACCTTAATAAAGTAACATGCATGCATGATCCGTGCCACCATTTCTGCGAATTTGTGGACTGCCTAATCACTACCGAGGACGACCAACATGAACAGTTACCATGAAAAATTCACCACCCCTATTCAGCCAAATGATTAAAATTCACATGCAAAACGCAACGTATTAAACTTTAACCTATTCTGAATTTTATACTCCTTAAAGTAATGGATTTGCTCCTTGGATCTTTGCATGATTACCTCTCATGAACTATTTCTTGACTGTGTGGTTAAGAAGATCACACATTCACACTCACTCCTTTATCAAGGGTCCCATCCAACAACAAAATATTTCATACGATATGTACACTTTTATTTTTAATTACAATTGCTGGTTAGTTGTTTCTGAGCATAATTCATATATTTACGCGTGTTTTAATAATAAGGGGGAATATTAATTTATTTTTGCTTATAAGTTTCTATGTTAACTATTATATTTTATTTTATTTTCCGAGGAAACATTAACATTTTTATGATTACAATAAACATATTAATTTGATCTACTCCCTCTAATTCTATTTATAAGACAAATTAAAAGTGATGCAAGTGATACTTAATATTTTTATAACATCATATATATCCATTATGTCCCTTGCATGAATTAATATGTTGCAACCGTCTATCTCCGGGATGAGAAGAGTATCATGCAGTCTAACATATGGAATTAACATGTTTTGCATGTGTAGGGTATTACTTGTATCCTACCAGAGCCTTATTGTTTTATATTATATTTGATAAAATTAATTGAAAAATTAAGTGAAAGTGAAAAAATTAGTTAAAAGTTAAAAAGTTAATGGTAAAGCTAAAAAATCATCTTATTAATTATAAGTATTTGGTAAAATTACCTATTAAAATAGTTAAAAAATATAAAATGACGCAAATAAACAAATTCATGGAATATTTTTATTTAAAATTTAATTTGATTTTCTTGGTAAAAATATATTTGTAGTATTTATAATTTTAGTATTAAATTAATTTTAAACACTTACACTTTTTTATTTAAAAAATATATAAAAAAAACTACATGCATAAACTTATTACTATATATTACTATCAATATCATATATAATAGAAAAGGTAAAAATGAGAAGCCCTATTATATGTAAAAAAGGTAATAATAATAAAATTTTACCTTAAATCTATAAAAGATTAAAAAGGAAATCAAATAAATATTCAAGGACAAAAAAAATATAAAAAGCTAAAAACTAGTAACTAGCATTTAAAAAAATATTACCTCAAGTAGTATTCATAAAATGTTAGAACTTACTAATAAAAGTTCATTTATCAAATAATTAAATAAGTTTTTTAACTAGTAAAAAAATTTAAAAACTAACTGAAATATCTTTACAAATATATGTTTATTATACATAAATTTTGTGTAAAAAAAACTAAAATACCCCTAATTAAAAGAGAAGTTATAATAATAAACAATTAGAAGGAGAAGACATAAATATTAATCATAATAACGTCAGTTTTAAAAGATTGTGTTTTAAAAATATCTATTGCTATAAATTAAATAAATTATTTTTTAATCTTAATAAATTAAATAATTGAATCTTATAAATATATAAATAAAACCAAGATTAACACTGCAAATGTTGATCAAAGTCAACGTACACTCAAATGTAAGATTCTTAAGATGTATATTGTGATTTTGTCCTAGAATAATGATACGTAAGGCAACAGCCAGCATACCTTGAGGGTGGGATAGGCACTATAGGAATTTTGTTAGAGTAATTCATGCACATGGGAGACAATCTAACAAACTTGATCTAGAATATTCCAAAGGGGTAGCAATTCTGTTAATTGAATTAGTATAAATAAGTGTAATACGATATACAAAGGCATGAATGAAAAACAACAAAGTTTCCTTCCCTTAGCTCTCTTCTTCTTCTTCTTCAGGAGGCTGCTTGGTCCTTGAACTCCAAGTCCCTAACATTGGTGCTTTCATTGAGAGCCCATGGCCGCCTTTCATGGCTTCCATACCCATCTCCACACACTTTCGTTGCCGCACACCCTTCATCCCTTTGTACATCTAGCTCAATCCCTTGGGATTGATTTTGAGAGTACCCGCAAACGTTTGTTGAGTTTGTTCGATCCTGAGAGAACCCTTCCTTCATTTCAGCAACCACCATACGAAGCTTCCATGGCTGCCGTCCATGGCTGTCACTCGCCATACGGAGCTCCCATGACCACCTTCCATGGCTGCCACTCACCATATGAAGCTTCCATGGCTGCCTACCACCACCCACACTACTCGTCGTTAGCCACCGAGGACCGCCTTGAGGCGGCCTTGGCCAAACTTGATGTCGTTACACGCTGCCTCGACGCCCAACTGGATGCCCTTCTCCTCCGACTGCCTCGACGACCCAGACCTCTGCCATGGACTCCGCTGCCACCTCCGCCATTTCCGACACCACAGCCGTTAACTCCATCGCCCCCTCCGCCACTCAAGCCAACTCTATCTCCAATGCTCACCGCATTCACGACCGTACCACCTCCGCCCGCCACGACACCTCCGCCGCCACCTCCACCAGCCATGACACCTCCGCCGCCACCTTCTGCACTCATACAGCTCCAGCCTATAACCTCGCCGCGACCCACAATTTTGTCGGCTCCTCACGCCAAGCAAGAAGAACATCGAGCCATCGCGTTGTTTGAGCTGGGACCTGGATTCTTTGGGTCTATCATGGTCTCACGCAAGTGCAGACCGACTGTCTTGGCACTACGGGCAGGTGCTGAGCTGAGTGAGTTTTGCCGTCACAGACCTTGGGACCCTGGTATTACCTTGATAGTCATGGTTGAGCGTATCACCTTGAGGGCAAGGTGAATTTCCAAGGGTCGTGGAATGATACGTAAGGCAACAGCCAGTATACCTTGAGGGTGGGATAGACACTAATGTTTGTTCATGAAAACTAAAGATCAGAAAAAATGCTCTGACATATAGTATTCAGACTCAAAATATATATGATACATATAATCAACACTCAAAGTATAATGAGGAAATATAATTTTGATATATAATAGTGATAATAACAACAACACTCAAAGACTTGGAACTTTTATCTGTTGTTGACAATGAGTTAATCAATCAACAAATGCAAAGAGTCACAAATAATATTGGAGATGAAGTCACAACTATCCAAGCAATTGAGGAATGGACAAGATTTCGTGATACTTTAGCAATGAATATGTTTGCCACCTATCAGATAAGAAGAAACTTTGATTAGGGATATGTTTTTAGTGGATTTGGATTTTGTTTCTTAAGTGTAATTGACTCTATACTCATGTATGTGTGATACTTTGGATTTTTGTATTTCATAATACTTTGAATTTTGTTTTCTTTTTATGTGTAATTAATTTTATAATTTCATAGAATGCTAATTTGACATGTCTAACCTTTATATATATGTAATTATATATGTGAGATTTTTTTTTTGTCTAGAGAAATGGAATCAAGCAATGTGAAGAACAAGTCAAGTGGAAAAAGAAAGATGTCTAGTGAGGACACAAGAAGTTACTTCACATGGAACTTGGAAATGGAGTGTGTGCTAGCTGATGTGCTTAGAGATCAAATAAATTTGGGCAATAAAGGTGATGGAAATTGGAAAGCAATAGCATACAGTACTGTAGCTCAAATTTTGTCCAAGCGTTTTGGAGTTCACCTCATGGCAGATAATGTTAAGAACCGTTTTAAGCTTTGGAGAACATGGTATGGAATTGTGAGTGACATTCTTAGTCAAAGTGAATTTGACTGGGATAGCACAAAGTACATGATTACCGTTGAAAATCAAATTGCATGGAATGAATATGTAAAGGTAGTCAATCATCTTTTAATTTTATTCAATTGTAGGTGTTGTTATTAACGTGTTTCTATTTTTATTTTCAAGTCACATGAAGAGGCCAAACGATTTCGATTCAAAGTCATTCCTAATTGGGATGATATTGTTGACCTATGTGCAAAGGATAGAGCTACTGGACTCGGAGTAGAAAATGCATTAGATGTAGATGATATCATGAGCAAAGAAACAAATGAAGAGGAAGCAATTCATAGTGTGAGTTTTGACTTAGAGGGATCAAGTTCTGCCATAAGAAAATACATTCGCCCAAGTAAGAGTGGAGAGAAAGAAGGGATGATTTCCTTAATGAAATAAGTAGCCAAGTCATTGAAAGAATTTGTTGAAGTGACTAAGAAGAAGATGGAGAACAAAAAAAGATGGAGATAAAATAAGCTCAAGAAGTGGTACATGAAGTGGTGAGTGAACTAGATAATATACCTAATTTTAGTGGTGCACTTTGACATAGAGCAATCGATTGGTTAACAGAAAATCCCCTTAAGTTTGCGATTATAAAAGCTCTTCCATTGGATGAGACAAATTACAGGTACATTTGATATCATGATAAATATGTTGATGTTGTATAATTATGTTTTGCATTTATATCTCTCATTTTACATAGCAAATTATGTTTTAACAAATATGATTTGTTCAGTAGCACTTAACATTATGTTTTATTATGTAGAAAAGATGTGAAGGAATTCCTGTGCTAAAGCAAATGCAATTAGAAAATTTAGAATTATTTTGGAAGTTGGACTTATTTTGTGACTAGATTTTGCTTCAGGCCAAGTTTTTTTTTGGGTGTTATTGCGTTATTGGCCAATGACTTCTACAGAAAATAAGTTTTATCTATAGACTTCTAAATAACATTCCAAGATGAAATGATATTAAATATTTTTTATGTTGTGAGTTTTGTAGTGGGCCGTAAATGGAATAATGATTTAAATAGTTAAATTAATATATTTTTAATTGAAATAGATTAAAATAGTACATATTTATTGGAATACCACACTTGACAAATAGTACATAAAATTTATTAATGAAAAAAATAATTCTTTTATTAAAAAATTGTTTTTATTCAAATATAAATTTTTTTTAAAAATGCATTTGATTATTTTATCAAAATAAGAAATTTTAAAAATGAAGAAATTTAAATTGAAGCATTTGAAATTCTCAGAATTTAAAATTCTTTAGAATTTTAAAATTTTCCATCCAAACATACTCTTATGGTATTTGCATAAGACTTGTTGGTATTGTACATTGGGTGAGAGAGGAAGGGAGACATAAGAAGAGGAAGATGGAGAGAAGAAGAGGTTCAGCGAGGGGAGAAGGATAAGATGGGGATATTAAAAAATTTTGGGTGCAGGACAAAAATAATGAGGTACAAGAAGCGATGATGTGAGGGAAGTTTATATATATATATATATATATATATAAGCTTGTTGTGTTGTTTTGTTTGTGACTCTAATACCTTGCTCATATGTTCTCAGGTCACTCTGCTGGATTTCTCTACCAAAATGAAGCATTGGCGTCTATTTTTAGTTGGGGGCATGTGCACTTAGCAGTTTTGCACCACATTTAAATCACTGTTCATTCTTTTTTAATTTCTTTCATTTTGTTATATTTTTGTTGATTCAAACTTTTGAAATACTAATGGATAGTTTATGTCCCCACTTTATTCACAGGGAATCATAGTTTCCACATGGTAAGGCTTTGTAATTATTCAAAGACATTAATCCTTGTATTATATCTAAAATGAATTGCATGGTTTTTTAATTGCAAATTTGAAGGGACTGATGAAAATAGGCATGTAAGATTATGGAGTGCAAGAAAAAAAAAATTGAGGAAAATCTTATAACCAGAATTGTTGTTATGTATCTCATTAAAATTGGTCAATTACTTGTGAGAAAGTCTGGCTGGCATAGTATGCTTTTGGTAAATTATTGTAAAAATTGGCATCCAATTCTTAACGAAATGAAGTGATAATAACATATTTGAATAAGTGAGAATTAGTCATAATTTCTCACAATAAAAAGAGTTCTCATTTGATATGCCTCCTTACATTTACACATGATTCATTGGACTGATGCAATATGTCGCTCACGTTTCAACAATACATTAGCCCCCGGAAGTCAAATATTTCTGAAATCTATGTTTTGTGCATATATATTGTCTTCAGCATGTAATGACTAATGTGATACATTCATTTGGCTGTCATAGAATCAATAGAACTAAAGGAGACCAAAGCTTCAATAATGTAATAAAGGATACACATGGCACTCAGCATATGGAAGCTTCAGGTCTGTTTCTATTGAATATTGTCTCATGTTTGTATATAGTTTACATGCCACAGCTCACAGATCCCTAGTATGTTTAGTACAATTAATGACCCCATGTCCATGGTTTGAAAATTGATATCAAGGCTTAAAGCAATTCATGTAATTCAGAACCATCTTTCTCCTCTGCAAGATCATAAACAACATTAAAGTTAGATTTCTGCACTCATTCTATACTCTGTCTCTCTCTTACTCACTTTCTCTCCTTTCTAAATCTGAGATCAGTAAAACATCATCACTTTAGTTTAAAAAATCAGCACGCTCATGAATTTGGTCCTAAATTATAAAAAAATTAAATTAGTTACTAATTTTGACAATTGATAGTCAATTTGGTATTTAAAATTGACATCATCATTCAATTTAGTTTCAAACATGCATTTTGAAAAATAAATTACTTAATTACATTTTTTATCTCGTATTTTCTTTTCTCAAATATTTCTCTATATATTTTTAGTGAATTTGGTTTTTATTATTTTAATTATGCAATTTTACTCCATCTATTAATTTTAATCAAATATTTAATGCTATTATTGGTGTGGCATTCTACTGTGCCACCACATCAACACTTGTTATGCTAAGCCAACATTTTTATTAAATATTATATATATCCAATTAACATATAGACTAAAATTATACAATTAAAATAATAAAAGATTCAAATTTATAAAAAATGAGCTAGCCCTTAAATAAGAAGACTAAAAGTACAATTGAGCCAAACAAATTTCATTAATTTGAAATTTGTCCGTCAATTTATTCATTGAAATTGACGTTATGATTCCTTAAGAAATAAAATAGTCTTATTTTGATTAGTAAACAGGTTAATACACAATAAGAGCAACTTCATTGTAATTTTGTATATTGGTTTTTAATATTAAGCAACATGAAAATATTATGGGAGTAAATTAGTTCCTATGTAAGTTGCTAATATAAGCTTCTAGAGCTAAGATTATTTAATTATTAAAAACCAAGTTTTTAAGTTAAATTGAGGGTTCTTGCGTGAGTAGAGGAACAAAATAAGACCATTAAAAATAAATTAAGGACTCAAGTTGAGTTCTAGTATTAGAGTGAAAAATTAATAAATGTTCTTACATCCTATATGAAAAAAATAAACTCTAAGAAAAATTAAGATACTAAATTGAATGTTCTAATCCATCAAATCAAATTGACTGATATCGATATACAATAATATGTAAGAGACTAAATTGATTAGTTCACACCAACTTATTAATGAATTGACTTACACTTCTTAATGCATTAAATACTTTATTTGTGTCCACGACCAGATTTTGGAGGCCCCAAAGCTGGAGGCTTGAGAGACCTTAGCAAAATCTAGCATTTGCTGTACCTAGAATGACAAAGAAGGGAGGATTACCCTTATTTATTGGATGTGATTGGGTCAAATGTCGAAAGTCCATCACCTTGTGGTGGAGAATGTCCTTAGGCCCAATGTTAATGTCCTAATTGTCTTATTATGGATATGTCTCTCACTATGCTCACTTGATTTAGTAAGATGATCCACAGTCTTTCAAGTGGTAAGCTTGAAAGGCATAAATATTTGTCATGCTCAATTAGCCTACCCGATCGAATAATTTAATTTGTAACAAAAGTAATCAAGTTAACAAATAGTGTCAACTTTAAGATCAAATCAACTTTTTATAATATCCACAATAAAACTAATTGATGGTATCCATTTTAAGAACCAATTTATATTTCACCCCCTACTAATTTATTAGAAATGTCAACCGTGAGTGTAGCCCAAAGCTAGCAACTGTTCACAAAAGATCTACATCCCACTTAGGAAAAAAATTCATCTGAAATAGGATAAAAAAAGACAGAAAAAATGAAAAGTTATCTTGCATTGTTGCCTTTGACAACACCGCATCTACTTTTGATCCACATGCATTGATTAAGGGGGTATGGATCAAAACTAGGTGTAGTAGTTACTCAAAGATTCTTGTTAATTAGAAAGTCAAATTCCCTAGACGAAAAAATTACAAAGTAATAATAAATTAAACATAAATAATTATGGAACTTTAGTAGTAACTAAGATTAAGGTCTCACCATAACGGGAGGATCTTCATGATCAAGCCCATGCCCATGTCCATGTCCATGTCCATGCCCATGCCCATGCCCATGCCCATGTCCTTGACCATGCCCACGACGATGATTGGGTTTTAGGGCATCCCTTTCATTCCCAAGACTTAGACGTTTGACTTCAGTCAAATCATTCATTTGAGTCTTCTTTTTTTCACGAGCTTGGTTGAACACCATAGAGTAGTCAGTAGGCACTCCCGCGGGCTTGTGTTCCCACCCTCCAAATTGAGGCACGGACATCTTAACAGGCTTTTTCTGCACAAATTGAAATAATGAAACATAGGATAATCTTAGTAACTTTGTTGCTCATTTTTTAAAATGCAAATATATAGAGAATAGATAGTGTTGAGGGAGAATTAAGTCGAGCCCCTTTAAATTGTATTGGTTAATACCCCCTTGCATCAACGCATATTAACCAATACAAAATCAAGGTTTCAATTAAGCTCCAACTTATACATAGACATGGGAATGTAAGAGTGTTCATCCAAATATCTTGGCATTGTATTGGTTAACACCCCCTTAATCAAGACACATCAACCAATACAAGCTCAAGGTAACAATACAAAAGGTATATGGAAAGAAGATATATAAAATCCTATTCTTAATTAATTAATGCAGGAAGTTTGTGTAATTTTGTTAAGTGAAAAAACACTACAATGGGATTCATTTGCCACTTTTAAAATTCATCACAAGTTTAAATGGGGAAGGTTCCATTATGCATCAATCGAATGTTTAGGTTAGTATATTGTCTATAACAATTGCAACACCATGATAAGATCAGATTGAAGAGGAACCCTGTTGCATCAAAACAATGTGTGGTTAGACATTCAATAAAAATAAAGGCTTAAAATATATTTTTATTTTCAATAAATATTCAATTTTATATTTATTTCTTAATAAACTTTTTTTTAACAATGAGTTTCTAATAAAATAATAATTTTAATTTTTTGTCATTGACACTTATTTTTAACCCCTAATAAATTAATAAATTTTGTATTTATTTCATGATAAATATTTTCCATTTGTTATTAATACAGACTAAAGTAAATTTTTTTAATTTATTAAGAAATAAATACAAATTTTTTTAATTTATCAAGGACTAAAACGAAATATCAAAGATAAAAAATAAAAATATTATTTTATCAGGAACTTAACACAAAATAAAAATTTATTATAAAATAAACACAAAAATTAAGTATTTATTAAGAATAAAAATATATTTAAGCCAAAAATAAATATCATTAATCTACAGTATTAGTAATATAATGCATTATATAATTAACAATTGATATAACAGTATATGTCAATTTTCTATATCAACAAAATTGTTTATTAGTATGATTTATCATGTTGTTAGTACAAATTCGCAATTTTATCTTGAAAAATTTGAATTTTAGTCAATCAATAATACCAACCTAGTTAAATCAATATCAAATCGTCAATATATTTTTGTCGTGAAATTAATACTACCACTTGAGTTATATTTACGAACTATATCACATGTTTTTCTTAATGGTTGTCCAAAGATAGGGCTGTGGCAAAATACAAATGCAGTCAAGTATGAAATGACCAGGAATTGGCGTATGAAAAATGTAGAAAAATTTTATCTGAATTTTATTCAGCATATCTTTATGTGATAAATATATGTTTCAGCAATTGAAGCAAGCACTTTATTTTCAATATAAAATCAAAATTTTAACAAGTCTAAAAGATAACAGCACGAAATATGCAATCCTAAAAGGGTCTTATCATTTCTTTGTTCTATGAACCACTTCTAACTTTTTTTTTTGAAACGACATCAATTAATTTCTTCCAAAAAATGAGTGTGCAAATTATTTTTAAATAAAAATTTCTAGCTTCCCCACCCGCTCACACAATGCATACATAAACTTACCCCCTTGCGTTCCATGACGATTCAACAATTGAGACTGACCCTAGCTAGGAATGGGAAGCTTCAACAAATTAAGATGTTTGCAAATTGCTAATAGCACACCTCTTCATGATGTATATGCCTTATTGAAGAGGGTGGGAATTTTCATGACATGGGGTGTATTTGAACTAGGGGAAACTAGGATAATACTTTTTTTTCCGACCAGTATTATGAATATCCCAGCTTGAAAGAGGGTTCAATGGAATTGAGTTATTTGAAGGTAGATGTGCATGTCTTGATTAACTCTAATAAGAGCAAAAGTAGGGCAAAAATTATGGTTGGCCACTTGACAGCTTTCCTTTTGTTAATTATTAGTAGTTCCAGTTTAAAGCATTACCCAAATTTAGGGTAGATAACCCTCTCAAATTTAGCTGGAAATATATAGCTACACATCATTTTTATCTTTTTATACCACGCTTTATTGTCAAAAGTTTACCATATGTAGCATATCTTACATGGAAATCACACATAAACACATCATTTTTTTTTTTCATAACACGCTTTATATCAAATTTCTAGGAGCAACTGTACAAAAAAAAAAAGTAATTATGAAACATAAATCACCCACACGCGTGCAGTTTCGTTGTCTAAATACTTTGTAACATTCACCATTTTTGTTGTTTTTTAACATTCTCAATTATATATACCCAAAAAATCCGCAATTGTAAAGAAAGTAAATTACATTCCACTATCTTGAAGTTTAGGAAATATAATGTCTAGTACTCCAAACTTATTTAAATATTACATTACACTATCTTTAACTTGATTTATCTATGACATTAAACTCGAAAAACTTTTAAAATTACGCTCCACTCCATTTGTATAAAGTTAATGTAAAGTTTTAAGTTAAAAGATAAAATGTATGCATATTGAGAATTAAATTTTTATTATTAAGGTTTAAGTGGCTTAAATATGCAAAGTAGAATATTACATTTTACTAGATAAAGTTTATTTGAATGGATGTATTGGAAGTTATTTTTGTTTCAACTTCCAAGAGAACTTATTTATTATAGTTGGTGACAATTTTCACTATAAATAGAACAGATAATTAGTGGAAAAACAACACATGAAAAGAGAGTGTGTGAGAAAAGAGATTGTGGAACAAAGTTACTTTGTTGAGAGAAAAGTGTCTTTGTATGAGAGTATTATAATTTCCTGTAACCATTGAGTGGGGTACTCGGGTTTATAGAGTGATAGGGTTACACTCTTGTAATCATTTTTTGTGATAGGAAAATATTTTGAGACGATTCTGTGAACGTAGACAAGAGGTGTCAAATTACGTTAAATTCATGTGTTTGTTATTTTTTCTACGGTGTAATCTTTGTTGTGTTCTCATGATACTTTGTGGGTGTGGGTAATTTTATTTAAGGGAGTGCTGACTACCCAACAGTGGTATTAAAGCCATGACTGAGAGCACACAAAGGTTTGAGATACCCATTTTTTTATGGAAAAATAAATTTTATGATTTGGCAGAGTACTATTCAAGACCTTTTGGTGCAACAAGGTCTTGATAAGGCGTTAGAAGATGAAGACCCGACTTCTATAAATGAAACCAAGTGGACTAAGATCCAAAGGAGCGTTGTGAGCATGATTTGGTTAGTCCTTACTCCCAAGATAAAACACAATGTGTTGAAGGAGACAACACCGAAGGCCTTGTGGGAGAAGCTCAAGAATATCTATGAGTCAAAGTTGGTAACCTATCCCCCTTGCATGAAGATGAAGTTGTATCAACTTAAAATGGAAATGAGAGGAGATCTCCATGACCACATAAACAAGTTTAATTAGCTAGTAAGTCAATTATTGAATGCAAATGATAAACTCTCTGATGAGGAGAAATCATTGTTGTTGTTGGCCTCACTACCAAGGTCCTTCAAAGCTTTGGTTCAAATGTTGCTTGTGGGTAGATGAACTTTGAATTTGGATGAGGTGACTGTCGCTCTTAGAGAAAATAAGAGAATGATGAGAACTAAAAATATTGATGATGAACACCATGCAATAGTTGTGGTGGAGTCTGAGCGAGCGAGGAATCATTCAAGGAGACATGATGGCCCAAGAGGAAGATCAAAATCGCAATCACGTCCACAACGAGATATAAGTAACATATAATGTTACTATTGTGGTGAGAATGGTCATGTACAAGTGAAGATCAAACAAATGAAGGAGAACTTGAAGAAATTAAGAGATATGAAGATGATGTGTTTTTGGAAACAAACGATGAGGTTGCTAAAACAAAATGGGTGATAAATTCTGCTGCCTCAAAGCATATTTGTAGAAATCAAGAGATATTTAAAACTTTGAAAACCGATGGAGAATTCAACTATTTCAAGTTAGAGAATGGTGGAAAAATGAAGGTTGAAGGCATAGGGAGCGTCAGGATGAAGCTCCATGATGGAGTTATTCGAACTTTCTCAAATGTGAAGTTTGTACCTTCTGTTGTTGTCAATATGATTTCTATGAGGGAGATGACATCACAAGGGTACAAGTATGTTGGTTCAAAGTGGGGATGCAAGGTGTACAAGATGAGAAATTTAGTATTGTGAGGACTGAAAAATAAAGGTAAGCTTTCAAGTGAAGAAGAAAGTGAAGTTTTCTAATGTTTTAGAAGTGTTGGGAGATACTTCTGTTGGAGGGAGAGTTTGTTTACTTTCAAATTGATCAAAGGATATTTCTTTTTTGGCTTGAGAGGGAGAATTGTAGAGTTTCAAGCCAAAAGATAATATCCATGCATATTAGGAATTGAATTTTTATCATTAAGGTTTAGGTGGCTTAAATGCAAAGTGAAAGATTGCATTTTACTAGATAAAGTTTATTTGAATGGATACATTGGAAGTTGTTTTTGTTTCAACTTCCAAGAAAACTTATTTATTGTAGTTGGTGACTATCTTCACTATAAATATAGAAGACAATTAATGGAGAAACAACACATGAAGAGAGAGTGTGTGAGAAGAGAGGTTGTGAAACAAAGTCACTTTGTTGAGAGAAAAGTGTCTTTGTGTGAGAGTGTTATCATTTCTTGTAATCATTCAGTGGGGTACTCGGGTTTGTAGAGTGATACACTATTTGGGGTGGGTTACACTCTTGTAGTCATTTATGTGATAGGGAAATATTTTGAGACGGTTCTGTGGACGTAGGCAAGAGGTGCTGAACCATGCTAAATTCTTGTGTTTCTTATTTTTCCTATGATGTAATCTTTGTTATGTTCTCATTATCCTCTATGGGTATGGATAATTTTATTTGAGGGAGTGTTGATTACACAACACTTAATAACAAAATTTCTAACATATATATGCTAACCAAATAATCTATATAACCAAGGTTATGAATAAATTAATTTGTATAAAAAGATGTCAAATATTGTACACCATTTTCTCGTTTTTACCTGATTAAAATTTTCCAACGAAATTAAGAGTGCTTCTAAATTTTTTGAACGAAGGTTATTGCATGTAGCATTGTGCAACAAATTCAATCTCTGGAAATTAAAAGCTTATGAGTCTCTATATCTTTTTCATCTTTCTGTCTCTTTTTTGTTTGACGATATTATGTGTTAGAGATTTGATTTACAGCTTTGGCTGGGATTCCAAAAGATACATCTTCATCATCCTCCAATCTCATTATAAGGGGAATAAACGGTGTTGAAAACTCATTTTGATTAAAACTCATTACTAAAAATTTGATGAAAATAAGAGTCACGATGTAAATGTCCATTGTTAGTTGTAGAAACTGTGTGGAAAATATTATTTGATTATAGGACGAAAGAGGAAAATAAGGTATTTTATTATTAATTCAGCATTTACTTTTTTACAACATACATGCACTTATTTATTTATTTGTGTAAGTTTGCAGAAAATGTGCAAAAGAAATATTGAAAATAGATCTATGCTCACAATGAATCATATTGATGGATATAAAAAAAATCAAAAGAAAAATGGCAAAAAGATCATAAGTAGTTACAAATATGTAAACTTTAGTGAATTTTTTTTTGTTAAATTGATAAGAAACATTTTTTATGTTTTTTTTTTATATTTTTCATTTCTTTCTAGTGTGGTAGCACTAGAAAGAGTAATCTTAATTGTTAATTAAGTAGCATATTTATGTTTGGTCTAAATCTTATTCCTTTGAGTTTGAAACCTCACCCCACGACATCTTTTGTTATGCATAATTGGGTTTTCTACCATTGTGAAAAACTATTCCAGACATAGAAATTTATATTGTGCTCCTCTCTTAAATCCAAAACTCTTTGCAACATTTTCTTGTTTCATGAAAACTCAAAAATCATCAAGAATGAGTGGATAGTCAAAGGATTTTTTGGATGGAAAAAGAAGCTTTGGTGGAAAAAAAAAAGTTGTAACTTTCCATCATGTCAAAGACATTAAGTTGTTTTATTAAGGGACTTATTTGTGTGGGATGCCAATCATGATTTTGTGGTTTGTGTTGAATTGTTTTTCTTTTTACAAAGAGGTATGCCTTGTAGCATCTCATTATTACAAACAGGTTTAATAACCATGGGCTAGAAGACTACCTTGATGTTGCTCACAATAGGCTAGAAGACTTGTTGTCTCAATGTTGAAATGTTACTAAATAAGTCCCTCAATAAACAACTTAATATTATTAACATTATTGAAAATTATAACTTATTATTAAACAGATCCTTTTTCGAAATACAAATAACTCCCATTTTAAAAACATCAAACAACATAAAAGAGTAAAACAATTAATATAATAATTAAGAGACAAGATTCAATGAAAAAAAAATATAAAGATAACTATAAAAAGTTTTTTATAACATTAAAAAAATATCAAAATAATTCATCTATATTTCTATAATAAATTAATCTTGTTAACTCCATATTTTGACAATCTTTTGAAATGACAAATTAATCATCACATATCACATTAATCCTAACTTTAGAGTTCACAAATGAACCTAACGATTTTATACTTTTAGGAAAAACAATATTTTCGTATTTTCAGGACTCAAATGTTACCCTTAATTATCAAATTGGATATTTACCGTATTGGAGTATTTTGTTCTATTTTATTCCACCTTTCATTTTAAGAATCCTACAGCACACCACCACCAACCTTGGTTTTACAAAACCAAACAGCTAACCGCGTTGCGTCACGCACACAACGTTTCCGTTTTATACTGCTTCTCTCTGTTTCGCTTTTCACCTTCGCACCAACGTGACTAATGTGACTCACACAGTCCCCTCCACTCCCGTTCTCTCTACTCTTTCTTTCTCTACACTTCCAATTCTCAAATTGCGTCACGCAACCATGACGTCACTCTGCCGGCGCATCCCCATCGCCGGAACCGGCCAACTCTGCCTCCGTTGCGCTCCGAGGACCGCTGCGATTGGCGCGGTCCGCTACGGCTACTTGCCTAAGTGGCCGACAATCGCGCTGCGACTGCCTCCGCCGGCTAAATGCGGCGGCGCGTGGGAGAGATCAGGCGAGAAGAAGGTGGTGGCGCCTCGCCCGCGCTCGGTGGGGAGATTCGCGGCGGAGAGTGGCCGGGAAAGCGGGAATCGGTTGGCGGAGGTGATGCTCGCCGCCGCTGTGACGGTGGTGATGGGCGCCGGAAACAGAGTACTGTACAAGCTCGCGTTGGTTCCGCTGAGGAACTATCCGTTCTTCCTTGCTCAGCTTGCGACTTTCGGGTACTTCATTTTTTTTTTTGTTCAAATGTTTTTGCCTCTTTTTTTGTTCTGGTTGAATTGATGAATCCGGTGCTTAACTCTTGTTTTAATTAGGCGTGCGGTGTTGAATATCTTTATTTTTTGACGAGTGTGTTGAATATTTATTTGGTGTGTGTGTTTTTTTTTCCTCCAAGAATATATTTGATGTCAATTTAATGTAACTCAAATTTATAATTGTGAAACAACTCATTCAATGTTTGTCTATTGAGTGACACTAGTACAATTTTATTATTAATTTAATGTTACTTTTAAATTTTAACTGTGAAACAAACAGCTTCAATCTTGTTTTTGTTTATTGAGTAAAACAATATTATTATTATTAGGTTAAATTGGTTTTTTATTATTCTAATTTATTTTTGGATTCAATTTGATATTTTAGTTTTTTTTATTTAATTCCTTAATTTTTTAAATTGATTTAATTTGATCCTTCCGTCTAAATGTGAAAAATTACAATTTGTGACGATTTAAAATTGTTATTAATTAATTTTAAATCGCTACAAAATATATATATATTTAAAAAATGAATTAATTTTAAAAATTAGAAAATCAAATTGAATAAAAAATAATTAAATGATCAAATTAAATTAATTTTAAAAATTATATGACTAAATTAAACAAAAATAAATTAGAAAACTAAATTAAACTTAAATAATAAATTAAAAAATTAATTTAACCTTATTATTATTGTTGGAGAATTATTATTATTGTTATTTCTAGTTTCTAGTGGAAAGATGAGTAAAACATTATTATTATTATTATTATTATTATTATTATTATTATTTTCTAGTGGAAAGACTTAGTTCATTTTTTTGGGGTAATATCACAAGTGAGAATTAAAAATTTAGGAAGAGAGAAATGTTGAGTGCATGTTTGATTTATTCAAAGGTATTATTCTAAAGTGAAAAAGAGCTAGCTCCAAGCTTTGGACGGAGTAGGACCTGCTTCTTAGGGCAGCTGGTGCTTACGCTCTTTAGACTAGAGATAGGGGGGCCAAAGGACACGGATGAGTATTTTATTTATTTTATTGATTAGTGTACTTGTTATATTTGTTTCTCCATAAGGTTGGTCAAATATAAAAATGTTGTATTTTTCAGTATGATAAAAAACGAAATGATCTCTCCCCAGAATTCTTTCATATGGTGGGGCACTTTAAAAAAAGAATGGATAAGTTGTTAAAAAAGAAAATTATAACACATTATAAGGAGGTTCAAACTTCTTTTATTGTAAAATTCTTATATTTTATACTGGTACATTGTAAAACTAAAAAAAAGAAATAAAATAATAAGAAAAATAAATAGAATAAAATCAAAAAATGAAATATAAAAATTTGAAATATTCATATTTCAAATTAAATATTAAATACTAAAAATCTGGTGAGTAAACAATTCTCTCTTTAGTGTCTCCACGCAGAGTCTTACCCGTAGATACTCTTATTCGAGATATGGAATTGGGATTCTGTTTCGAGACATCGTCACTGAGAGATGCTAACTCCATTATTTAGAGGATTATGGAGACGCTTGTTATTTTGAGTTCATATTTAATATTCAGAGTTTGTATAGATAAAAGTAATTTTGTGAAAGGTTTAGGACACTTACTTTACTTTTATTTCGTTGGATTTATAATGAAACACAAACATAATATTTCTAACTTCAATTTAAACATGGACACATGTACATACAAAAGATAAAATAGGAAAAAATTGTACAAACCAAAATGGGTAAATTTTTACAGATTGTAAATATAAATTATAAATTCTTATTATATAAAGGAGATATTAACTTTTAATGTACATATTTTTTTACCTATCTGCTACTGATTTTGGAGTAGTGTTAAACTAATTGTTCTCATTTTTCTATTTTATTAAGAAATAATAAAAATGTGAAAAGACACGACGTTACGTGTTTTTTCTATTACTACTACTTATTATTATTATTATTATTATTTTGTTTTTGGGGTTGTGGTTTATGCATTGTTTCGCAAATATCAATTTGATGGGTCCTCCCCAAATCTTTTCGTGTGGGTCCAACCATTATCTGACGATGTTTATGGTTCACCAGTCACCACCTCTGTCATTATTTTCTATTTTGGGTGAATCTTCTTAATTTTGAGGAGTCAGTTTTAGTTTCGAGTGCCGAATATTTGCTAGAATAGGGAATTTGATGGTGTAATCGGTCGGGTAAGAATTCGGAGTAATTCTGTAATTTCATTTGTTTGATAGTAGAAGTGTAACGAGCAACAACTTTGTGATAACATTCTTTTTGTGATATTGAAATTTGAAGTGTAGTAACCAAGATGAGTGTCCATGGAAAATCGACTTTTTGAGAATTTATTATAATTGATGGAAGGATTTTCCTGTAAGAAAGTGGCCACTTAATTTTCTTAAACTGCTTTTTTTATACATTTTAAAACTGCCTATGATACACATGCATATGGTGCCTTGCACGGATATTTAATTTATATTTTGCAATCTATAATTTTTTATTTTATTTTATTATGACTTATATTTATATATATAAATATTTAAAAATAGATAAAAGAATTTTAAATATAAATAGCATAATAATTTGTACCTTGTAAGTGTGATAAGGTCCTAATTAATAAATTTTATATATTTTATTATATTTCTAAATTATTTTTTTAATTTAAAAAAATATATATTAGTATATATATATATATATATATATATATATATATATAATATTTAAATATGTATATATGCATTCAAGTAAATATATATTCACACTGGCTTATATCTAGGGGTGAGTATGACCCACTTTAGTTCGCAATCTCGACCCATATGAAATTGATTTGGATGGTAGATCCCTTGTATTTTTTAAATAGGTTTGTGTTACATTTAAGGTTGTTCCGACCCAGTTTTTATCTAATATACTCTTAAAAAATATAATTTTTTTAAATAATTGTGCATTAATAATTTTTTGTTTAATATTTAATATTTTGTATATCATGATATTATATTCATAATAAAAATTTTTATTTTAATATATATATATATATATATATATATATATTATAAAATATACCTTAATTTAAGTTTTGTACTTTTTTATATAATGTTAAAACTAGTATTTGCATCTAAAAATTGGGTGGATCTGATGATGTCCCACATATTAAGTCTTAATATGAAATTTTGCAAAAAACATTCAATTTAATAATGAATTTAAAAAAAATATTATTCAGTTAAAAATTATGATAGTATAATTTGATTCCTCATCATATATAATGTATAACATATATAAGAATAGATTACTCTTTAGTAAGATGTGTAAATATTATTAATTTTATTTTTACTATAATTTATTTTGCTACAGAAATTTATTATAATTATTTTTATAAATTGTTAATTTTTTTTAATAATGATCCCGGTCACTACTAATGATGTGACATCTGGATCTACCCATGTCACATGTGACATGTCATGTTAGATACATGTACCTAGAGTTTGATTTTGTTCTGATTTGTGTTTTTTTCCATTTCCTCCACCTACAGACAAAAAAAAAGAGTTTGGACTTTGGAGATACCAGGATTAAAAATTATTTTATCCTAATATTTATATTTCTGCAACTTCTTTTTTTTATTTAATTTATTTTGCAATAACCTGAAACCAACCAATCCTATATGTTTGAGAAGAAGTTGCTTTCATTTTTTACTCTGATGAATGGCATAAAACGCAGTCTGTCTGCAAGAGTTTTGTCCTCTCCCATTTGGAGGTTGTAATGTTTAAAAGAGTTAATTCAACTAACTCTAGGGATATTTTCTTTCTTTCAGATACGTAATTGTATACTTCTCTATTCTGTATATACGGTATCGTGCGGGCATTGTCACTGATGAGATGTTATCAGTGCCAAAAACTCCATTTCTAGTTGTTGGTCTCTTGGAGGCTCTGGGTGCTGCCACAGGAATGGCTGCAGGAGGTAATGTTTGTCCTAAATTTATTTATTTTGTTTGTTTCATGTCAAATACTTCTGGCTTCTCCATATAATCAAAATGCCCCTATGCTACATTTTCTGGTTGTTTTGTAATCAATCTTCTGTCAATTACATCAAATTTCATATATAAAGTAGAAGAATTATTAAGACCAAGAAAAAGAAGAGAAAAGAAAAACAACTGTAGAAATATTGATAATTACCATTTATTTTATAGAGTGAATGAAAGTATACTACAACTCCAGTTAGTAGGATATATTAAATATTATGATCTTTAACAACAGAATTTTTCACAGTAATGACAATGCATAGCTTAAAATACATAAATATACCTCCACTAAATTTGTTTAAAATGCAAATGCTTTATGGGGTTTAGTTTTACCAATATTAATTAGCTTTTCTGGACGAATTGAGCATATTTGTTAATATTAGATGTGATATATTTTTATGATTCTTGTTTTCATTTTTATCCTCATTTTATGTTTTAACCTTCCATATCTTGGAAATATTGTTGGAGATAGGAAGATAATAATATCATTGGGTTGTACAATTTTGGTTGGTTTGTAAAAATGTTCATGTCTGAATTTCATTTAATTGTTTGTTCCCTCTGTTAATATCAGCAATGCTATCCGGAGCATCAATTCCAATTTTGTCTCAGGTAAAAACCATCAGCAGTCAATGCTCTTTGCCATTTGCTAAATTCTGTTACTTTAGCATTCACATTGTAGTGCTATAATGAAATATATAAATTTCAGAATTATTCAGACTTTCAATGTGATCGAAAAAGAATTGAAAAGGTAAATGTAAGTATTCCTTAGTAAATTTTTCTATATCATATGTTCATAGAAGTTGACCATCAAGTACTTGGCACCTAAAGAAGCATGACCCATTCCCTTGGATATGTCCTGCTTGATGGCTGTGTTGGAAATAATCCAAGTCTCACATCGACTAACAATACAATCATATTAGACTTTATAATATGAGAGGCCTAACTCAACTCCAAAAGCTAGCTCAAGGGGTGAGGGTTGTCCCTCACTTATAAAGTCTAATATGGTTGTATTGTTAGCCAATGTGGGACTTGGACCGGACATCAATTGCAGAACCAACCTACTGGCATGAGGAAGCAGTCAAAATGATGTCACCTACAAGACGGGATTTATGCCTCTCAAAAGAACCATCAGATTTTTCTTTATGAGCAAAAATCCATAATGATCGAATTACATTAGCATCAGGTGGACGGGGCACCAACTCCCACGTCTTATTTTTAATAAGAGCATCAAATTCATCATCCATAGCCTTTTTCCAATTCGAGGCTGGAGCGTGAAGAAGGGGTTGGACTAGGAGGAAGGGAAGCAGTCGCTGGACAATTCGTACAATTAACAATATTCTTCTTTGGCTCAATGGTTGGGCCGGTTGCAATATTAGGGGAGTTGGGCCCGAATGGAACTAGACCAGGAGTTTGAGCATTAGGAGTAGTGTATTGAGACACAAAATGGTGGACCACGTATGGGTTTGGGCCATCATCTAAGAAATCATAAGTCTGAATATGAGGAGTATGTAATTTAGCAAATGGAAATTGTGTCTCATCGAAAATGACATGACGACTTATAATTATTTTCCCAGAAGATAAGTCATAGCATTTATAACCATGGTGATTCGAAGGATATCCCAAAAAACCACATGGAGTAGAGCGGGGTTGAAGTTTATTTATGGTAGTGGAAGGAAATAGAGGATAACATAAACACCCAAAAACCCGAAGATGAGAATAAGTCGGATCCTTATGATAAAGAACCCTAAGAGGAGATTTATAGTTTAATAACTTATGAGGAAGAATATTGAGAAGGTAAGTTGTCATTTGCAAGGCATGATGCCAAAAGGAAGGAGGTAATGACGCATGGGCAAGTGAAGTACGAACAATATTGTTAATTGTACGAATTGTCCTTTCGGCTTTCCCATTTTGAGGAGAAGTATGAGGACAAGACAATCGGAAAAAAATACCATTCACTTTACAAAAATCCCAAAAAGGCTTATTATCAAACTCTTTACCATTATCACATTGTATATTCTTTACTTCCCGTTCGAATTGAGTTCGGATGAAAGTTCTAAAATTTATGAATGTGGAATAAGCATCTGATTTGTTTGACAAAGGAAAAGTCCACAAAAATTTAGAATAATCATCTAACAACAAGATATAATATCGGTGCCCTGAGGAACTCAAAACAGGTGATGTCCAAAGATCAATGTGAACAATATCAAATGGCATAAGAGTATGAGAATGTGACAAAACAAAAGGTAACTTAATATGTTTTCCAAGAGAACATGAATGACAAATACGAGAATCTCTAATTTGATTACATTCAATAAATTTATTCTTCCTAAGAGAATGCAAGATAGATACTCTCGGGTGTCCCAACCGCTCATGCCAAAGAGAAGGAGCTAAGGCAGTTCAGAACTAGCTCTGATACTATCTCAGAGTGTATAATATGAGAGGCCTAACTCAACCCTAAAAGCTAGCTCAAGGGGTGAGGGTTGTCCCTCACTTGTAAAGTCTAATATGGTTGTATTGTTAGCCGATGTGGGACTTGGATTATTTCCAACAGGCTGGTCAGATGTCCTGAGTGTAAAACAATTCCCTTGAAAACATGGTAACAGAATGTAACCATCCTGATCTGACCTGTCGAAATTGGTTAAAATTAAAAATTTGTTGTATGTACCTCATTTACTATACATCTATTAGCTCATCTATTTGCAACTTGCATTGTTTTATGGTAAAAAGCAAACTAAAGGTGGATAGTCAACTTAACCTAATTCTCTTGCAGGCTTTTCTGGTGTGGCAAATTCTCCTCTCATATTTTTTTCTTGGGAGGCGATATAAAGTCAACCAACTAGTTGGATGCTCTCTTGTGGCAATTGGTGTAATTCTTACTGTAGTAAGGTCAGCCTATGTTAATTTTTGTAGATGCTAGGTTATGTTGGCTCATATTTTGAGTGTTAACACGAACACTGCACTCTTGAACCATATACCTGTAGGCAAAATAACATGGTCTACAATGATATTGACCAGGAATCGACAAATAAATCTGAATGGTCATAAACATTTTGACACAATTATTAGTTGCTTATGTTTTTGTTTGGTGAAATTGATTCACATGTTTTCATCACTTATATGACTGTTCAGCATTACATGTTAATTCTTCCTCTCTCTCTGCCTTGATTTAACATGTGAGTTTAAGGGGATGCAGATTAGAAAAGTAAAAACCTACTTAATGATTTCAAATTTTATTGACAGATTTCTTGCTGAACATCAAAGTCAAACTTTTGGTATAAATGTTAAATCCTTAAGTGATTCCATAAGTTCATTCACTCATATAGTTTTTAAAACAAAGTCTGCAAAGAATTTTTTTTAGTATTGTAATTTATAGTTATAGAATATCCCGCTTATGCTTAGTGTAAAATTTTTTAATAAATTTTGTTCTTTTGAAATTAGAACATTGACATAACAGCTTATAACATCACAAGCATATGTTGCAATTTTGTAATGTAGGTATGGCATGTACAAACTATGTAAACTGTGTTTATGCTTGGGCTTTCTGATTTTACACCTTGTTTACTTAATGTAGTGGATCTGGTGCTGGGCATTCATTGAAGGAAGCTGGTATATTTTGGAGTCTTTTAATGATAGTTTCATTTTTATTCCAAGCAGCTGATACTGTTCTGAAGGTGGTTTATTTTAAAGATTGCTGCATATTCCGAGATTTTAAATTATTTCTCTATTGTGACTCATGGCCTTTTAATACTTTGTAGGAAGTAATCTTTTTGGACGCAACTCAAAAACTGAAGGTGTGTACAGTGATGAATTCTTTTAATTCATTTCATATATCATGTAAATTATGACTTTGGAAATGGAAGCTCATAGCATAGGGACATTTGAGACTAATGAAGTGACTGCACTTCTGGTGCTCTTGGTAACATAACACAATGTCACTAAATTGAAGTAGACTTTAGAACCTTCACAAAAATATTGCAAATTATTGGCTGCATTTTTTAAAGCTTCATACAAGTCAGAAGCCACCTTCTATACTCATGTATGATAGACTAATATTTATTGTCAAGTTAAATTAAATGTTTTTTATCATTCAAGGTTCTAAAGTGAAAAAACATCCTTTATTGTATGGTTGTTGCTAATTATTGTAGTTTTCACTTTCTTGTATGGCAATATACTAATCAATATTCAATGTTTTCTGAAACAGGGAGGTTCTTTGGATATGTTTGTTGTCAATTCCTTCGGATCTGCATTCCAGGTACACTGCAATTGTCATGAAATTTGCATCTTTTGAATTACAAGGTAAATAAAATGGATGCCTAATTGCATGACAGTATGCTTACTGCAGGCACTATTCATTTGCCTTCTCCTCCCCTTCTTATCAAAATTATGGGGCATCCCCTTTGGACAACTACCAAACTATCTTAAAGATGGTGCTGCCTGCTTTCTGAATGTTGGTACTCTGTCAAGAGGTAAGCAGCTGTATTTTCTTTCCCATATTGTCGTTTCTGACAGAAGGCGATATCTAAAAATTGTCTTTTGTTATCAAATGTGTTATAGCTTAGAGTTAAATTGATCAATGATATTTATGACCTAGATCTACCTCAAGGCAAGATTATTTTACATTTAAAATGGCTGAATGAGAACCATATCCTGTTTCATGAGCAAACCCCAAATAGGAAAATAAAATAAAAATAGAAATCTTACTGAGCCAAAAAGTTAGTTTTCATTCATATATTTTAGTATTTTGGTTTTCATCATTTTTGCAGCTGTTATTAAATGTGAAATTCTAAAGATGGAATACACTATACAAAATCTAGAGTTGTGGTAGCATGCATGCACTTTGCAGATGTTGTGGTCCTTGTGGGAGAATGGTGAGAGAGAATAAATGGTAAATTAGAGTGGTGGAGAGAATCTATGAACTTACATGGTTTCTATTTAAGTAGATGTAAGACAAAGTTCATGGAATGTAAGTTCAGCGTGCTGACATTGGGTTGGAGTTGTAAATGGAGAATTGGAGATTATACAATACCACAAGTTGCACAATTTAGGTATTCTGGATCCATCTTACAAAGTAACATGGAGGAGTGGTTCAAGTGTAATTTGTGATCAAAATGTGTTGCTCAATCTTCAAAGGAAAATTTTATTGCACAGTTGTAAGATCAACAATGCTTTATTGTACAAAAAGTTGGGCTGTAAAATGATAACAAGCAAAAGATGAGTGTTGCGAAAATGAGAATGTTGCAATGGATGAGTAGACAAACAAGAACAAGATCGGGAATGAATGTATTACACGAAAAGTAGGAGTAGCACATATTAAGGAAAGATGGTTGGATTGCACCTAAGATGGCATGGCCGTGTGAGAAGAAGGCATAGAAAAGCCCAAATAATTTAAAAGATTAAAAGAATTATATCTAAATGGATTTTCCAAAGATTGCTTTTGATAGAACATAATGGCATCATTTGATCCATGTAGCAAAATCCACCTGGAGGGAAAAAGGCTTCTGTTGTTCTTGGAAGATCTACATAAACACTATTTCAAATTCTTTTTTTCCCCTTTGCTTTTTGTTTCAATTTTTCTTTTTCCAAAAGTTCCACTACTTTTCAACCTAATTCATAGAAAGTCTGGCAGCTTTGGAATGTAATTTATGTGAACTGGTTGGGTTAATTCCAATTCTGACTACTAACACAAGAAAAGATTTGGCATGTATGACAGGGTTTCATCATTATCAAAACTTGAATGCTGACAGTGGTAGTTAATTAAATAAAATGTTAACTCTATTCATATAATTTATGGACATTGTAAACTGCTCTTGGGCAGGTTGGTTTTAAATTCAAATTTTCTTTTTTTGCAATTCTTGTTATAAATTGTTTGTTGCAGAAAGTAATTTTGCATTGGATTTGGTTTGCAGCATGTGATGGAGCTCCCCTGCTGCCCTTGTTGTTTGTTATTGTCAACATGGGCTTCAATATCTCATTGCTTCATCTTCTCAAGATCTCTTCGGCCGTTGTCTCATGTCTAGCCTCCACATTTTCAGGTATTTGATTTGCTTCTTTCAGAGTATAAAGTGAATAATAGTAATGTCTCAGCGGAGGAAAGTGAACAACTGCGATCCATTACAATTAGGAAATCATGGGGAAACATATTGTAATTTTGGAAAATGAACAACTGTAACCCATTGCAATTTTGCAAGAAGGAATGGTTAATAGTTACCCAAAGCCTAGCTCAATTAACCATTCCTGTACGTGTCAGTAAACAAGTTCTAAAACAGAAACTTTAGCCTCTTTAGGTGGCTTCTAAACTCAGTTCACTTTTGTGCATGCAAACTTAATATTGAAACTATTCTCATAGTTGCATTTTTCTTCATCCCTGATAGTAAGAATAGATCTAGTTAGTAAAAAATAATAATAGGTTGGTTCAGGGCTATCATTTTCCATCAGCTCTTTTGTCTACCATTTCACACAAGGTGTAGTCTGACTGGCCTAGTAAAACTAACCTAATTCATATCAGAAGTTAGAATATCTAATCTTTATTGCATCATCACTTATCAGTGTTATTTAAAATCCCGTGTTTAATTAATGGTATAATTTTAGGTCTTAGTTTATTAATTACACTATTCAGTGGTGTCATTACCAGAGTTAATCACAAGTTTTAGCTAGGATGCATTTGGCCAAACAACATAGTTTAGTGTCATTTCAGTAATTTTTTTCACATGAGGACTTAATGCTATAAATTTGACCTTAAAACTTACTGGAATACCGAGTAAGCTAAAAAGAGCTTATGGAAGTCAATTTTTTTCATAGCTCAAATAAGTTCCCCGTGATAGACTTATCAAAGACTTCACTATATTGGCTTGAGTGAGGCTGAAAGTTAAGCTAAACGGTCCGTGAGCTGATAGCCATTTTTCTTGTTTTTCTGTCTTACAGATTTTTTTTAAATGTTGCAGAAAATCTTGACGCCTCGCTATTGAATGAAAATTTGTGCTAAATATGAAAGTGTTTTTTTTTTCTTTCTTTCCATTTTTTGCAATTTTACAATCTATTATAAATTCTTGCTAATTGAAAATTCTGAGCTAAATCCAATTGATTCCATTCGGCTTGTGGCAGTCCCAATAGCAATCTATGTGTTCACGCTGCCATTGCCATACCTCGGTGTTGCCTCTTCTCTTCCAACAGGCTTTGTTGCAGGTGCCATCATTCTCATCATAGGATTACTCATATATGCATGGACCCCTTCAAATGGTTCCTCCACTGCATCCATCACCTAGAGAAGCTTGGAGCATTTGAATCTCAATATCTGCACCATTGTAAGTCCAAAAGGATAGGTTGCACCAACCCTCATTACAGCAAATGGTACAACCAATGAATAACTCAGGTCCACTCTTTCGTGATTGATGATGATCACAAGATGGAGAAATGAAAATGATATGTACTCTTTCTTTTAATAAAGTGCTAGTCCAATGAGAAAAAGAAACGGAAAGTGAAATTCTCCTAGGCTTGCTCGAGTAAATATGAAAGCATATAGGTCTTTTTTGATCGATCGTATATGGATAGGTCTAGTTCAAATTTTGTGTAAATAATAATAATAATAATAATAATAATAATAATAATAATAATAATAATAATGGTTAATTAAAATTTTGATTATATTTTGTTCAATATGTAATTTTGGTCCCTTCATTTTAAATTGAAAACATTTGATCTCTTATTTTAAAAAATTCGTAATTCGGTTCAATCCTCAATTTTGGAGTTTTTATTTTTTTTTATTTTGGTCCAATTGAACTTTAGATTTAACATAATCATTGAAGGTACTAACAAGAAATTATTTAATTAATTAAACGTAAGAAATAAAATAAAATAAATATAGGCAAAATTGAGTATTAGATCAAATGTATATTAAAAAAAAACAGAGAATCAAATGTTTGTTTTAAAATAGGAAAATAAAATTTTGGATTTTACTAAAGGTGGTTTGTTGGATTTCTTCGTGGAGATTAGTTATCAACAAAAATTAGTAGATATTTCGTATTAATGTCATGAATACTTAAAAAAATAGGAAAACAAAATACTCAGGACAATGCCTCTTGTTTTGGTTGTCACACTTTTTTATATCGATTGCATCTACAACCAAACTAAAAAAAATATTATTCTACATTCTTGTAAAAAAGTATTTTTTTTTTCTTACATCAATTGTATATATAACCAATGTAAAAAAGTACAACAACCAAAACAAGAAGTGTCGTCCTGAATGGTGCTTCCTACCCTAGGACAAAAATTAAGTACAAAGTGTTACTCAGGGTGGCACCTCTTACATTTTAGGTGACAAGAAATAATTCATGTCATGTAACTAGTTTTGAAATTACTCTATTTGCATAAATATTTTTTTTAAATACCACTTTTGTAAAAAGAAATCCTTGAGACAATGCTAGAAGTTATCTAGCATGTATGAGTATGAATGGTTTAACATCGAGATTTTTTATTTATTGTTAAGTTAAATGGAATGGAATGAAATTATTATTATTTAAATATTTTGATCGTAAAAGGAAAAAAAAAAAAGAAAACAAAAGAAACAACTAAGGTTGATCTAGTAGTGAAAAATAGTTTGTATGAGATATTAGTTTTAAACCTAATTATTAAAAAAATTATCATTGTATACAAATACTCAATGGAAATTGCTCTCTCTATTTCAAAATGGTTGTTGTTTAATTTTTTTCACACAGATTAAGAATAACAATAAATAAGTTGCTTGTTAAAACAATTTTATTGAAATATCTTTATTTTTCATAAATGCATTATTTTTTATTAATGGTATTGGTTGAAAAATTGATAGGCACAACAGTAAAAAATTGTTAATCGCAATCATCTTCATTTTGGTAACTAACCATGTGACACCATTTTGGTTAAGTAATATTTATGTTTTGGATATAGGAATTGTGATAGAAGGGGCTTTCTATTGGCCCCTACCAAATATGTGAAATTTCTCTTTTGCTCACTCACCAAATCCCTACACCTCCTTGACTTTCCATTACCCTTAAACTAAGTCCTCTCCAAGCCTCACGCCCCATTGACCACTCGCCCTCTTAGAGATCTGCGTCGTGCCACCCTTCACCATCCATATTCAAGCAGTGTTGCGCCACCACACATCATAGAGAACCAGTTGCATTGCATCTTGTCATGCCACACCTCCCTTGTCAAGATCTAAGCAACACTATGCACACCACCCCCATTGAGATCCAATCACTCCTTATGCCTAAATTACCACCACACCACCACGAGCCTCCCTTTTACTAGATTCACTCACCCATACCACTATTGTGTCACCACCAACCTCCCTTTCACCAGATCTACTCGCTCAAATCACCACCGTGCCACCACTAACCTCCCTTTCACAAGATTCGCTTGCCCAAACAACCACCACGCCACCACCTACCTCCCTTTCACCAAATCCACTCTTCTCTGTTGTTGTTCTTCGTCTGAGTTTCTTGGAAATAAAAATATGTAACAAAGATATGATTCCATTGTCTATTAAATAAAACATAATTGTCTTCGTTGCATTTTTTTGTGTAAAAAAAATTGTTCAATGGAAGTATGATTTTGTTGTACATTGTATAGCAGAATTGTAGTTTAGTTGCAATGTTGGGGGTGCAAAAAGAAATTATACTTTCATTGCAATGTATAGCGGAATCATACTTTCGTTGTACAATTTTTTTCTGCACCCCCAAAATTGCAATAAAGGTATGATTCTATTGTACATACTTCCATGGGAAAGTGTATTTTGGGAAAATCTAAAAAGGCCACCCACGTGGTAGGGGCCAATAACAAGCCCCGTGGTAGAAATGTGAACAACAATTTTAGCTCATACAAGCCCTTAAATCTTTTAGAGAGATTAGACCTTTCTCTAAAAAATGCCAATGACAAATAGTTATTGGGATTTTAACACCTTCAATGTAGTAGGAAGAAATTTTTTAATATACTTTTTGTTGAGAGAACACACTTAAGGTATTTCATTCATAACTAAAGCATGAATACAAGTGGGAATATCATCAAACACTTGGTTTCAAGCACAAAAACTTGAAGCTCTAGCTAGCTTATGAGTTTGTGATATTTTGAATCTTAGCTCTATAATTTGATAAAATGAAACTGAGAGAGACACTACTAAAAATAAAGCCTTTTATGACGCGCATTTTACATCGGTCGTAATAAACCCGCCGTAGTAGGGTGGCTGGTGGCATTGTCGTAAATATTTTACACTTTTAAGAGTCATGTGCACGAGCAACCCATTTAAGCTAGACAACACTGTGACAATGCAAATTGATTTCATTTGCAAGACAGGACTAGATTAAGAAAAATGAAGTTAGAGAGAGATGTCGTGCACATGACTCTTAAAAGTGTAAAATATTTACGACAATGCCACCGATCACCCTACTACAGCAGGTTTATTACGACTGATGTAAAATGCGCGTCGTAAAAGGATTTTTTTTAGTAGTGAGCCATTCCTTATGCCATATTTTCTCATCCCTCTGATTCTAAATGCACCATAAAATCATAACAATTCAAGCTTTTTGTTCAAGCTGAGGTTACTGCAATAATTCAAAGACAAGCTCATTGGTGCCATTCGTCAAGAGAGATTTTGCATAAATGAGCTCCCACAATCTTGCTAGCTGCCATATTTCTTGGGCTTTTGAATAGGTCACAAATAAGTACCAAGCATTCTCCATTTCCGATAAACAGTAAGCACAAGGTCAGAGCAATTTATACCTTTTTGAGATAAATGAGCTCGAGTTGGGATGCAATCTCTTTGAATTCTCCAGGTGAAGTGCTTTATTTTAGGTGAGATTTTGAGATTCCAAATTGAAGACCAATTCCCAACAACCTTTAAATGAGAAGTATCCAGAATTGACACCATGATGCCATGATAAGCACTTTGAATATTATATTTTCCATCTCGATTATAATTCCAAATCAGCTCATCATTTGATTGATAGCTCAAGAATGTTTGCTTTTGAATATTTATTGCATCCTCAACATTGAAGATTTGTTCAATTAGCTCTTTGTTATATTCTTGCGAATCATGGTTGATGAGGTTCCTTACCACTAAATTTTCGAGACTTGCAATTAGGGGAGATAATATATAGGGGCTATCAGAATATTTTAACCATGGTTGGGTCCACACATTTATAAAGCTTCTATTTCCAATCCTCTATCTCATGCCTTGTCTTACCACTACCAGCGAAGCATGGATACTACACCAAACAAAACTTGAATTATGTCCTAGAGGAGCATCCAGAAAACTCCCTGAAGGAAATCATTTAGCTTTGAACACCTTTGAAGCAATAGTATAATAGTCGGTTAACCATCTCCAACCTTATTTCCCTAGCATAGCAAGAATAAAAGCATGCAAATGTTTGAAACTTAAACCTCCAAATTTTTCCTTCATTGTAAGTTTCTCCCAGTTGAGACAATTAATTCCTTTTTAGGAGCTATTGTTAGTGTAACACCCAGATTCTAGATCTAAACATTGCTTGGAAAACTCTCGTTAATTCTTTTTATTATTGAAATACATGTCAATAAATTAATTACTTCTTCAAAACTTGAGTAATATATATATATATATATATATATAATAAAACATATATGGATAAACTTCATTTTAAAACATATAAAATCACATTAACATCATTTCTTGAAAGTTAGTACAATTAAAAAAATTTCGTAACAGGTTTACAATAATTGTGACTTTCTGAAAGATATGAACCTTGCAACAGAATCATTAAATACAAGGTTGAAATAACAAAGTCTTCATACATAATAATGAAAAGTAATATAGTACCATGTCCCAGGAAAATAAAATGTAATTACAACCCATAAATGTTTGGAAGTAAGTGTAACATGTAAATACCACACTTGACATCATTGATAATCACACTAGACATAGTTGACTGTCACACTTGACACATAACAGGGTCAAACAATGCCACCAAGCTCCCAACTCCAAAAAGTATAGTCTTAGAGCCTTTCAAGAGTAGTAAAGTGTGATGCTTGCGAGTTCCTTGCACTAAATGAGTGCACCAAATGTGGGATAGTCACCACTAGCTAATTCCCCTAGGTTCTTCAAACCTCTTCACCCACTATACCCCAATATACCCTATAAATAATTTATTTTTCAACATAAACCTTACCATCTCATAGATGGAACATAATCACATACCTCACCATCTCATAGATGGAACATAACCACATACATCACCGTCTCATAGATGGGCCATAATCATATACCTCACTATCTTATAGATGAATCTAACCATAACCACACCATCTCACATATGAATCCAAATAATAAAACACGCCATCTCACATATGGGATATAATTAATAATTCATTACTCTTCCTTCAATCTTCTTGTATTTTTCTGTTGCATTGCGTGCGTAGCCCTCATGTTGCATACAACACGTAAAACAAACATTCATACACACACACATAGAGATGAGGCTCAAGCCTATGTACTACTCTCAGGGAACCATTCTAGGCCCCTCAAGTGATAGAATCACTTTCCATCCAAATTTAACAAAAATTTGATAGCATAACAACTATATTTACAACATTCCAAATTTTATAACAAGCAATTTGTCGAGGGTCGGAAACCCCCAGACTCATACCAAAGATCATACAGGTGAATATCAATATATTGCTGAAATATAAATCACACGCCATAGATACTAGTATTGGAGTTCAAACTCTCTTGGTCTTAGGCAATCATAAGATAATAAAATTTTGTCGTTCATTCATATCTTAGCAATCACACTAGCATGTAATATATATACTTAAAGCGTAACAATAGTCATCGGACATGCATACAATCAATCTCAACATTGAACATGACATTCACCTTATATGTCAACAATCACATTAACGATATCCATAACATTTTGAGGCATAATAGTATCCATCAGAGAAAAAATGCAATTAATTTCAGCATTAATCATACAATCCACAAATATTACATACAACATCAACTTACAAATTAAAGAATTAATACAAGATGGTCCTCATGGATTTAGTGATTTTGTTTGTCTTAACTTACATGTTCACAATGGATCCTAGTGCGGTTCTTTGGGACCCCTGACACTTTTCCTAGGGTTTTCTCCATTCTAAATCCATTTCTAGTTGTAGAATTACCAAATTAAGTCATCTAGTGTCCAACATCAAGCGGCTACCTTGTTTCACAAAGTTTCACTCTTAAACTTGTCTTCAAATTTCTGTGTTTTGAAAATTGGTTTTTCATAAATTTTACATGATACCCTATCCTTTCATACCTAACAAACTCATTTTTGAAGTTAAATATTTAAGAAAAATAGTCCATACAGCCATAACCACCATTTTAATTTTGTGACTGATTTAATCCTACAAAATATCCTTAAACTGGTTTTGTTCATACTTTTGCTAGAAAACTCTAATTTAAGTGAAATTTAAGGCTAACCCTAAGTTTTAGCGCTCAAAGGACTCATTTTTAACCTTAAAACTTCCAGAAAAACAACGTATCATCTAGTTCCTGTCATGGCAGCAGATACAAAATTTAAACATCACACACACACACACAAACATATAATAAGCACAAAAATCAATAATTAAAAACACATAACCACTGCAATTAAATACACACATGCACAAAGACACAACACAAAGTTTTCTTTGTTAGCCTGAGTTGTAATTTTTTAGGGTGTTACAACTTTAACTTATTTTAATTATTTTACATCATATAATTAGACACTTTAATTAGTCACCAACTAATTAAACTAAAATTCTATTTTTAAATTAGTTGTATAGTCATTTATGAAAATGTGCTTCACTTTAAACTCTTATGACTTAATTACCCCTTTTATAATTCTATGAAATCTAAATCACCATTAATCAACCTTAATTATCCTCACTTAATTTCTAACCTTACATCAATTACTAGTTTTCTTCTTTCAAGCTTCTAATTTCTATTTCTAGACCAAAATCCAATTATTAACGTCTAGGCCATTAATGAGTTCACCAAACAATTTTAGAGAAAGAAATGAATGAGTGAAGACAAGCCTGAATTATGAGTTCGCATGTACTCGTTTTCCCCTAATTCCAATTATAACTAGGAACCCTAAATTAATAATTAACCGTCGATTGCCTCTTAAGATAATTGTTAGCCTATGGTCAATGTAACACCCTATTTTTCATAAAATAAATTAAAAATGATTTTATTTAAAAATAAATAGAATTTTAGAAAATAATGAGGTTTTTATAATTAAATAAATAAGGAGAAATAATTTTATTTATTAAAATAATAGTTTTAAGGTAAATAAAATAAATATATGTCCTTAAAAAAATGTTTTATTTATTCATTTGATATGGAGTAAAATAGAATTTCTTTTTATAAAATGATAAAATAAAGAAATATAGAGTAAATAATAAGCCCTAAGTATCCTAATTATAAATAGAGACATATTAGGTCAGGCAGTTTTTAGATTGACAAGAGGACAAGAGGACAAGTAACATATAATATGATCTTATAATATTAGTTTGATCTTGATAACAATATATAATAGCTTATTATTATTATTATTATCATCATCATCTTGATCTTCATATGATTTGATATTTATGTGCTTTATTGAACTTCCCCATACTTTCTCTCATGGTCATCCAACAACTTTTGTATTTAGCCGTAAAAATTAATAAGAGTTTCCATAATAACTTGATGATAATACCCAACAAAATAATTTATAGAAAAGAATGATTAAGTAATATTTATAATTTGATCATGACAATGATTTTAATTTTAGAGTATTGACTATGGATTGAACATACTTTGTTAGTTAGATTTTTTAATTATATTTATATTTTTTAATTTTTTAAATATATATCGGATCAATAAGTGACTTACCACTGATTCATTAATTTAGTGTCTTGATCGGGTAGATGACCA
Source organism: Glycine max (assembly GCF_000004515.6). NCBI lineage: Eukaryota > Viridiplantae > Streptophyta > Magnoliopsida > Fabales > Fabaceae > Glycine > Glycine max. The sequence continues at coordinate 41,650,657 of NC_038243.2, read as the reverse complement.
GGTCGGTTTCACAATACTGCTTGCCTATGTAATTTTTTATTAGTCATTTAAAAAAAATAATTAAGTAATAACTATTGGTATGTATTGATTGAGAATGTGGGGTTGATGTTAAATTCTTAATGATTTTTTTTATAAAAAAAAACAATATATATAGTCACTGATGGAAAAAATTATCCTTAAATTTTGAGTAGTGTAATTAAATATAACTAATGCTTAAACTATTTAATAGTACTATTTTTTAGGGTAAACTTCAAGTTTTTAATATATTATTATCTACAATTAATCGAATTTACTCTTTTCATTAGTCTTGATTAATTAATTATTTGTTTCTTATGTGAAAGACCAAAGATAATATATTATATGAGAGTCTAAATTTTTGAACACCTACAAATTGCAAACACCTCATTAATACCTCTCATTCTTCCTTATATCTTTCTTCTTGTCATATATCATCAAGAATAATGATACTTGGACACGAGTTTGGTTTAGACATCTAATTAATATTTCTCATTTTTTCTCTATGTCTTTCTTCCTATCAAATCATATCATCTATCATATACATATATTTCATCCATTCGAGATTATATAACATATTAAGATTTTGACACAACTATTTAAGAATGTAATTAATTTGTTAAATTTCAAATAAAAAATTATGTAACTTTCTAATATATCCTTTATTTATTTAATTAATGACTCAATTATTCCTCCTAGGCACTACTCCTATTAAGTATTAATTAAGGATAGTCTTGAAAAAAAAAAGTATTTAATGCACCATTAATTTTGTGAAATGACATATATTTTAAAACAATTTTTTTTCTCTCTTAAACGACATATAATTTAAAATAAAAGAAATATATATATTTTTTCTCCATCTAGGTATTAAATAGCATTTGAGGTGTTTACATATATTTTTCTTATCATCAACGACATCAATTATTTTTTTTCTTCCTAACTCTCTCTAGGTAGAGACACCAAGTATTATTTTTTCTATTACAATAGATAAATAGATAATAATTAAATACATTACTTTAATTAACTCCCTTATACGTAATGTCAATAGTTTCCTTTCCCTCCCTCAATTTTAGTGTCAGTTTTAGACTTATTAACAATAGTTTTAACTGTTTCTATAATTAAAAAAATATCTATGGAAAGAATTTAGCTGTTGTGTCGAGCCAATTGTGCAAGAAGGTGGATGAGTTAGTTAAAAATCACAGCCCCCAAAACAAGTTTTGAATACATGGTTTTGTGTTTTGATCTTTGCCTGAAAGCACCCCTGCATATAAGAAAAATCAGAACTCAATTTTGTTACTTTTGTAAGTTATAGTAACAATATCTCGTCTAACAGACAACGTTAATAGCTCACCAATTATTAATTAAACCTTTTTAACATATAAATGCATGCCCGTTTTATTTCCCCTCCGAAGAGTTCTCTGCACCCTTGTCTCAATAAACCCTACCCTTACACGTAATAGACACGCCAAAGACTCCTTCAAAATGCACCCTCCAACGTACCTTCCTACATTCTCTCATTATCAATACTTTCCTCTAATTTCATCAACTTTTCAATACCCATTTTGACACCCTTGAACTTTCCTTCTTCTTTTTTTTTTTTTCATTTTCACTCTCTTTTTTAATTTCCTTCCATGTAATTTTCTTTTAGTCATTCCTCTCTCTTAACAATCTATTTTTCAACCCCAAAAACACACTAATTAATCACCACCCTTCCCATTCCCCCCCACCCCCCGTTATATATCTCTCTCACACAAACTCTTTCTCTTTCCTTCATACCATTTTGAGGCTCTTTTGTGGTTTTCCTCCCTCCCTTCCTCAATGGGCAACTGTTGCTCTCAAGGCAACGGTGCCGATGGCCCGTCCGATGACGCTGCCGCCAATGACAAGGGAGAAACTAACCAACAAAGTAGTAATCATGCAAACAATAATGATAATTCTGCAAACCCTACCACCGCCCCGCCACCGACGTCAACGCCACCACCCACGGTCACGCCACCTACTTCAAAACCCTCAAAACCGGCCGCCATGGGCCCGGTCCTCGGCCGGCCGATGGAGGACGTGAGAGCCACATACACCATAGGGAAGGAGCTAGGGAGGGGCCAATTTGGTGTAACGCATTTGTGCACAAACAAAACCACGGGGCAACAATTTGCATGCAAAACCATTGCCAAGAGGAAGCTTGTGAACAAGGAAGACATAGAGGATGTGAGAAGAGAGGTGCAAATCATGAACCATCTCTCGGGTCAATCTAACATCGTGGAACTTAAGGGTGCCTATGAGGATAAACAATCGGTGCATTTGGTCATGGAACTTTGTGCGGGTGGTGAACTTTTTGATCGTATCATTGCTAAGGGACATTACACTGAACGCGCCGCGGCTTCATTGCTGAGAACCATAATGCAAATTATTCACACTTTCCATTCCATGGGTGTCATTCATAGAGATCTTAAGCCTGAGAATTTCCTCATGTTGAATAAGGATGAAAATTCACCCGTCAAGGTCACAGATTTTGGTCTATCCGTCTTTTTCAAAGAAGGTTTCCCTTAATTCTATTTCATATATTCTCTATTATTTTTTCTCTTTTCCACATCTTTTTTTTTTTCAATAATTTTTCCAACGAGTGAGCTCATTTTCCACCCAAGAGCAAACACTTTAATTAGTGGTGCAGTTAGTACCCGTTAATTTGTTTCAGTTTTTTAAAATGATTTTAAAACTACACAAAAACATAATTTATTTGAGACTTTTTCGTAAATTTCGTACTTATTATTGTTATATATAGCTCCATATAATTTTTTTGAATTCTAAATTTTATAGAATAATTTGTCAAAACATGTGTAAAAGTAATTTTTAGAGACAAAATAGATTTTTCTGTATTCTATTTCCTCTCTCTCTTTTTTTACCTTTTTTTAATCACTATTTTCAACATTAATTCTAATAAAAGAGTTCACTTTTGCAAAGTACCTTTTTATGTTGTGCTGCAAAATTATTTAGTACCCATTTGTTTTTTTAAAATTTTTTTTAATAAAAATGATTTTAAAATTACACAAAAATATAATTTTATTTGATATTTTTTTATAAATTGATCATTATTATAGCTCCTAAAAATAATTTAATATCTACTTTTTAATTTTAATTTGAAAAACAATTATTGAAACATGATAGCATATTTCAAAAGTACTTTAATTTATTTTAGAGAAAAATATATTTTTTTAGGAAAAAGGATTATTAACCAAAACGCACTCTTAATTAGCATGGGACTTGTTTTCAAATTTTCATTTAAAGAGATTTATCTTAAAACATTAGAATCTTGGTGATCAAAAAGTACCTACGTTTAACCTTTTGTGATGGAAAAAAATATTAATATATATGCTTGCAAAAGGAAAATGTTAGGAATTAATGTAAAGAATCTTGATTCTTCATATGCAACATGAAGCGGGTTTTAATAACATATTTATGCTTTAACAGGGGAGACATTCAAAGACATTGTTGGAAGTGCATATTACATTGCTCCTGAGGTCTTGAAGAGGAAATATGGGCCAGAAGTTGACATATGGAGTGTTGGTGTCATGCTATACATTCTTCTAAGTGGTGTCCCTCCGTTTTGGGCAGGTCTATATATATATATATATTTTATATTCTCATTTTATCAAAGAAAATAACCACTTTGTGCTGAAATTTGTTTTATAACGAACAACGGAACAAGGAAATATTATTATTGTTTTAAATTGCTGTTGCAATCAAGTCAAGTCACAATTGTTATTGAATTATAAATTGAAAATTTGTGAAAATTACCTATCACCGTCGATGTGATTGCAGGAAACATAAAAATTGCAATCTTGAAGCAACAATCGTAATTGCAAACCGCAATTTGAAACCATAATAGATCTTAACATAAAGAGTTATAAAGACCCAAATTGATCTCTAAAAAAAATAAAAAATTAGACATATCCGACCTTAACAGTATAAAATTTTCAATTAGTCCTTGAAAGTCACGAATAGGTTCATTCCATTTGTGGACTAATATGACCTGTATTTGTGATTTTTAGGTACCAATGTGAGCTTTTAAAATTATTTGGGACTAATGTGTCCCATGCTAATTTTTCAGGGACTGATTTGAATTAACTCTAATATAAATAACACTTCTAAAATTTATGGTGTGCTTGAAAGTTGAAACTGAAAAAAGTGAATTGGTTTTGTCAGAATCCGAACATGGTATATTCAATGCCATCTTAAGAGGTCACATTGATTTTACAAGCGATCCATGGCCTTCAATATCCAATGCAGCAAAGGATCTTGTAAGGAAAATGTTGACTACAGACCCCAAACAAAGACTGACATCACAAGAAGTTCTAAGTAAGCATATATCCTCCACTGTTTTTGTTTCACCTTCAATCAATTATTTTTTTTACAAACCGCTTGAATTCACTTACAATTTCATGATTTACTAACGAAATTGATTATAATAATCGGCGAACGTGTTATGTTAAAAACAGATCATCCATGGATCAAGGAGGATGGCGAAGCACCAGATAAACCACTTGACAATGCTGTACTGAATAGGCTGAAACAATTCAGAGCAATGAACCAATTCAAGAAAGTAGCTCTAAGGGTACTAGTGATTATTTGTTTTATTCTTATGAAGAAGTTCTCTTGGAATTTGGCTTGTCTAAAGTACACAAAGTTAAGGCAAGTAATTTCAGTCATTTGATGAGAAAATCAACTGCTGATATTTTAACACATGCAAGATTTATTGTGCACGTGTATGCAATATCAACAATTGATTTTTTTTCATTAGCGGTTGAGATTACCTACTTTACTCTTTATAGTGAATTGCTCACTTCAGAGGATTCGGATCCTTCTTTTTGTACCTTTAGATGAAATTGTTTTTACAATTCTAGCTTGAAATAGCATAATGATTCACACTAAAAAAAATTGTTAGTCAGAACATTTCTCTTGCTCCACCTTACAAGTTTGAAAGTGTATGATCAAAGCAACATAACATTAAAACATTACAAATGAATAGGTCATTGCTGGATGTCTATCAGAAGAAGAAATCATGGGATTGAAGGAAATGTTCAAGGGGATGGACACTGACAACAGTGGAACCATTACAATTGAGGAGCTCAAGCAAGGGCTTGCAAAGCAGGGAACAAAGCTTACAGAGCAAGAAGTTAAGCAATTATTGGAAGCTGTAAGTTATTCTTCACCAAAAAACCATAGCACCAATTTCAGTAGTACTTCTAGATCACTGTTATTTACAGACATGGATTTTCTCATTCTTCTACAAATTACAGGCTGATGCTGATGGCAATGGAACCATTGATTACGACGAGTTCATCACCGCAACAATGCAAATGAACAGAATGAACAGAGAAGAACATCTTTATACTGCCTTCCAATACTTTGATAAAGATAACAGTGGGTAAGAGATTCTACTAGATTGAATATATATGCTTGCCAACCCTTTGTAAACTACTTGGTCTGTCATAGAATCAAGGTTCTAATATTATTTTTATGCCACAAAAATCAGGTTTATTACCACTGAAGAACTAGAACAAGCCCTCCGTGAGTATAACATGCATGATGGCAGGGACATCAAGGAAATCCTTCAAGAAGTTGATGGAGATAATGTAAGTGATGCACATAAATAATTCTTCTATACAATACCTCCTGTCCAAAACTATTGATGTTAGGTTAATGCGTATGGCAAAACTATTATGTATAGTCCAAAATACTCTAATTTAATACTAGTTGTACGGTAGGACATTAATGAGACTTGAAATTTATAAAACATCAATAGGTTTGGAACAAAAAAGAAAAGCTAAAACCTCAATAGTTTTAGATAGTAGTAGTTTCCTGTTATGTACATGACATGTTATGTATAAAATCTGTCTAATGTTTATTATGAGAGAGGTAGACACAAAATTTAAACATGACCTTGTTATGTTAAAATTTAACACGAGAGGATTCATTTCCTTTATCATTGCATTTTAACATGGTTAGTAATTACGAGTAAATTGTCATGCTGTATAGGATGGACGCATTAACTATGATGAGTTTGCGGCAATGATGAGAAAAGGAAATCCAGAAGTTATGACAAAAAAAAGGCGTGATTCATTGCCATTGCCATAGAGGGGGGACTCTAAAGGAAGGAACAAAAGGGCTCATCAGTTATAGTGGTTTTCTTCGGTGGAGAAGCTGATGGGTGAATGAAAGAATGATCATGGATTGCACTGCATCGTAGCTTTGCTGGTTGGGAGGGGATACAGATGAGGAATGGGACAAGGGTGGAATCAAAAACCAAGAAAAGAGGGAAAGTGGGAGGGGGGAAGGAAGAACATAAACAAATCTTTGAGAAATGTTAAGATACACTAGGTGGTTTGGTTGATTAACATTTTTTTTCTTTTGCTTTTTTCTTACCTGTGAAAACCTTGTAACATGTCATGTATTGATATTGTGGCTCACATAACTAGGAATTAAACAAGGGTGTTTGTTTATGTATCATTTCCCTTACAATACTAGGTATATACATAGTTTGTGCTAGGTTTCATATATTTTACTGACTTATATATATATGATGACCATGGTCACTAGAAACTTAACATTGATTTCTTTGACTTTTGTTTGGTCTTCGTTGAGTACTAAGATATTATAATGGATTCTTAACCAATTCTGAATTCAGCATCTAACCATAACTTAATGGCAGCTCTTCACCCGAGTCAATTTCTTTGACTAGATGACATATAAAGGAATTTAAACTGGTTAGCACCACAATATTATTTAGCAAAATTTTGCAAAATGCTTTGTTCTTTCAATACTATTCTGAGTCATTAAATTTTTTCTTTTACTGCAAAAGAAAAAAAATAGAAAAATGCGGTTCTAAAGCCAGAAGAAAATATTTTATGCATATTCATCTCATACAAAACCAAATGCATCTATATACCAAAGGTATGTGGCAGATTCAGCTATTCCTAATATCTATTAAGAAACTTCATTATCTTTTAAAGGGTTATACCTGCATCATAATAGTATTCAACATATGATATATGTTATTGCTCTGGAACCACTAACTAGAAGCCTTAAACTTTTATCTACCAGTGAATGTCCCCAGCGCCTTCAAAAACACAGTTGACATTTCAAATTTGCTATGGTAATACAGCTGCAAAGAAACAGTTACATTGCATAATAATGTCAGCAAATTGCTCAAAGTCTTATGCAATGTAAGAGTTAATAATGTCACATATATTAACAATGAAACTAATCAATATTCAATGGTTATCTACATTGGTGAAGAAATCATAATAAATATAACTTCTCAAAACATTAATGATAATTGACAAATTATTCAATCTAAATATTCAAGGATTTTGATTTTATTACAAAGGAATAAAGACTAAATGATTACCTTCATCCCTGTGACCTAGTCTAGGTATTGGAATTGGACAAGATTCTTCATTTTCCAATAGTCAAACATAGGTCCAGAGAACCATTCTGCATCCTCATAAATCAGGAGTCTCCTCCTCGCCCAAGTTATGACAACATACTGTTGCTCATGTTCAGAGCACAAAACATTGTGTTTGGAATCTCGATCCAAACATCGCCAAAAGTTAGCATGGGTTCTTGATTCCACCATATGTTGTTCCTTCATATAATCATATTTTACCACCCATCTCATTTGCAGAGGTGAAGAGGCAAAAAACTTATACAGCAATACATCCTAAAATTACCAAAAAGAAACCATAGAAAAATTATTTTTACAATAAAAAAAGAGTAACATTAATCAAGCCCTTGTGACAACAACCTGAAATTCAAGACCCATGAACTCTAAAATGGTTAAAACAAGAACTTGTTTTCCTGCAACAGAGCAAGTAGCCAAATTATCTCTTACCAAAACTACTTGCTCTGTTCCAAATCTCCCTAAATTCTCATCGTTGTTTCTACTTTTTCCAAAAGCTGTTAGAATTGAATTTGCATCATTTCTAGATCTAATCACAACTGGGGCTTCCCCATCTATCAAACTAGTCTCTACTTTCAACATGTCAGTAGAATGAGGAAAGAAATGATAAAGAAGTTCAATGATACTTTGTGACAACTTCAGAACCTCAGCATTAGTGCAAAAATTCTGTCCCAATACAAAATATCAGAGATGTGTCCTTTCTCCTTTCTTTTGTCATGATTACAACTCTTAGATTCTAACACAAACTTCTTGTCGAAGATGGATCTTACATCTTAGAATCTGAAATCAATACTGTTGGGATTCAATCAATCAACTTAATTTGATTTTGACAGACAATCATGAATCCTAACCACATGTTTTTAACCATATAGAGAGAAATTACTGCATAAAGATGAATAGAACCCCGTTGTGTTCTCATACTCAAAATTATGATAAAAAACTAAATGGGAAAGCTTACTTGTATTAGTGATAAAAGTTTGATGAGAAGATTGGTTGTATGATCTTCCAAATGTAGAGAGCCTTAATTTTCTTCTCTATACAAATGGAGATCATAACCTTTTTATACTAGTGACCGCCACAGTCCCATCAAATTTGATAATTATACTTTGACCCCTCATTAAATTATAATATCACTAATGGTATCTCCATAATTTTATTTTGATTAGACCACTTTAATATTTTGGCTAATAATATAATGGGCATAACTCATTCAATAGTACCTACAAAACATGAAGATTCAAGTGAAGTGTACATTGCAGAAAGGATGAGACCATGAGTTGAGTAGAAACTCACCATTGCGAGTACACCTTTCGCCACAACAAGAGTGGATCAGAAGCATGAAGATTCAAGTGTTTACTACATAAAGGATGAAGATTCATTGTAGCAAGAAGTGTCCACACTACAACCAAAGCCTTACATGGCAAAACAAAATATATTTCAGCTTTCATTAAAAGAGCTTGTTTATTTAGGATTAAGCACCCAAGGAATTAACATTAATCAATTGAGTTGAATCTTTGTTTTACTAAATGGAGAAAATATTAGAAATGGAGTTACATATGTTGAGGTCTATGGATTTTATGTCAATAATGTTTTCTCTTTTTGATTTTCATTTTTGCTCCAAAATTTTGTTCAAAAATCATAAACAATTGTTTTCTCACTATAGCTCGAATCTTGCTACAACAAATTTCTCTTTTTGAAAACTAAAACATTGATCCATTCACAACAACAAATTCACAACTTGCTGCAACAAATGTTTATATTTCTTTCATTATTTTAGATAACATTCTTTGTTTAATTCCTAAATATTACACTAAGTGTTTATGGATATAATACTCTTACTTATCATTTCTTTATTACTAGATTAGGTACACTTGCCTAGATCATGAGTCAAATAGACACCATTATAAAAAAAACACATTCTATTTTCTATTATGAAATGAGCAATTTCATATTTATATCCTATATTATAAAAGAGAAGCATAGGAAAATTACTATTGTGCCCGTACTCTAGCTGATGACACCTGTTCATTTTATTGGTTTTTTGGTCATTTTATACCCCTCCAGCTTTGCCTTGGTTTTGTGCCACGTTTTATGCCACGTTGAGTGTTTAGCTTTGGCTATTCTGTTGGTGAGTGGCTTCTTCTCCAGCGTTTCCGATCATTTCCCTACCAACTTCAAACCTACTTCCTTCATTTGTGTCATTTCCCCACCAATTTGCTTCCTCTGTTTCCATTCTTTCTTCTTCATTTTGGTGTCTTCTTCAGTTCTACTTTTTTCTTTTGTTTTTGGTTGAGTTTTAGAGCTGTTGAGGGCTTCCATCTTCATTCTATTTTTTGCGATTTTGGTTTGGGTTCTTTTTCTTTGATTGGTTTGATTTTTTATGGTTTTATTTTTGGAACAGGCTACAATAACAACGGCGACTTTGACAAAGAAGTTGTCGGAGAAGTTAAGAAGAAGATAGAGGTTCTTCTATTTTGATTTTATTAAAACTGTGTTTATGTTTTTTTTGTCTGATTTTTTGTGGTTTTTTTGGATGCTTCGTTGTTATTTTTTCCTTAAAAGCCTGTTGCAGATTATTTTGGTATCACACGGAATGATCCCAAAGTAATAATTTCTCCTCTCTTTTTATTTTATTTTTGTGGTTGAGTCACGAGATATTTTCTTGATTGTATTCTCGAAATTTCTTAGATTTGGTTCTATCTAATTACCCTAGACCCCATTGATTGCAGAAAAAGATTCATAGGGGGTTTAGCGAGAGAAACAATGATTGGTGAGTGTTTTCTATTTATATTGCGTCTTTTTATTTTATTTTTGTGGTTGAGTCACGAGATATTTTCTTGATTGTATTCTCGAAATTTCTTAGATTTAGTTCTATCTAATTACCTGGACCCATTGATTGCAGAAAAATATTCATGGGGGGTTTAGCGAGAGAAACAATGATTGGTGAGTGTTTTCTATTTATATTGCGTTGGTTTGTTTTTTTTTCCGGGTTTATCAATAAGCATTCGTGTAATTAACTATTTTTTTAAAATAACTTTGTGTAGCACAATTCATCAAGCACTTTGATAGATACAGTGATTGACACGCGTTTGAATTTTGAATCTTTTTTAGTATTGATTGTTAAAGACTTAATGGATGGAATAGAATGAAAGGGAAATGAAAGTTGATGCATTGAATGGTTTTGTTTGTAGGTGGAGATTAAGCCGGCGATACCGAGGGGGGCTGCTGCTGGAACTCAATTGTTTTTGCGTTTTACTTTTTTTAATTTTACGCTTCATTATTTTTTCTCCTAAACCCTAAAGTTCCAGATGCAAAGATGTTGTGCGTCTTTCTTAACTTAATTGTTTTTGTTGTCACAATATGCCACAACATATATAAAAAATATGTTCCACGTCAATTCTCTGTATTTGATTATAAATACTTTGTTGTGCAGTGATTGGTTTTGAAGTTTGAGAGGTCTGAGTGTATATGCTTTCTTCTCTACATCACGGGTCTCCTCTTTTTGTTTGTTTTATAAATACTTCTATGGAATATTGTGAACAGCAAGGAACACTCCAATTATGTATAGTAGGATGGTGGCATAATAGCAAATGAATTAGTTAAATATATTATATATTATTTCTTACATTGCATGGTGATAGCCTGGATATATATATGACACCACAAATCAAGGTTGCAACATTTTACGGAATCTGTAGATAGATTAATGAAGTTTATTTTCATGATTTTTTTACAAAACAAAATTAGGTTGGCAAATTCTTGTGTTATGGCTGAAATTTTAGTTATTGCCTTTTGTTCTCTATTGCACAGACTGAAAGGATATGATTTGAACTATTCCAAGTGATGGTTTCTCTCATTTTTAACCTCAATCATTTTTTTTATCTGCCAGGTCAATTATGGGAACCTCATGTATGGGCTGATGAAGGAGTATATCCAACATAACTGAAAGGTCCTGTTTGAGTGAGTTATCCATGCATGAACACTATAGCTTTAAGTCTTTGACAGATATATCATGAAATGCATTTCCAGGAAACAAAAATGTGGTGATTCCTCCTACTTTAGCAAACTTTAGTGGTAGTTTATGTTAGAATCGTTAATCTATCTTTTAGGATTTCGAGTGTACTACACTGTATTACAATCAATTTTGTAAGCTTGCAATTCACAAACTCATTGTGTACTTTTTAACTGCATGATTTTCCTCCTTCATTACCATTTCAATTACTCTGGTGTCAGAATTATGGTACAATCCAATAAACCTTGATTCCAAGTACTGGTCGATTTTATGGATCATTTGCTGCGATTAGCCTCTGTAATATATGATTTGATATGATTGAATGTAAATAGGGAAATTAGGTATATTATTAATCTTCTTTATAAAGAAAATCTTGAATAATTCATTATTTATATTATTACAATAATTAATATTTTTTATATTCTTTGGTTTATCAAAGGAGTAGTGGATACGGTTTAGGATCATTGTTATAATAGGTAAAATTGATGGTGATTGTACATAGTGGCTAGGAAGGGATATAATGGCTACTGCTGCAGTTATTGGACTCAGGGGAGGAAAGAGACTCTTGAATTCATCATACCATTACTTTGATATTATAGAAAAGCTTTCTTATGGCAGTGATTTTGGATCCATACACTACCAAATTGTTCCTACAAAATTTTTAATACTTGCCAAGAAGTCATCCAACTATACTCCAACTTTTCCAGCATTGAACCAGCAGAATCAGACCATTAAGGCTCTTAAGGAGCATGTTGATGATGCCCCTACCATTGCGGATCCATGGTTTCAGAATTACAACTCTAATGACTTAGAGGTGGAAAGCTCTGAAATGGGTTATTCTGTGGAGGCTCTTCTTTTGCTGCAGAAGTCAATGCTGGAAAAGCAATGGAACCTTTCCTTTGAAAGGGAAGTGCTTACCGAAAAGCTTAGTGCAGGTGTAAACTATGAAGGAGTAAACTACTACAACAACCTCATCAATGAGCTCATGGCTAATGGTCATAATTCATTAATATTTATTTCTATAACTCTTTACATTGGATTAGTATCTTATCCATATGGTTATTAATCATATATAAGCAATGGAATCTTTTTTTTGTTTCTTCGGTGAAAATTAGAATTACTATTACATTAAGGGATTAATGATGTGCATGTGAAAGAACTAATAAAATGGAGGAACACAAATTAGGATGTATCTAGACTTGAAATATGTCCATGTGCATTTGTCACTTTCTTTCCCAGAGATTATAAGGGGCTGTTTGGATTGTGAAAATGTTTTCTGTTGTATTTTTTTTTTACCAAAAATAACTTAAGTGTCACCTGGCCATGTTTGGATAAAATTTCTCAATAAGCACTTATAGGAGAAGAAAACAAGGAGGTAAAATGAATTAAGTTTTCATATAATGCAGAAGTTAAAGTCATCTTTTTTTAGAAGCTAAATGAGATAGTTTCTATAAATTAGCTTAGGCATAAGTTAATTTTAACTTTTGAGAGAAGCTTGATTTATTTTACTTTTGTATTTTCTTCTCTTATAAGTGTTTATTGAGAAACCAATGAGTGTGATTGTAGTAGAAGAGATTCGGTGATTTCTCATGTTTCGGGAGTAGGGTTGACTTTTTGCGTATTTTGTTGTTTCAATTCCATGATGTAGGTATTAGGCAATGCCAAAAGAGTCTTTAGCCTGGCATTATAGAGAGCTAATTATGCATGTACTTTGTATTTAAGAAAACAAATTATGATTTTTGTTGATTTATTTGAGCTTTAAACTCAGATTAGTACCTATGATTAGTTAGTGTGACTCTTTGAATTGTCTTTTTAGGCCCTTTTTGCCAAAGGGTGCTGCTGACACTGGAGGAAAAACATCTACCTTATGACCCCAAGTTGGTGGATTTGACCAACAAGTCAGAATGGTGACCTTCTGCTCCATTTTTTTCCTTTTTCCCCCTTTTAGAGCTGCTATCTTCGTAAAATTGAATCAGCTACAGACCACAAGCCCGATCCTCATACTACTTTATTTGTTTTCTTCCTTATATTTTGTTTTGTTGGTCTAGGTTCCTTAAAGTCAACCCTGATGTTAACATCTGTGCATTATGTATTTGATTTGTAGTTGGCAATGACAAAGTAGCTTTGGAGTTCTCGATTTCTCTGTTTAGCTGTTTAGAATTTTTATCTGTTATTTGAATTTAGGACTAAGAATGATCTATTTTGTCTATGGAATCACATGCAATTGCAAATACTAGGTGATGGAAGTAGCTTCCTGGACTATGGCTTGAGTGAAGCTGATCCTGAGGTTCGTGCAATTATTGACAAGGAAAAGGACCGGCAATTTAAAAGTCTTGAGCTTATTGCTTCTGAGAATTTTACATCTAGAGCAGTGATGGAAGCAGTTGGTTCTTGCCTCACAAAAACAAGTACTCAAAAGGATTGTCGGGTAAAAGGTAAAGGTCTCTTTGATTTAAGAAAATGTTTTTCATTTTCATTTTTACAAGATTTTGAAAACATGTTTTTTTTTTTTATCCAGTTTTTGTTCTTGGAAAATGAGAATATTAAAAATGTTTTTGATTTATTCATTTTCAAAGAATTAAAATTTCATAAAATTGCATTGTACATGTAAGGTACTATGGTGGCAATGAGTACATTGATGAGCTTGAAACCCTATGTCAACAAAGGGCTTTGGCTAAATTTCATGTAGATGGAAATAAGTGGGGTGTTAACATTCAAACTTTATCTGGTTCCCCAGCTAATTTTGCAGTATTCACTGCAGTTCTTAAACCACATGACTGAATAATGGTAAATTATTTTCCCCGCACTGGATTTTGACTATTCCAATTGGCAGCCCATTATTGTAACTGTTCTAATGTACAATGGCATGTTACCAGGATTTGGACTTGCCTCACGGAGGACATTTGTTTCATGGATTCATGACACCTAAAAAACGTGTATCGGCCACATCAATTTATTTTGAATCTATGCCTTATTGACTTGATGAATCAAAACAGGTGTTTTTTGTTTTCTTTTTAAAATTATTACAAATATATTGGCTCCTTTGTGAGAAAAGTATGTTTTGTACTTATGCATTTTCTGGAATTATAAATTGCTTATGATGGATATGGCTCAGATATATATTGTTATTATTCCAAGAATCAAGCAGGTTATTAGATATGAAGGATGCACCAAAACACATTACGTCAGATTATCAAGAGGTTTTAAAGAATACCTGGATCCATAAAGTTTGATTAACACGCAGCGGAATCTGACAGTGGTCACGAACAATTGGTTTAATGACCTTCCTCAACCAAATCGCCTTCTTCCTTATGGGACTTTCGTTTTCTCTTCAGATAGAGAGAAGAGAAACGGTTTGTTGATTTGGTGTATTGTAGACCATAACCATGTCTTATGTTTTAAACCTATTAGGGTTCTCATTATTCCCTAATGGGCCAAACTGGTTTTCGCTCATTAAGCCCATATCAATTTTCTGGCAGTCTGATGGGCTCACTTAAATAGATCACTTTATATTGAACTCATTTAAATGTAAATAACTAACATAAATGTTATAATATAATATGTAACCCATATTAATTAATTAGGAATTATAAAATTCCTAACAAACTCAACTTTAAGAAAACTTATAAGGTGAAGTTTACAAAACTAAACATATGTTAGTTGTTTGATAAAGGTCTAATAACAAGTGTGAAAATAAATCCAACAAGATTAATTAGGATAGATTTTGATATCATCATAAAATTTTATTTGAAACTATCTTAACCTCAAAATTATCATAATGGGTATCTTCTTTTAAAATAAGAAAATAGGTAAATCATACTTTCATTTACAATAAAATTATATATCAAAACACGATTTCACTTTTTATTTTATTAAAATATATTTTTTAAAAATTTAAAATCAT
Organism: Glycine max; assembly: GCF_000004515.6. Lineage (NCBI taxonomy): Eukaryota > Viridiplantae > Streptophyta > Magnoliopsida > Fabales > Fabaceae > Glycine > Glycine max. Next base: position 41,635,270 of record NC_038243.2, on the reverse strand, counting down.
ATTTTAACCTATGATTTAATTTTTTATTATTAAATGTTGAAATGGTATATCAATATACGATTTCAATTTTTTTAAAATAACTAAAAAAATGTTGAAATCATATGTGGGTATATGATTTCAAATTTAAAAAATTGAAATTATGTCTTAATATACAATTTTAATGTAAAAAATATTCAGTAACATCGTGCTTTAAAGTATGATTTTTTAAAGTTCTTATAGTATATGATTTTTTAATGTCATTCTTATAAATATTATGAATATATATCTATTTAATCTTCAACCTTACTTAAATTTAAATGCATGTTAAATATTAAAATTGCACTAATCAAACGACCCGTGCGTACGCACGGATTGCAGACTAGTTGTTAGTAAAGGAAAACAATTGTAGCTCAAACCAAAAAAGAAATTCAACAACTCAAGACAATATTGAACACTCCTTAAGACACCAAAGAAGATAAGGAATTACAAAATATTACTTAAAAAAGAACAATCTATCTAAAACCAAAAAAGATAGTCCACAACTCAAGATTAAACCAAATACTACTTAAGACACCAATATAAAAACACAATTGTATTTTCTTTCATGAAATAATCAATTATCGCTAAAACCAAATACACCATCTTCTAAGATAAGCAAATTCATACAATCGGTCAAGGAATACAATTATAGCTCAAATAATTTTTTGATAAGACATAGCTAAAGAGATCATAAAAAATTGATCAAGAACACAAATTTAATCTAAAGACAAATTGAAAACTAAAAAAGGCATCAGTATAAAAAATAGAGGAAATGTAAGGGATTTTACAAAACCAAACTTGATATAGCTTATTCCATGTTTAAAAAATATTGGAAAAAAGGAGGATAGTTACATGTACCAGAGTAATGTGAGTTCTAAAACAAAGCGAAATAGAACATCCAAATGAAGATGGGTTCGAGGGTGGAAAACTTACTCAAGTTTCCAAGGTGGGAAAGTCACTCTCCATTAGATGAAATCAATTTTAAATAAAAATTATTATTTTTTCTTTTCTTTCTTTTTCTCTTTCCCATTTACCCCTTTATTCTCTTTCTTTGGTGGCCCCTTTTTCTCATCTTCCCCATCATGTTTCTCTTCTTTTTCCCATGGCGATGATCACTGGTTTTGATGCTCATGGAAATGGTTGTGTTCGTTGTCATTGCACAATCTCCAATGTTGTCTCCTAATGCCGTTGTTGCTCCCCCAAAAATTTCCTCTTCAAAAAGCTTTGTCACCTTCGTCGACATTGCCACCCACAGTTGCTCTATCATCTTCCTCTGTGATGAGCTCTCTACCGTCTCCTCCTACTTCAGTTCCGACGTCTTCTTTGTCGCTTACCATTTTGTGCATACATCCCTCTTTTAAAAAAAGTATTCATATATGCAAAAAAAAAAAAAAAAAAACTGCAGACCCTAGCCATGACAACTTGGTTAAACTTATGAATGGAGTGGGGTTGCAGGTAGTAAGTGGGCAGCAACATGAAGAGAGGCCTAAGAGGAAAACGAAAGCTCCAACGTACATGGAAGATTACGTGCGAATCGGGTAGAGCTATGCATGGAGTGGGAAGCATATAACTACTTCTGTTAGAGATTGTAGAATATTCTAGAATTAGTTAGAATATGCTTGTACACAACTGATTCTGTTATATCTCAATCTCAGGAGATATAAAAGCTTGTAAAGAATCATACATGGAATAATAAGCAAATACAATTTCCTCTCTTTTTCTCTCCTTCTTCTCTCTCTTACAGAGGCTTTTTGGTCCTCGAAGTCCAAGTCACAACATTGGTGCTTTCATTGAGCATCAATGGCGGAGGCAACACGTTCTAGGGTTTCCGCAAATCGATTGGAAGATGCAATTGCAAAGCTCTCGGCGTCTCAGCTAGCAATGAACACGAAGATAGATGATCTCTTGCAAAGGATGACACAGCTTGAAGCAAACCGATAACCATTGCAGACACCACCGTCTTCTTCGGCAGGACAAACGCCAATGGCGACCAGTTCAGCACACCGTCTGAAACTAGACGTCATGGCTCGGATCCTACGGGTTGGACCTTCAAAATAACCTAGTTTTTTTAGTATCACTCCACGCTTGATCATGAGAGATTGACGATTGCATCATTCTACATGGAAGGGCCTGTGTTGGCGTGGTTCCAGTGGATGCATCGTAACGCTTAGTTATCATCGTGGTCAACATTCTTACACGCGTTACACTCTCATTTTGCTTCATCCACCTACGAGGATCCTACAGGATTATTATGCAAACTTCAGCAGCGATCATCGGTGAATGCTTATTTGACGGAGTTCGAGTCATTAGCAAACCGTATAGTTGGAATACCAGCTCAATTCGTGTTAAGCTGCTTTATCTCAGGATTAACGCCGGCCATCCGCCGAGAGGTACAGGTTCTGCAACCAATCTCTTTGGTTCAAGCAGTCGCGTATGCAAGATTACAAGAAGAAAAACTACTAGACGCACGCAGATCATCAACGCAGCGTTTCCAAGCATCCACGATAGCAACACGTTCACCATCAACCAATTCCACACCGACATTATTACCTACACCACAGAGAACGTCAAGTCCTTCTATTCCGTTCAAACGTCTTTCCCTGGAGGAGCTAGCACGACGCCGCGAGAAGGGACTATGTTTCCACTGCGATGAGAAATTCTTGCGTGGTCACAAATGTTCCCCATCCCTATTTCTATTTATAGCAGACGATGAAGAACTTGTACCAGACACAGGGAATAGCCTGGAGTTGCCCCCAGAACCACCAGAGTTGCTCTCAGAATCTCCTCCGACGCAGCTGAGCTTACATGCCTTGTCAGGACACTCAGCTCCCGAGACACTACGCATGAAGGGAACCATTAATGACCTCTATGTTAGCATCTTGATTGATGGAGGAAGTACGCATAATTTCCTCCATCATCGGGTAGTAACGGCATTAAAGCTCCCCATGCAAGAGATAGTACCACTATGAGTCACGGTGGGTAACGGTGAAGAAATTAGATGCCAACAACGTTGTAGTAGTGTCACGGTGCAGATTCAACGACACTCATTCACGATAGATTTCCATATTCTACCACTGTGTGGTGCTGATGTGGTATTAGGAGTACAATGGCTGAAGACCCTAGGCCCAGTACTCACTGATTACACTTCATTAAACATGAAGTTCATCATGGGAGGCAAGTTAATCGAACTGAAGGGGGATCGCGAGAAGGACCTAGAACAGGTAACACCTTCCCAACTTTGTCGTTTACTTCACACGAACCCAGCAAGCACGTTCTTTCACATTCGTGTGGAAAATCACACTCCATCTTAACCTATAACACACATGCTCCCAGAAATTGCATCATTGGTCACCAAGTACTCCTCATTATTACAACCTCCAGCAACCCTACCACCGTCGTGACCCACGGACCATTCTATAACTCTACTACCAAATACAACCCCTGTGAATGTAAAACCCTACAGATACCCCTATTATCAGAAGCATGAGATAGAGGACCATGTGAACGCCATGTTTGAAAAAGGGTTCATTCAACCAAGCTCCAGTCCGTTTTCGTCACCAGTTCTACTGGTAAAGAAAAAGGATGGAGGGTGGCGATTCTGTGTAGATTATAGAGCCCTTAACGCAGTTACTGTAAGAGACCGCTTTCCAATCCCCACGGTGGATGAGCTTTTAGACAAACTCGAAGGAGCTCGGTGGTTCTCTAAGCTTGATTTGATGCAAGGATATCATCAAATCCTAATGCGAGAGGTTGATATTAGCAAAACGGCATTTCAAACGCATCAAGGGCATTACGAGTTTCGAGTAATGCCCTTTGGCCTTTGTAATGCGCCTTCTTCTTTCCAATCCACAATGAATCAACTGTTCTAGCCATGTCTGCGAAAATATATCATCGTTTTTTTCGATGATATCTTAATCTATAGCAAAACTATAACAGATCACCTCTTTCACTTGGAGAACACCTTTCAGATTCTAGTAGCAGGTTAGTTTTCATTGAAACTCTCCAAAAGCATGTTTGCTCAAAAACAATTGGAGTATCTGGGTCACGTGGTGGTGGGTGACGGAGTACGACCAGTACCGGAGAAGGTTCAGGCCATTCAGGGATGGCCAACACCGCGGTCGCCAAGAGCATTGTGGGGGTTCTTGGGTCTCGCCGGGTTCTATAGGCGATTTATAAAGGGGTATGCAACTCTTGCAGCACCCCTTACTAAGCTTCTATGCCACGCGTAGTTCCAATGGTCCACGGCAGCCAGTGAGGCCTTTCAGAAACTTAAGGAGGCGATCATGGCAGCTCTTGTTTTGGCCTTACCCAACTTCAAGATTCCATTTGTTGTCGAAACGGACGCATCGATGTCAGGCATGGGAGCAGTCCTTACACAAGAATGTCACCCCATCTCCTTCTTCAGTAAGCAATTCTGCCCGAAACTGATGAATGCGTCAACATATGTCTGTGAGCTTGCAGTTATAACCTCCGCAGTCAAGAAGTGGAGGCAGTACCTGCTAGGTCACCGGATCATTATCGTAACCGACCATTGGAGTCTGAGGGAACTCATGAACCAAACGGTTTAGACGCTTGAGAAGCACTGTTACTTAGCACGGTTGTTAGGTTACGACTTCACGATTCAATATCGCGCGGGACAAGCCAACGTAGTGGCGAATGCTTTGTCACGAATCAAGGAAGAGTCACCTGCATAATTATCCTTACTCTCCATGCCTCAATTTGATTTCTTAGAGGACCTTCGCAAGGAGATGGCGTCCCACCCAGCTTTTATGGAGCTGTATAACAAGATTAAAACGGAGCCTGAAGCACACCCATAATATACACTAACCTCTGGTCTGATTCTACATAGAGGCCGTATTTGGATTCCCTCGGATTCCTCCTTCACCAAACTATTGCTCGAAGAATTCCATCAATCACCTACAGGTGGTCATATGGGAATTCAAAAAACGCTGCATCATTTATAAGAAAGCTTTACATGGGATTCTATTCGAGCAGATACCCGTGCCTTCATCATAAGTTTCTTAACTTGCCAATGTACCAAATACGACAATAGAAAGCCAGTAGGGCTGTTGTGTCCTCTCCCGGTACCGGTGCAACCATGGGAAGATTTATCCATGGACTTTATCGTGGGGTTACCCACCTACAAGGGAAATACTTGCATTTTCGTAATCGTAGATAGATTCTTGAAGGGGTTGCGCCTGGGTATGCTACCCACTCATCATAATGCACGCACCGTGGCCAGCTTATTCATGGATATAGAGGGACATCTGCATGGTATGCCGAGAAGCATTGTCTCAGACCGCGATCCATTATTCGTGAGTAACTTCTGGAGGGAACTCTTCTCTCTCAGTGGGACGAAGCTTCGCCTCAGTTCAGCATACCACCCACAATCAGATGGGCAAACTGAGGTTGCGAACCGCATCATAGAACAGTACCTGAGAGCATTCGTTCACCGAAAACCATCGTTGTGGGGTCGTTATTTGTTGTGGGCCGAATGGTCCTATAATACTTCGTGCCACTCAACTACCAGCGTCAGTCCGTTTGAAGTAACTTTCGACAAAAAACCTCCTAATTTTCCTCACTACATCACAGGGACCACCAAGGTTGATGCGGTTGACGATATGCTCAGTCAAAGAGAAGCAATGTTCGCGTTGCTACGTCAGAAGCTAACCAAAGCTCAAACGCGAATGAAGGAAATGGAAGATAAGCATCGCCGGGAGCAGGAATTCGAAATAGGGGACTGGGTCTTAGTTAAACGGAGACCACAACAACAAACTTCAGTCGCGGATACCTCCTACTCTAAGATGACCAAGAGGTACTACGGGCCTTTTCGAATCACAGCACGGATGGGGAAGGTAGCTTACCAGTTGCAACTACCAGATCAATCACGCATCCACAATGTTTTTCATATATCTCTCCTCAAACCCTACGTGGCTACTGACCAACCACAGGACTCTGCTGATCTTCCTCCGATAGTTATGGATAATGAACCAGTCGTCACTCCCTTAGCCATCATCGCGTCCAAGCTGATTCCTTCAGAGATGGGACCTAAGCGCATGGTGTTAGTTCAATGGAATGACCTACCACTCGAAGAAGCTTCGTGGGAAGAATGGTCCGGCTTTAAAAAGCTTCATCACCTTGAGGACAATGTGTTATTTGAAGGGCAGGGGAGTGTTACAAGTAATGGAGAGGGGTTGCAGGTAGTAAGTGGGCAGCAATGTGAAGAGAGGCCCAAGAGGAAAACGAAAGCTCCAACGTACATGGAAGATTACGTGCGAATCGGGTAGAGCTATGCATGGAGTGGGAAGCAGATAACTACTTTTGTTAGAGATTGTAGAATATTCTAGAATCAGTTAGAATATGCTTGTACACAACTGATTCCGTTAGATCTCAATCTCAGGAGATATAAAAGCTTGTAAAGGATCATACATGGAATAATAAGCAAATACAATTTCCTCTCTTCTTCTCTCCTTCTTCTCTCTCTTACGGAGGCTTCTTGGTCCTCGAAGTCCAAGTCACAACAGAAACCCTGGTGAATCAGTGCTTGATATAACATCACTTGAGTTCATCTTCCCCTAACACCTTGTCGCACCTAGACCCTTCACCGCTACACCCATAAGCCCCCAACGCCACGATAATGAGAGCACTGTTTTAGGAAACCTTGCTCGTGGTCATGAGTGGCGACGTCGGCTCATCAACGACTGTGACGTGATCATCTGTAGCAACAAAGGTTTGATTGGTAAAGAAAGGGTAAATGTGGAAATAAAAGGTACAAAAAAGTAAAAACAAAAATAAGAAAAAAGAATTTTTTTAGCCATTGATCTAAAATTAAAAAGATCCAATAGTGGGAAGTTACTTTCCCGGGGTGGGAAACTTGAGTAGCTTTCCTATCCTAAAATCCATCCAAAATGAAAGGAAAACCACAAGCACAATAATATTCATGACGTTGAGATGAAAACTCTCCATACCTCCAGCTTTGAGCACCAAACTTCCAAGTAAGTCAAGAAATAGACACTTTTGTGCTGTCTAAAAAGTTTCCTAGTACTCTTTGAACAAACCCTCAGGAACAAGGTTTAGCTAGTGGGAAGAAACAATTTTTTTCTCCGCCCTCTCACTCGATCATGAACTCAAGTAGATTGAAGCAGTGTTTTAAAAATCAGACCGAATCGAACGATTGGACCAAGACCCGAAGACCTAGCTAGTTTGAGCCAACTATTGGATTGGATATGTAATCAACCCGGTGAAACACAATGCAAACCATGCAACTTAGTCATGAACTGGTCAAAACTGCCCAATTGACTCGTTCGGTTATGCATTTGAATTTATCCTCGCATTGCGCATACATTTTGTCATCTGCTATTGCTTTTGTTCCAATGTGTCATGTTAGTTTTGATTCCAACACTTCACGAGATCCAAGCTTCCTGAGTTGCAAACAGCTATGCTATGCACGCGATGAAATTGAATATTAAAATTTCAAAAAATAATGTGATTGTTCATCTGCTGGACTTGACCCCAAGTTCCCTCAAGCCCAAATTGTTAAAAAGTGTCATTCCACTAAACCAATGCGTCTCATTAGTAATACATTGAAAATTTTTGTTTCTATCGAAATATGAATAAATAAATAATTTATAGCAACAAAAGGTATTTTGTATGTACCAAATACTAGGGGTGGGAAGCGAGCTGGCCCGCTCTGTGTAAGGCCCGCCCGCATAAGCCCGCATTGGCAGTGGACCGGGCCAGTCCGCCCCGCTTCTTACACGGACCAAATAAATTGGTTCGCCCCCGTCCCGCGGACCCCACGGGTCAAACAGGCTAGTCCGCGGACCTAGCTTTAAAAGAGTTTCAATTTTAATAAAAATACAATACAATCAAATTAAGTTCAATGCATATGTAAATAAAATCTTAATAATTATTCAATTACATCAATAAAATAAATAATGTCTTAATAAAAGAAAATCCAAGCAATAAATCTAAAATATGAAATTTAAACATCTCCAACAATAAATGATTTCATATTTGAAGTAGCTTGAGTCTTCTCCATCTTCACATTTAAGAGTACAACAACAATGAATCAGCCCCAACAAAAATAGGATAAAAATAAATTCTAGAGAAAGAAGAGATGTACTTTGCGTGATGGCATGATGGTGGGCCGAGGCTGTGCCACTATGGTGTGTCGCGTAACTGCGTGAGTGTAAGTCGCGTTTTATTTTCCTTGTAAGGGAAAGAGTTGTATGATAACTGTGAGGAGTAAAAGTGTTCTTAGCCTGCTACAATGATAATTGTTGAATATGTAGTGAACTATCTTTTATAATAAAAATATATTAAAATATCTTTAAAAATATTTATTTAACAATTATTTTTAGCTTAAATGATAAGAATTTATATTTTTATTATTTATGGCTTAAAGATATGAAAAGTATAGATTAAAAGAAGAAAAGATTAAGAAAATATCAAAAATGAAGATTTTTAACATGTTATCACTTATCTTTTTTATCTTAATCTTTTATTTCTGTTATCTTTTATTTTTCTTATCTTATCCTTTTTTATCTTTATCATCTTTTAATTTAAATCTTTTATTTTTATCTTTAAATCTTTATCTTATCGAATATATTTCTTTATCTGATATTTTAAAAGAAAAGTTTAAAGTGAAAAAGAGAAAATCAAACCTAATATAATTGGGTCAGTGTCCCACAAATTAAACCTAATGTGGGCTGCGGGTAACCCACAGACCCCGCGGGCTAAACCCGCATAGTCCGCGGGTTAAGTGGGGCAGACCCAAAAATATAACATAACCATGGACCGTTTAAAATAATTGGTCTATAACCCACACGGACCGTGGATCTCATGGGCCAGTCCATGGACCTGGGTCCGTTTACCCACCCCTACCAAATACCAAGTGTCCAACAACTCTTGCATAAAAAAAAATATATTATTTTAATTGTCTCTTAAATTAATAAGAATATAGGACATATAAAATCATCAGTTTGACATTAAATATATAATAGAGATTAGTGGACAAAACTAGCATTTTGGGAGTAATTCTATTAAATATTTAAAATTTAATATATCATAATAAACATACTTATAACATAAAAAACTATATATATATATATATATATATATATATATATATATAATTAAATTAGATAAATATAAATAATAAATAAAATAATATTAATAAGAATAAGCTTCTGGAATTATATTAATTTTTAATGTGATTTTTAAGGTAGGGTATAAATTTTTTTAATACATACTAAGTCATGCAAGTTAATTAATGATTTACTGGTTCGATAATTGACCAAATATGATTTGAGTGAATTCATCACTGGTTTGATTTTTAAAATTATGAATTGAAACATTAAAGTTAAATTAAATTTTGGACAAGTTGGCTTTGTTCAGAGGGCCAAGTATGGGCCTTTTTATGCTAGATTGACATTTGAAAATAATGCCTATAATTGGCTAAAGTAAGCTTAAGCATACATGAAAAATTTTCTTTTAGCAAATGAAGTAAATGTACAGCGTCTAATCTTGTACAATGTATAAACCATGTTCTAATGAAAATCAAATTTCTACTTAACTTATCACATAAAATGGCATGTCTATAATTGATATTTTAACTAATTACTTGAAATAAATTTTCATTGTAATTAATTTCAACTTAAATTATATTTTCACAAATCACATCAACACAAAAATTTATAGAATCTAAGTTGTAAATTTAAGAGTGTTACACTTATACAACTGAGCTCTCAACAACAATCTAAGGCACATTATTAAATTTTTTAAAAAATTTCTAAAAAATCAGAGAAAATTATCATAGACATATTTAATTATGTAGAACATGATTCTAAGTTAAAATAATTTCAGTTCAATATTCTAAGACTTTTCCTCATATATGACACAATTGTAGACAATTTAAATGCAATCATTATTTTAACAATTACTTGATCGAAACTAGGACTTCGACTGAAAATAATTATTAAAAATCACTATTAAGTAACTCTCAATTCTAATCTCAATGAGATATATGAGAATTTTGAAATTTCCTCTATATTTTCCACAATATATTCTAGAATGTTGGGGCATTATGATTGTAACATGTTGACATGGATGGGAACATGTTGATATATAAGTAAATTACAATAATAAAAAAAAATGTGACAGGTTTATTGCAGGTTTATCCAAGTTTGATAAAATCTACCTAAGATAAGGATATGTATTTAAAAAATATAAATTCATCTTTTTTAAACTTTAATCTATTCTTTCTTGTTAAGGGGTTGGGACGTAGATAGTCAAACAAGTCTTCAGTATGTCCCATTATCATGTGTATCTTATATATAAATATTTATGTTATGTAAATTTTTAGAAATAACTTGAAATAATAAATATTAGCATAAGAGTAAATTTGATAAAAAAATATAATATGTTTTTTTTGAGATTTATTAAAGTTATTTTCATTAATTTAATATAATAAAATATATGATATAATTTTTAATGATATTATGTGTTTTTTTATAATATATATTTACATTTTTAAATACTTAAATATAAAAGTGGCTTATTTATTGTTTGCATCGGGTCTGACTTGGTGAGTTTTGGTTTTGAACTAGAGTCCCGGCGAGTCATGGGGCCCCGGATGGGTCAAGCATTGTTTGTTTGTTTGGGGTGTTGTTAGGTGCACCCAGCATCGTTAACAAATGCCAAAACTACCCCTGCGTTATTTGCCTTTGCGGATCAACTTGATCCTTAAAAGACTGTATTTTTTCAAAATTTAAGCTTTATTTAAACAAATTTTCATTAAATTAATTAATTAGTAATAAACAATGTAGATATGTTTTATTTTTTAAATGAAATTTCTAATTTACTAAGGCAATAATAATATAACATTTCTAATTTAGTTAATTCCGTTCATAATATTTCGATGAATTTCGAATGAATTTTGAATCAAGTAATTTAAACATAAATAACATGTAAACGTTAACACTAATATTATAAACTAATATTATTAACCAAAATAACTTAAAATATACAAAATGTTCAGTCAAATACATCGTCCAAAACTAATAATATCAAAGGTGTGAATAAACTATGGTTGATCTGTGTGCCGCCTACGATGAGACCTCAAATACACATTGACGTCTTTTGTGACACCCCTGACAATCCTGAAGCATTTTTGGATGACCTCATGTGTCGATGTGTCTGGCATGACTTCATTTAGGCTGAGATGATGCTTCAATGTCTCCGCGATGACATGGCAAGTCTCCTGTTAAATTGAAAACAAACGAATTATACAAATTAGTATTAAAATAATTCAAGTAAATGACATACATGTAACCAAATAGTAACACTTACCACTACATGTCTGGGCTCGTCCGCATCAGAATGCACATGTGTTGATGCTGGTGTTGGCTCCTAAGGGAAACGTGACTCTGGCACTTGAATGGATGCGATATCACGAAGAACCAGTCAATGTAGTCGGGCGCACATTGACCTGGCACAACACATATGTCACCTACTGGCGCTAGATGGTCTGAGTAGTGCGCCACCTATCATCTACGTCATCCAATGATACCCATGAATCGACAGGGTGTGCAAGAATGCACTGGATGTATCCGAACTGGCGCATAACCCTCTCTGGTTTGTATCTGACAACAGCAGGCCCCCAACGGAGTTGTCCTAAGAAACATGAAATCAGATGAAAGTCTTGGACCAGTCGGTGCTCCCCATATGGCATCCAGTAGACATCTGGAATCCTGAGACGATCCAGGCATTGCCTGTACGTCGCTGTAGATATCTTCTTGACAGTCTTCTTTGTGGCAATCCACCGACATGCACGTGGTGACACCTCGTTGTACTCCAGATCAACATTGCACTCCACAACTGACGGAAAGTGCTCATATATCCAACACTACAAAGGTTACATGAAAATCATACAAATTTCAAATGAACGTCTGAAATAAAATACCCTCATTAAAACAATTTTGTAATTAAATTATGAAAAACATGTTAATTACCTGTAACAACGTGATGTAACCAACAACTTGTCGGCTGGTGTTGATACTTGCATCATTAAGCTAATCGTACACATGGACGAGGCCAGCAGCTCCCCATGCATACCTCCTAGTCTGAGTGAGGTCACGCAGGACGTCTAAGAACACAACATGAACATGGGTTGCACTCTTATTATAAAAAAGAGTGCAACCTAGAAGATGCAGAAGATAAGCACGAGCTGCAGCTGTCCAGTGCTGGGTTTGACATTTGAGCTGATAAATGTCTCATAGCCAAGACAGGCGTATGTATGGTGCAGTACAATGTCCTGTCTCGGCCATGGCTACCTCTGGTGAAACCATCAGTAACTCAACCAACATCAGCACCGCCTCGTCAATCTGCAGAGGTTGGAAGGCGTGGAAGTCATCAACGATCGATAGATGAAGAAGAGACGCGACATCGTCCAGCGTGATGGATACCTCCCCCATTGGAAGATGGAAAGTACTTGTCTCCCGGTGCCACCTCTCGACAAACGAGGATATAAGTCCCTGATCACCGGTGTCTACTGAACACGTGATCAGAGGACTTAATCCTGTCCCAGCAACCATCTCCTCAATTGCAGGAACAGGCCTGCCTAATTTATACACCTTCCTTCCATGGGAAGATAACTTCAACTCAGGGCGTTCCTGAATTGAAGTATAAAGGAACAGATAATTTATTAAAATAATATTTTAAAGTAACCAAAAACTCAATAAAAAATAATACTTAACAGACAACTTAAATTGAATATTATAAATATCTCCCTGGACCATATGCTGGCTACAACATGCTCAGCATACTCCGTAAGCACAGATGGGTCCCTGGGTCCACCAGGAAATCCCTCAACCTCATCTGCAACATCCTCTGCACCGGTATCCTGTACGCCAGTCTCTGCATCGGTATCCTGTGCGTCAGCATCTACCATGGGCTTATCGCTAGCTACATCAGGCTCAGCCTCTGGTACCGCAGGCGAGTCCACAGGTACCATAGGGAGTCCGCAGGTACCGCAGGCACATCATCGGCAACAGTGACAGGTACCCGTCGCCTGCGTGCCGATGCGGTCGGCCTTCGGTGCTGGGGAGCGCTGTCAGAATCATCACCATCCCCTCTCCCCAAACCTCTGCCAACAACCCTACCTAAGGCACGACCTAATCCTCTAGTCTTAACCATGATCTGCAAATGTTGTGCTATTAGATGCAAGCAAATTTGTGTTCTTATCTCAGTAGCCAAAGCAATCTTTCTTTATCTCATTTTCTTAAAGAGATCACATAATCTTCCAGTGTAGGTTATGATTTTGAATGTGTCTAAAAGTTATGTTAATAAGCATTAACTGTTGAATGCACTATTCTTGTTTTAGGATAAACTATAAAGTGCACTTACAATTAGTGATTAGAAAATTAATAATTGAGAATTGTGATAAAATCAAATACATGCATAACAATATCTGTAATTAACTACAATCTCAATCATTGATTTTCTATTCAACAGTTGTTACTTAGAGTGCTTTATTTTTAGAAGTACAAACCCTTCACATTAGAGGACCCAAATCCTTCATTATATTGAACCCATGTAATTGCACTAACACATGTCTCATCCATTCAAAATAAGGAGTTGAGCAAGGCTAGTCAAGAGTTTAAATTCGTAGCATTTGATGTATGGGATGCAGTTTCTTATGCCATGCTTTTTTGTGTATCACATTATAGTGGTCTCCAGTCTGCATCTTGAAGCTGTATGGTCATGGACAATTCAAAACTCATGCAATGACTTATGAATTTGATAGCTGGTTGATTGGTTATGGTGTTAAAAGTGTTCTGCAATTATTTTTCCTTCCTAAAATCATTTTTAGATATTTAGGAGAAGAAAATAAGAAGAAATTTTCTTGTGCACAAGTTAAAAATAGGAAAAAGTCAAAAGAAAAAATAAAATAAGGTCTCCTCTCCATAAGTTAAAATTAACTTATGCATATGTTAAAAATCAATTTTTAGAGAAGCTAATATGAGAGAGCTTCTACAAAAATAGTTCATCTTTGTACAAATAGTTGAATTGGGACATTTAGTAGATGTGATTTCAGTTGCTCAATGACAAATAATAGTGGATTTGGTGTTTTTTAGTGACTGGTGATTTGTTGTTGGTTTACTTCTAGTTTTTAATCTAATAACTTAACTTTTCCTGTAGGCACTTGAGAAATCCAAGTTTGAGCAATCGCTCGAGTCAATGAGGGAGAAAGAATTAGAGCTACATTGCAGACACATTGCACTCTATGGCCCACGTTGACACAATGATACTTATAAAGAAACTTTTAGTTTGTAGTAGGGACTAATGAAAGTTTAGATCTATTAATCATGATATCTAATCTTTAGAATGGAGAGAAAAACAACACCTTTTTTTCAAAGGCAAGATTCTTGTCCTTATTAATAAATCTAGTGATATGACCACAAACACAGAAGAAAGTAATGAATGGACAACTTGACAAAACGCTAAACAAAATCAGCAAAGCAATTTTGTTGCAACTAGTACATATTGAACATTGTTACCAATACTTTTTATATTTGCTTTGGTGTTTATTTATTAGCTTTGGTTTACCATTATATTAGTTTAGGTGTTCATATAATTTAACAACCATTTTGCATAATTTATTGCCTAATTTAAGCTTTAAAAATTTAAATTTATACGTGCAGATCAAGTTGATCCGCAAGTTTCATGCGGATCAGGTTGATTCGTAAGCTTCATGCGAATCAGGTTGATCCACAAGCTTCATGTGGATCAACTTGATCTGCATGAAGCTTGCGGATCAACCTTTTCTGCTTGTGGATCAACCTGATCCGCAAGTTCAACATAGCCTAAATACACAGCCTACAGATCATCTATCCTATTGCGGATCAACTAGGTCCTAACTTGTCTCTACTGTGGATGACCTAAATACTTAAGCAATCACCAATGGAAGCAATAAGGATGATTGAAAGCAATAACAAACAAGAAAAGGGACAATAGGCCTTACCCCGATGAAGCACGGAAGAGCAGCACCTCGTGGAAGAATGGAAGAAGAAGAGGCACTAGAAGGAGGGAGAAGCATCAACTCGCACGAAAGAAGAACAACCACCTCGCAAGGGAGATGCAGTAGCTCGCGCGGAAGAAGAATCACCAAGAAGAAGAAATGGCTCGTGGAAAAAGAAGGAAGAAGAAAAGCCTCGCGGAAGAAGGAGAAGAAGAAAAGCCTCGTGGAAAGAAGAAGAAATGGCTTGCTGGGTGCACTGGTTTTTTTTTTTTTTTAAATAACAAAGGGACATTTGTGACTTTTCGCATTAAGTGCTGGGTGCATCTGTAATAACGCTGGGTGCACCTAGCAACAGCCGTTTGTTTGTTTTAATATATTGCATCGACGTCGTTTAATTATTTTGGGAAAAAAATCACTAAACTAAAAGAACTCTCGTTCATCTTCTTCGTCTGACCCTCACCACTTCATTTGAAAGGAAACCCCTACTCCCTCACTCACTCCGCGGCAGCCGCCCTCACCGCCGGCGCAACCATCTGAAACCGGGGGCCCTGTGTCGCAGTGGTAGCACTGTCACAGTCGTTGAGAACGGTAATCGTTCTTCTCTGTTTATGTGGTTCTTTACCCGTCAGTTCACAGTGGCTGGAATATTAGTGCCTTACATTCCTATTCTGCGTTGGATTTTGGTATTTTTGCTGCTCTGGAATGTGCTTCCTTTTAGTATTGTTAGTATCTTCCCAAGCAATGCCTTTGTTTGTCACTATACACAGTTACACACTGATTTTGCCTCTGAAATGTGTATGCTAAACTTCAGAGCACCTCTTTAAATCTTGTAATTTATAAATATGCATCAAAGCTCAATGCGATTGCTTAATTTCTGAAATGTGTATGCTGAATTTACTGTAATTTTGCCTCTGAAATGTGTATGATAAATTTCAGAGCACCTCCTTAAATCTTGTAATTTCTAAATATGCAGCAAAGCTCAATGTGCATGCTTAATTTCTGAAATTTGTATGCTGAATTTATTGTGATTGTACTGTGATTTCAATCAGCAAGCTTTTTGAGATTTTTTAAGGTATGGTTTATTTTTTTTATGATTTTTTTAAGTACAAAAATTTTATAGGTTATGATATTTTTAGAATTTTTTAATGTAGACTGGGTCATGTGGGTCAACTATTGACTCACTGGGTCAACCCCTGACCCAGTACCCTATCCGGGTCTATGACCAGTCCGAGTCTAATAACATTGGGTCAGATACCCGGATCCAGTATTTAATTGCCATCCTACAAAATTTTCATCTTTTGCAGGGTCATTGTGAAAGGCCTCCTCCACCTGAGCCCTGAGCTCTTCGTTATAGCCATTTTGCAAAGCAAACATTCTTGTCCAATATTTCTCAGGTATTTTCCTTTCTCTCTCTATAAGGTTACACTTATGTCTCTTCCTCCCCTTTTATTTTGTTTTAATTTTTTTTGTTTGAGATTGTTTTTGGTACAATTATTTTATGTAGGTGTGGTTGTAGCTTACTTACTGGGAATCGGAGAAGCTATTTTTGTCCGTTAAAGTTTATTTTTTCTTTTTTCCATCTTGAGTGTGTGTGTGTGTGTTTGTTTGGTATCTGGTTTGCTATTTTGGAGTGAGTATTGCAGGTATTGTGTTGATTTGGCTTGTGGGATTGATTAATTTCTCCCCTTTTTGTAGTTTCCCATAGTATTTGGAAAAGCCTATCCTTTTGGCAACTGAGCATCTTTGAATTTTTCAGAATGTGAAGGGAGTGTCTTGAAATGTATCGGGCTTCAAAGGGTAATTAGGATTTAGGAGTATAGAAAGTTACACGACTGTTCAACTTTTGATTTTGTATTCATCAACAATATTGTTTTAAGTAGTGTGAACTAGGCTTTTTCTTTAATATAGAAGACTTATGAGCTAGGATTTAGGACTTTGCCTTTCCACCCCTGTTTTGCAAAGCTTAGTTGTTCCCAACTTCTTTCTCTTTCATATAACACTGTTTTATAAGTGATAAAATTCACTATCTTTCCCTTATGCTCCTTGATTGGCATACACTATCTTTATTGTTATTGACAATGTCTTGCATTGAAAATGTTTGTGTTTGACCAGAGTTATTAACAGTGACAAATAGCACTACTATGCCCGTCACATTTTGTGACAGTGCATGTCACATCCCATTCCTCTATAATCTATATCTTCCTTTCTTTTTCCTCATGCTACTTGTTATTATTATGCTGTTGTTTAGCTTAGCATTCCTCTTAAGTTAACTATGCTGTAGATTGATGGTGATTGTGTGTCTGCTGTCTAGACTCTAGACCATCAGACTATGATTTTTTATTTTTATTTTTATTTTTATGCTTACTATGATTTTTGATTTAAAGATGATTAGATGAATATGTCTTTATCTTTGGGTAACTTTGTATTTTTGAGCATTCATAAGTGTAGTATAAATCTTTTATCTTGCATCCTTCATCTTTGATATAGTAGCCTTCTCAATATCACCATACCATGATAGCATTTTTGATGTTGGCCACTCTGCTGTTGTCTGTGCTTGGTAACTATAGTCTTTGATAATTGATAGTAAGTAAAATAACATACTATAGATTTTTTAGTTAAATACTTCCTGTATTCATAAGTGTAGTATATGAATTGAATGTTAATTTTTATCTGATTTTGGTACCTTATATTATTAAAAGATTTAGATCTGCAAGTGTGTTTGTGTGTGATTGAAGAAGTTCCTTTACCACTTCCTCTGATGCTTCATGATTGCAATTTGAATTTAAAAGACCTCCATTTGAATTCTTCCTCTGATCTTTGCTTTCCTTGAGAAAACATACAAATAATGAAAGTTATGGCAATGTTTTCCTTCAACTGTCTTTCCTTTGTAACTTGGGTTTTGTAGCTTCTGCAGTTTAGAATATTGTCACTATGACAGGCAATGTCTTTCAACTGTGGTTGCAGTTTCTTTGGAGATTGGACCTCATCATAATAATGCTAATTGCAAAATCAATTGATAATGGCTTTTAAACAGGAAAATTTCATTTAGTGTTCATCTACAATGGCCAGATGGGATGCAATCCTATCTCTTCCAGTACAAAATCCTCCCACATTGGAAATTTCTTCTGCTGAGCTAGTGTGGTCAAAAGTGGAAGGTTGGCATGATAAATTAGATAGAGTAGCTCTAATCCCATATGCTAGAGTTGATGATTTTGTGAGGGGTGAATCAAATAACAAAGAATGTCCTACAAGATTTCATGTTGAAGCAAGGCGTCGACGGTCTCCATCAACACCTTTCAAGCAAAAGGTTGATGGCATACTAGAGTATATTTTGTAAGTCGTAACTGTATTTATTCAGTATCACTTATTCATTGTTCTTGTTTGTGGCAATCCATGTAGATTTTAATACCATCTAATGTAGGTATTGGTGTTCCTTTGGTCCTGATGACCATAGAAAAGGTGGCATTGTCCGACCAAGTCGTACCACATATGTTCCAAAGAAGAAAAATGCAGGTAGACCAAATACTAAGAGAGGTTGTATTTGTCACTTTATTGTGAAACGCCTCATTGCTGAACCTTCAGTTGCCCTGATCATATATAATGATGATAAGCATGTGGATAAAAAGGGTTTGCCATGCCATGGTCCACAGGACAAAAAGGCTGCTGGAACACGTGCTATGTTTGCCCCATATATCTCAGAAGATCTCCGTCTACGGGTTTTGTCTCTTCTATATGTTGGAGTCTCTGTGGAAACTATTATGCAGAGACACAATGAATCAGTTGAGAGACAAGGTGGTCCATGTAACCGTGATGACCTTTTGACTCATCGTTATGTTCGACGACAAGAGAGGGCAATTCGCCGTTCTACATATGAGCTAGATGATGATGATGCTGTTAGTATCAGCATGTGGGTAGAAAGCCACCAAAATCTGGTTTTCTTCTATGAAGATTTCTCTGATTCCAATCCATTTACTCTGGGCATTCAAACTGAGTGGCAATTGCAACAAATGATTAGATTTGGAAACTCTGGTATGCTTGCCTCAGATTCAAGATTTGGTACAAATAAATTACAGGTCTTTTCCTTTCTTTTTCCCTCAAATTGAAGTAACCAAAAACATATTTGTTATGATTCAATTTCAAAGAAACTAAAAGCAAGCACATTGGTAATTTTATCCAGTACCCCATTCATAGTCTTCTAGTGTTCAACTTGGACAAGAAGGCCATTCCAGTGGCTTGGATAATAGCACCAAAGTTTTCAAGTTTGGATGCACATCGATGGATGAGGGCTCTTTACAATAGAGTTCACACCAAAGATCCTACATGGAAGTTGGCTGGCTTCATAGTAGATGATCCATCATATGATGTTCTCGCAATCAGGTTGGTTAAGTCTATCAGTTACTGTTTAAGTTAGTATTCTTTTAATGCTGAATAAAATATAGAAATGCTTGCAAACTTTTACTTTTCTTTCAGGATTGCAATGTGAAAAATCAGATAATGTTATTAATAATTTGTGCCTGCTCATGAAATATGAAACATTTTGAATTTAATTGCCTATACTCTATTTTATAATAGAAAGACTAATCAGTTATTTTTTCTTTCATCGTCCCAAACATGCCAATATTAGCACTGACAGTACGTAAATGTAACTCGTTGTTCAAGCAACTCTTTAGAGTTCCTAGAGCTCCCTGTAAGGCTTGTTGTAAAACCCGTTGTCGGACTTGATTAATCACTCTTTGCCTGGAAAGTTGGATGCAATGAGGTGAATATTTTAAAATAGATGTTTCTTGTTTTAGACTTCAGATGATCTAGTGATATCTTCATGTGTTCTTTTTGTCCAACCCAAAATTAATCTTTTCAATTTTATTTTTATTTTTTTGGTTCTGTGGCTTATTATTGTAAAAAATTAACTAGGGTGTTTGTTTGGGGACCAATTAAATTTTGGGAAATGATTGATCTCTTAGAAAGAGTCTTCGATCCTGGTCATGAGCTTATTGGGTGCTTGCCTGGTTTGTGTCTGTGATGATGCTATTGCTGATGACTTGTTTGAATGTTAATATAGAAATTTATTTGCATTTTGAAATCTGAAGCATGCAACCTTGTTGTTCTTTATTGTATTAGTTCTACGAATTTATTTTATCACAACTTCTTGACTAACAAGTATGCATATTCTATATAATTACTAGGGACGTGTTTCAGTGTACAGTGATGATAAGTTTCTGGCGGATTCGCCATTTATGGCATAAAAACATAGTAAAGTGTTTGGAAACTGATATGCAAATAAAGATATCCAGACGGCTTGGATGGATAGTGGATAATATTTGTCGCCATCAAGGGAGCATGTCACTCTTTGAAGAATTCATGGAAGACTTTATTGATGAATCCAAATTTATGGACTATTTCAAGGCCACATGGCATCCAAGAATAGGTTAGTAATATCTAGATGGTGGAATGTGATTTATTTTCTTATGAAATTGAGAAATAATAGTATGCCCACAAACTTACTGCTTGTTCTTATTACTCTTTTGCCTAGAAAGGAAGAGAAGATCAGCATTTACTTTGATACTTTGTGCTCCAAGTAAATGCAAATTTTTTTATTTCAAAATTATGTATACACAAATTATATTTTAACTGTAAATAAAAATTTAGTATTGCTTTTCATGAACTTAAATTGATATGATCATTTCTAAGGTTATGATAAAGCTATTAATGATTAATAATGTTAATAATAATATATTATTCTTTAAAAATATTAATTTTGAGAGTTTAGTAACCTGCCAATATAATATAGCATATTAAATGAAGTGATTAAATTTATTAGCTTTTGGAGTTATAAAATTTTAGTTCTAAAAAGACACTCACAGAGAGGCAAATTATTATTTTAATGAAGATGGTAATCACTTTTCAAAACTATCTAGATTCATTTATATTATGGTAAATATTTTGTTGCCATAACAACACAGTTGGTCAACTTGATTGCTGCCAATATATTGTCTCAATGAATAGTTTTGATCATCACTTATAATTTATAATAGTTTTGGCTGGTCTTAGAAGTTAGTTTAACCATATTCTGAAAAACTATGTAATTTTACTGGTAGAAGACATATGTGTGATAATGTGGTGTTCAAGGTTTCTGATCTGAATATTTGCAAGGTCTTTCAAAGGTGTTGCTCTTATTGGATGGGCAAAACCACTGCATATTATGTGCTTATTATTGAATGTGTATGACTGTTGCTGTTAGTTTTGTTCAACTTATAATATTTGCTGAATATTTGTCTGTTAATTTAATGTCTATCAGGTTAAGGATAAGATTACATTATTGGATTTAGGGGATATGTTTATATTTATAATATGAAATTGTTATTGCAAGTTATAGACATTAAAATTATTTTGTCCCTTTGACGCAGGAACATGGATCAATGCACTTCAAACTCTTCCTCTTGCTAGCCAAGAGTCTTGTGCAGCAATGGAATTTTACCACAACCAACTGAAGATCAGGTTGTTGAATGAGAAAGACATCTGTGTTTATCAGCGCGCCGATTGGTTGGTTGACAAGTTGGGTACAAAAGTCCATTCTTATTTCTGGCTTGATGAGTACTCAGAAAAAGATGATTTTGCGCGATACTGGAAAAATGAATGGATGAGTGGTTTGACGTCATGGCGCAAAGCACTGAAGATTCCAGATACTGATGTCATAATGGAAGATGGATGTGCTAAGGTCACTGATCAAGATAAAGCTTTTGTTGTCTGGAATACTGGTTCAATGTTGAGCATTTGTAATTGTAGTTGGGCACAAGATGGCAACCTTTGTGAGCATATTCTGAAAGTTCTTAGTATCTGCCGAAAGAGGGGGTCCATTTTACCATCTGTCACTTTATTTCAGTATCACCAGGCACTAAATAACATGCTGCATTGCCCTCCTTTTGATTCCTTTATTCGTGATCACGCTGTGTCATTGGCAGTTTCAGTTCAGAAGCAGTTAAATACTCTACTCGATAAAGAAAGTGACCAGACTGTCATGGATCCTAATGAGAAACGGATCATTATTGATATTCCACAGGAATGGTTCAAGGTAGTCTCAACTAACCGGGATCAGGACTTGGTTAGTAAGAAGCGTGTCATCAATGATATTTTATCTGAGGATGATAATGGCTGTGAGGATAGAAATAATTCAAATGATGCCCCTGGATGTGCAAGTGCAATGAATGATATCGCTGATCAGGAGGTTGTGGATCACGGCATTGCAAGAAATGGCAAACTGTTTGAGAGTGCTGGAGAGGACAGTTTGCCTGCTGACATGGATGTTGATCCATCATCAACTTGTGTTAACCCTCCTGGGTTGGACCCTGTTGATGATACCGTTTCAGGTGATGCATTCCAAGAAAACAAAGAGAGGGGCTTGGCTACTATAGGAAACGAGATCTCCGCTTCTGAAAATGGTGCTTTGCCTAATGATAAGATTGAAGAAAATATTTCAGATAAAGGTGGCAGAGATTGTGCTATGGATGTGGATACCCCTTCATCAACAACAGAGGATGTGAAGCATTGTGAAATACATCAAAATGGTGTCAATGAGGTTCCCAGAGTCATTTCTTGCACTAAAGATGCTGATAGCCACTTGAGCCCCCCGTCAACAGTTACACCTGCCGAGCCACTTGCAGTTGATACGGGTGAAAATTCAGGTACCATCAAGGAGGATGTCTATTTGGGATCAAATACCTGAAATTAAATCGTGAATCAGTACACAGGACAATTAGAGACCAATGCCATTAAAGATAGAGTTTAATTTTGATAAACTCTTTGTAAAGATTTTTCATTGTTAATTCATTTGAAAATCATTAATTATTACAAAAGTCAATAATTTTCAATTATATAACAATCCATAACTGAATGATCGTGTAAAAAACTTACTCTAATATTGTATTTCAATTAAATTCACAAAGATATCAATTTGAGGAAATAATGCATTAAAATCTCCAACCGCAATTATCAGATGTCGATATAATGCTAAATAAAGTTTTGCTATAGTGAGGTGCATGAAGCTGTCAATTGATGTAGCTCACTAACTTACCACGGAAATTGCTGAATTTACGCTCTCTTCTTCCTTGTCTACGAAGCTCTCTAGTCGCTAGTATTAACTCAATAGGGCTCGTCATTATTGCCTTAGAAGAGTTTTATTTGTAAGGTTTTACAATTAAAAAGTTCTCATAAATTAGAAGTTAAATCAAAGTGGACATGAAATTCGAATTCCCATCCCTTATAACTCCCCCACATGAAGGCGATACTATACCATCAACAGACGAAAAAGACGCATCTGTATTAACCTTAACAGAGAGAATTAGGAGGATACCATCTTAATCAACCTCTCCTGCCTCAGCCATGTCAAAGAATTGTTTAAGGGAATTAAAAGTTAGTCCAACCTGCTGAAAGCTAGCTCTAATTTCAGCAACTAAGGCCTTCTCATGCATCATACATTGACTGAACAGTGAACACCATATCCTTCCGCGTTTTGAAAATAGCATCAAGAGCAATGAAAAAAACACATGCCCAATTATTTATTTTAAATTGTACCTCGCATCCCTCTTTTTTTTTACACTTTACATAACATTTCATAATTGTTTAATTCACCTTACACTCATATTTTCTCCCTCTTAAACATCATTTAATAATTTAACAGAAAGTAGACACTATACTAAATATGATTTTTAATGAAAATTTATGTATAAAATACTCTTATCTTCTTCCTCTTAACTCCATAAAAGACATGTTATCATTTTCAACCTAAAAATATTTTAACACTTTTCTTTCTTTTTCTTTTTTCTCTAATTGTATGTAAATCTACCTTGTTGGTACGCACATGTTAACACCCTTTCTTTTTCTTCTTCTTCTTCTTCTTCTTCTTTCTAGTTCAATTTTTTTCATGCGTGTTGGTTCGTTTGGTTGCTGCGTTTTTGTTAGGCGTGTTCTTAACAACACTTATTGATTGAATATGATCTTTTGTTTTTAAATTTTAGTGTTTTATTCCTGCATTTGTGCTTTTAACTCTTTCTTTGAAATATTTATTTTTTTATTGTTAGGTGTTCAATATAATGTTTCAATTAAAAGCTATATCTTCTTCAAGTACTAGGACAATTTGGTCTGCTCACATATTTCAATTAACGTTAGTTAAAGACGTTAACAAAAGGAGGTAAAAGTAATGTAAAAAAATGGAGGGGTATAGATGTACTTTGAGAAAAAACAATGCGAGTGTAATTTACTCTAATATTTTTGTTACTAATATTAACAAATAATATTAACTTAAAATTTATCAAATAATAATAAAATTTTTTAAAATATTTTTTGGTTAATTTTTACCTTTATCATTAACTAAATTAATAATTTCATATATTATTATTAATTAATTTTATTTGATAAAATTACTTTAGTATTAACAACAAAAAATAATTTAATAAAAAGTCACCAATAAATCAAGTGCAACAAAATAAAGACCACAACACTTATCCTCGAGAACTCGTTATGGGACATCACTGTATTATTAATATTTTTCTCAAACAAATATGTATAGTACATTTTATTTTTTTTGTTATTTAAATTTAAGTCTTTTTTAAAATTATTTTTCTAATTTAAAAAATAAATAATAATCCTTAACACTGGTAGTAAAAAATATTCAATAAAATAATAAAAAAATATAGAAAATATATTAAATAAAACAATACATAAAAATATATAAAATATTAAATAAAATAATATAAAAATATTAAATAAAACTATAAATTAAAATTAATTTAATGTTAAAAAATTACAACTTTGAAGTTGTAGTTTAAAAAAAAAAAAGACTTTAAAGTCATAAACCAATTTACGATTTCACATAAAAATCAAAGAAAAATTGGAAAAAAAACTAGAAGTCATTGATTTTTTCACGACTTAATTAAAAAAAAAAAAAGCAAAGTAGTAAAGAAATTTACATTTCATTATAACATATTGCACGATTTATCCCTATTTAGATATTAATTTGAAATTTGCTCGTATTTGGTAAATTAAAAAAAATATTTTTCTAGGGTAATATTAGCTTATATATAAATGTAAATAACTGATTGAAATTGCCTAATAATGGTGCTTAATCACCATTGCTATTTGTATACTACAATTATTTTTCTACATATGCTGCCTTAAATACTCAAAGAAACATTTTGTTGCTTATAGTAGTTATATTTGACTTTAACGTAATTGTCTTCATCAATAAAAAATACATGTTATCTTGAAAAAAAAATATATATCATGATTCACAACTCTAACGTGTTACTATTTATTGAAAAGAGAGAATAACATTGCAACGATTTTGAAAATTAAAAGATTAAATCTAACTTTTTAATAACGATCATTATAACTAAACACAAATTAACTTCTATTAATAAAAAAATCTCTTAAAATAAATTATTGTTTTTAAATCACTTTTTTAGAACACAAATAAACGGACCAATGCCATACATTTACCCCTGTCATACATTACAATTGTGATTTATAATTAGGTTTTATAATCTGAATATTATTATTTTGTAAAATTTATCATTCAATTTTTATTTTTTTGTCTAATTTACCACCCAAGTTTGTTTTTTTCAAAATTTATTATCCAAGTTTTTATTTACTCATTTTAGCTGTTAATAACAAAATGATATCATTTTTCAAAATAATTATAACTTTTGTTAGGGACACATCAACATTGAAAAAATACACAAAAATAAAAAATTAAGTAATAAAATTTATAATATTAAAATTTAAATAGTAAAATTCACATAATATTAAAAATCATGTGATAAAATATAAAATTAAATTAAGCCTTATATCAAATATGCGACACGTTGTTTTTGTACAACTAACGAGCTGCACGTCTAAAACAATATGCTACACGTCTACAAATATTGAGAAAATACGTTACTATAAAATTCACGATTCCTTAATAAATTGTTTTAGGAATTATTCCCCTGGATTCCATAAGTGAACCAATATAAAATAATTATTTTGATTGCAACTCCTTTTAATTTGGTGGCCCCACTCTGCTAATGAAGAAATGCTGTCCAACTAGTGGCTGTTCTGTGGTTATCATATTCCCACCCAAGTCCTATTCGCAACCCACACATCTCTCTCTCTTCAGAACATGGCTTAGCAGATGAAGTACAAGTAAGTTGATCATATTCTTAACCCAAATATGAATTATCCTTCAATTTTCAAAGCTTTCTCTTTTTGAAATCCAAACGGTTGTGTGTGTTTATGATACAAGAATATAGAAGAAACCGAATTCCCCCTTTTCTGTAATTTTTCATTTTAAAGCCGAGGAATGTATGCTGTAGTAGCATGTCTAGTTGTCTTTAAATGGGTATGTGGAAGTTTGAGTGATCTTTGTGAGTATTTTTTTTCAGTTTCTGAATTTTCATAAACTGTCGCAGACAGCGTCCGATGCTCGATCAAATAGTGTATTTTTCAAATTCAGTGACTTTGTTCGGATTTGTTCAATTTAGCCCTAGTTCTGATGCAAAACGCGGTTTCAGAATTCAATATACACCTTTCTTTTTTTGGAAAAATAAAATAAAATTGTTTAATTTGTAAAGATTTTATACTCCTAATTAATACGAAATAATCTTAGATATGGTTTTTAAAATGATTTTTACGAAAATTAACAACTTTACTATACATGTTTGTATGATTAGATGTCTGAGTAAAAAAACTTTATACTGGCGATGCATTATAATTAAATTTAAATAAAATTGTTTATCTGATTTGGGATAGCTCCTTTGTTTTTACTATGGGCTAGAAAAATATTTAGCTGTTTTTCTGTTGGCAGGTTATCAGAATTGTTGGTTCTGTGGTAGTTATCTGTGTACTTTGGTGACACTAGTTTTGTCCACAATGGACTTTCTTGGCAAAATCCCTTGGTTTAATGCTCAAGTGAACACAGATTTGGCGACTAATTCAATTCCTATCGAAACATTCACTGAACAACCTAAACAAGAACTTGGGAATGATCCCAAATTGCCCTTCCTTTCATTGTTTCCTTGGGGAAATCGTGCTGGAGAGAAATTTCAAAGACCATCTACTATCAATAAAGAGTTAAAGAGGCAAGCACGTTGTGGGAATGGTGTAGGAAAGGATGGTGAGGCTACCCCTTCGCGCTTCCGGCCGTATGTGTGTCAGGTTCCATGGCATACAGGGGTTAGAGCATTTCTTTCTCAGCTGTTCCCTAGATATGGACATTACTGTGGACCAAACTGGTCAAGTGGGAAAGACGGAGGATCTCTTGTTTGGGACAGGCGACCAATTGATTGGTTAGATTTCTGCTGTTACTGCCATGATATAGGGTATGATACTCATGATCAAGCTAAGCTGCTGAAAGCTGACTTAGCCTTTCTGGAGTGTTTGGAGAAGCAGCATGGGAGTACTAAAGGAGACCCTCATGTTGCTCATCTTTATAAGACAATGTGTGTTAATGGTATGCTTCTCACTAAATACTGTTAGGATAATACTTCAAGCCGGTTCTGTAAGTGCTTTTGGTGTCATTCTGTAATCAAAATTGGAGTTTCACTTCGGTAACACATAGAATAAATGTTGCCATTTAAGGTCAGCATTGGTTACTGAGATGAAGCTCTAATTTTGAATACCAAAATCACTTAAAGAACTGTTACCTAAGTTTTATTCATACTGTTAATCCTTTATGGGTTAATAATGTTATGCTTTGCTCTGTTATAATGAGAGTAGTAGCTTTTGAATATGTATGCTGACTTTTTTTCCTCTTTGAATGACAGGTCTGAGGAATTTTCTGATACCGTACAGAAGGAATATTGTGAATCTACAACAGTTTGGGCAACCTATGATTCAGTTTGGATGGCTTAGCAATTTGAGATGGGGAGGTTGGAACTTTCAGAAAACTCATAGATTGAGCTCACTGGGGGGAAGTACTGTGTCATAAATTGTGAATTTCATCGAATTTTGAAAGTATGTGATCCTGACCCCCCAGTCTTCAAAGTTCCTTTAGTTTTAACCTTCTGTTTGCTAGAGCATGCTTCTTATTGTTATGACTTCCACATTTTGTATAGACTATAGTAGTGTACATAGCTTGTTTTGTAAATTGCAACGTTTGGTGCTGCGTGACATCTTGGTGCCATAAGCAAACTTGTTATAATGAAAATCATTAGGTTGTGAATTCTGACTTGTTACTCTGTTCACTTATATTTGCAGCATCTGATTACGCCACGGATGGTTTGGTGTTGATATTTAAAAATAGTTAGTTTTGTAAATGAAAATGTTATTTATTGTGTGGAAAACCAATAATTTTTCAGATAAAATAGATGGTTATAAACTTAAGCTGTGGACAGTATTGTGCTTGTGTAAGTACATGTTGATGGGACTTGGGGTAATACGAGGAGGCTAACACGCCAAGGAGACTTTTATCTAGGGGGTATATAAGTGAATTTCAAAATTTAACATGACGTCTAATTCAAAACCTTAACCATTAGATGCACGAGTCTTCCTTTATGCTATTCAATTTGGCTCAACTCTATCTAATGTGAGAGCTTTTCATTCAACACATGTATACTCGAAGGGACTTGCTATTGGTCTCACTCCTATTGTTATTTGCTCCTACCATTGACCCCTTTTTTATTCCCAAAGTGTCCTTCCCATAGAATCATAATTTTATTGTATATCATGCATAACAGAACCATGATTTTATTTAGAGCCCTTTCACCCTCCCTCTCAATATAACGAAACCACAATTCCGTTATATCTTTTTTTGTCACTTCATACATAACAACGAAATCACGATTCCGTTATTTTTTTTGGCACCTCCCTTGACACAATGGAATTATAATTCCATTATTATTTTTTCAATAATACATTATTGTGTTGCACTACTTCAGGTAAAAAAAAAAAGACTTAATAACAAATCATGATACTGTTGTATAATTTTTTTTTAAAAAAAAGTTGAAAATAAAAATTAAATATATATTTGGTGTTTTTTTTTATTGGCTGAACACTACAATAATTGACTGAGTGCACTGCGTTTTATGATATGTATTGATTGAACACTACTTTTTTCTGATATGCATACCAATCATATTAAATATAGACATAATTTGAACCATTTATGGCTCACGAGAGAACAATAGATCTTCTAATATAAACAGTAGCAGGAGTTTGATGCAATACCACCTTTGCTTGGTATTCACTAAATTGCTGAAAACATTAAGAGATGTTGTGTGTTGTAATGGTGACATGATTTCATCCTCTGAAGGGATATTGTTTGAATGTCATAGTGGTCCTAAAGTCATCACAATAAGTGAAGACATGTTGTTTGATGGTTTAAGGAAAACAATTATGGATGCCATCAAAGGTAGCAGAATTTTACTTGACCTTTTTTACCGTTAATGTGTTTACGTAAGTGATGGTTGTGTTGAATACGAGTGTATTGAGCTTAAATGCAACGATGATTTAGCAGCAATTGTCTAATTGAGTTGAATGCAACATTTGACCATTCTCTAGATGAAATCTTTGTCCTGCTACTCAAACTAAGGAAACCAAGATTTGCTACATTGCTCTGATGCATGATAAATTTATGTAATCATGTTTTTCTTTTATAAAAATCGTACGCTAGTTCATTTTTTAAAGAAAAGTTTATATTATTGTACACTAGTTGTTGATATTTGTTTTATGAATCAACTTGAGAAACTATTATTGTTACATTACTAGCGCGTGTTGTTTAAATAGTTGATGAACACAAAAAGTAATTCAACCACAACATAAACTAAAAAATATATATATTTCAAAACAACATAAAAAATTGTACATACTACATCAAAT
Source organism: Glycine max (assembly GCF_000004515.6). Taxonomy (NCBI): domain Eukaryota; kingdom Viridiplantae; phylum Streptophyta; class Magnoliopsida; order Fabales; family Fabaceae; genus Glycine; species Glycine max. The sequence continues at coordinate 41,605,383 of NC_038243.2, read as the reverse complement.
CATAATAATAATAATAATAACATATGTCCAATACAATAATCAATTGCCTCTGTCATCCTTCTTGTCACCCTTGCCACCATCCTTGTTAGCCCTCTTCTTGGGTCTCTGTGTTTGAGTTGCACCCAACTAGGGATGACAACAGGCACGAGTAGTGCCTAACTGCTATCTGCCCCGCGTGTTAAAATACTCGCTCGTGCCCACCTTGTGAACCTGGGGTACCCGTGTGTGCAACTATCCATAGATATTTGTAAACCCGTGGATACCCATATCAATATCCATAAGTCCAATAAGAGAAGAAGTTCATCTTCAATTCCTCAAGTCTAAATAATACTAATAATAATAATAATAATAACAACTTCAACTTCAATTTCCATTCTTCAATTGATATTTTACTCTTCAACAACCTCACTTTGGTCACTTGTTCCTTGAAACAAAAAGCATCCAAATTAAAACCACTAACAATTGATATTGTTAAAATTGGAATGAAATATATATAACAAATATACTAACATCATCAACTTCTATTTCCTCTGACACTTCTTGGAGTAGCATTTTGTCCACTTTCAATTTAGTTGAGCCTAAAAAAGAAAACAAGTTCATTCAAATATATAAGTAATATGAATATCTAATTAAAAGTGTTAGTGTAATTTACTTTTCATGTCAGTCCAAAGCCAACCTTGGAGACACATCAATGCCTCCAAAGTATCTATATGTAATCTGCTATGATATGGAGCAAGAATACGACCAAATGTACTAAATGAAGACTCAGAAGGAATAGTTGAGATAGGAATTGCTAGAAAATATCTTGCAATCATTTGCAGGGTTGCATGTTTTAATCCATTAGCCTTCCACCAAACTAAGATGTCAAATTGTTCATTTAAATATGGCAATATTGCCTCCTCCAAATAGAAATCAAGTTATGTCTTACCATTTGAGGGATTAGTTTGCTTTGCACTCCAATGTTTTGAGAGACCTGACTTTCAAGCGTCTGTCTTTTTTTTTTTTCACAAATATCCCCATGTGTACTATGTACTACATTTGGATTTGAACATTGAGCTGAAAAACCAAACTCCTTACACTTCAATTTCATGTGATAGTCTCTTACCAACTTTTGACAAAGATTTCTTATCCTTTCAATTTCATAATCAACTTTGTCTCCATAAATTATTTTGGGGGTAGGGGGGGGGAGGGGGGATAATCTAGCAAGTCAACTTTATAATAGGGGTCTAACACAGTACCTACAGCCATCACACCCCAATATTTCTCAAATTTGGCAATCATAGATTCAGTCATTACATGAATAACATCCATAGGAGATTTAATCCACCCAATCAAAGCCAACTTAATTTCACATATCTTTGGGGGAAAAAACATTTGCAGTTGGATATGAAGAACCAAAAAATAAGAGTGTCGCATCATAAAATATTTCCAACCTTTCACAAATTTCCTTTGCCATTAGCCAATCATACTCACTAGGCAAAACTTTGTATTCACTATCCCTTTGTGCCAATCGATCAAAATACATCTTGGTAAGGTATGATCACTTGAAGCATTAAAAATGTAGAATTCTAACTAGTTTAGCAATTAAGAATCAACTTTGTACCAATTGAAATATTCATTTGACCACATGTCTCTATAAATCTATTTTTTCTTTTGGGTGTTGTCCAATAACTAACACTTTTTCTAACATGTTCAATGCAATAAGAGATTATGGACACACCATCTTTGACAATTAAATCTATTATACGAGCACAACAACACATTTGAAATAGTTGCCCACCCAAAATAAGAGACCTAGGTAGAATTTTTTGTATAATGCGGTGAATCGGTCAATTATAGCATCATTTGTTCAACAATTATCAACAGTCAAAGTAGAAAACTTTCTATCAAGATTCCAATTCATCAAACATTGAACCAAGACTTCAGCAAGAGTTGTGCAAGTATGAGGAGCAAGCACATAAATGTGCCTAAATTTAAAATAAAAATTTCAATTGCCTAATTAAGACACCCTTTATCCCAACATATATATATATATATATATATATATATATATATATATATATATATATATATATATATATATATAGACACACACACAAAAATAAAATAATTCGATAAATGAATTATTCTCAAATAACATAAACTAAATCATGTGGGTAAAAGGTCTACATTCGTTTCATATTACCAAATCAAATCTTAAATACAAATAAATTAAAAATGTCTCCAACTCAAAACAAGGTCATCCAAGTTTATTAATGATGACGACAATGAAGTTGTATTGTTGTGTCAGTATGGTGCAGATTGCGGTGACACATGGAGAGGTGCGTGATAGGTGAGGGAGGTAGGGTAGGGAGCATGTCGCCGAGGGAAAGAGGGAGTTAGGGTGGCTAAGGCTATGTTTGTGACTGAGGGAAAGCGTCGCATGAGTGTGTGTTACCGTGTGAAAGAAAGGAGCAAAGTGCACAATAGATAAATTAGGGTTCTTTTTAACTTGTTTTATATATATATATATATATATATTAACCATAACTAGTTATAATTTGATATAACTAGTTATCATTTTTAAAATATGGGTATATAATCGGTTGTGAATAAACTAGTTATATAAAAGTTATATCTAAAACTAATTACATAACCGATTATGAATGAATAAAAATAAGTTATTTGAAATAACCATTTCTATAAAACTAGTTATAGTTTTATGACTATAACTATTTTTTAAATAAATACAAGTTATTTGAAATAACCATAACTATAAAACTGGTTATAGTTTTATAACTAGTTATATAAAATTAGTTAGAGTTATAGTTATTTTTTTAAAACTAGTTTTTTAGCAACCATAGGTATAAGTCTGAGGTCCAACAATCTCTGCATAGTTTCTGATGCCTTCTAGAATCGATCATGCAATAACAATAAAAATTAGTAACTATATTTCCAGTGACAATTAAGGGGAAAAAATCAACAAAATCCAATTTGCATTACCTGACAAAAATAGTCTCCATGTGGTACACAGTTTGTTAGTGGTTGCCCAGGTTATGGATGTCATGGAGTGGATGGTAAATGTACAAGACCACATGGTGGTTGTTCCTCCTCCAGTGGAATAACATAAGGGTTGGATACCTTGTAAAACCAAGGCAGATAGTCAGAGGTACAAGCCCAGGGACCCCTAGGTGGCATAGCATCCCCCAAAGGAATGATATGTTGTTGCCACTCTGCCCACGCTTGATAACAAAGTTGATATGAAGGATGAGGAAGTGGCTAGCGTGGAATCATCTGTACATGGTCAAACTTGTTGGATCGAGTGGCCTTAGAATAATTAAGAAGGGGGGTTGAATTAATTATTCTTAAACCTTTACTAATTAAAAATTTACTCTTCTAAGGCTTTTACTTATGTTGTTAAGAGAATAAGGAGTAGAAGAGAAACTTAACCAAAAGTAAAAGCGGAAATTAAAATGCACAGCGGAAAGTAAAAGAGTAGGGAAGAAGGAGACAAACACACAAGAGTTTTTATACTAGTTCGGCAACAACCCGTGCCTACATCCAGCTCCCAAGCGACCTGCGGTCCTTGAGATTTCTTTCAACCTTGTAAAAATCCTTTTACAAGCAAAGATTCACAAGGGATGTACCCTCCCTTGTTCTCTTTGAACCTAGTGGATGTACCCTCCACTAGAACTGATCCACAAGAGATGTATTCTCTCTTGTTCTCAGTCAACAACCCAAGTAGATGTACCCTCTACTTGTACCACAAAGGATGTACCCTCCAATGTGTTAAGACAAAGATCTCAGGCAGTTAAACCTTTGATACTTTGTGAATGGGGATACAAAAGAATTCTCAGGCGGTTAGTCCTTTGAACACTTTTGTATAAAGGAATGGGAAGAATCAAAAGAATTCTCAGACTGTGTCGTTTTGAATTCTTTGACAAGAGAGAAGGGAGACACAAAAGAATTAAGGCGGTTAGTCCTTTGTTCTTTTGAAAAACGGAGAAGAGAGACACAAAAAGAATTCAGGCGGTTAGTCCTTGACGAATTCTTTTTGGCAGAGGGAGAAGAGAATGAAAAGATGAATAGCACAAGTTTTCAAGGTTTAGAAAACCAGAAAACTTTGGAAAGCTTTTGGCACAAAGAAGAAGAAGAAGTTCAAAGAGATTCAAGGCTTGTAAAAGATTGATTGAATAAGTGTATTAAAAAGCAAATCAAAAGCCTTGCTTTTATAAACTCTTCATGTTTGGCCAAGAAGACCATTTAGAAGAGTTATAACTTTTAGAAATACTTAAAACCAATTTGAAAAAGTCAAAAACCATTTGAAGAGTTACATCTTTTGATTTATTCAGAAACATTAACTGGTAATCGATTACCAAATCAGTGTAATCAATTACACAAGGCTTTTATGTGAAAGGATGTGACTCTTCACTTTTGAATTTGAATTTCAACGTTCAAAGGCACTGGTAATCGATTACCAAAACATTGTAATCGATTACAGCTTTTTGAAATTAATTGGAACGTTGTAAATTCAATTTGAAAACTTTTTCAAAAACATTTTGCTACTGGTAATCGATTACAGCAATCTGGTAATCGATTACCAGAGAGTAAAAACTCTTTGGTAAACATGTTTTGTGAAAAATCCATGTGCTACTCAGTTTTTGAAAAATCTTTTTCATACTTATCTTGATTAAGTCTTCTCTTGATTCTTGAATCTTGATCTTGATTCTTGAATTCAACTTTCCTCTTGAATTTGTTCTTGATTTCATCTTGAATATTTTGAACTCATTCTTTGATTGACCTTTGAGCTTTTTGTCATCACCTTTGTCATCATCTTTTGTTATCATCATTGTTATCATCAAAACATCTTTGAATCATTCTTGATTCACCATGAAGCTTTGCTTCTACAAAACTGTCTTAATACCCTCTCTAGACGATAAGGTCTTATGTTAGTCTTGCATATGATGAAGCCAGAGAAAAAGGTATGTTGTGCAAAAGGTCTCACACCCTTGTGCTCCACATATGGACACTAGACGACAACATCCATCCATAGGTCATCTAGTTTCTTCCTGATCGGAAGGGCAAGCTTGAAACCTCTCAATGGGTTTCATCTAGTGGCTAGTGGGTCATCCAAATCGTAAGTCTCCACCTCGCTATAGCCAACACTAGACAAATGCACAAGCACCTATGACTGTAAAAAAATGTTAATAAAAAATTAATTACAGTAATACAAAAGTATTAAATACTAAAATAATTTCATTATCATCAGTAATGTCATATTACCTCCACACTGCTTGTTGTTATATTAGCTCACATACTAAAGATGGTTGTAGAGGTATGTTAGTGTAGCTACTCCCCTTAGGTACTCATGACAAGCATCCCGATTATTGAGGTAGTGGAGGTAGGTGAGGTGGACACAAGTCGAGCTCTTGTTGGCAAATATCATATTGTCGATCAAGTGCAAGAGATAAGTTGTGGTGGCCTAAACATAGGACTCTAACTCAACATATCTCTAACACGGGTTTGCCAACCACGTCAACCTTACCTTGGCATCTGTGTTTGTTGCCACTACAGTCTCTATTGAAATTCTAAGATGAGTCATTAGCAAAACTTTTGTCGCGTTTCTATCAAAGGTCAACGAAACATGATCAATGGGCTTGCCTGTCATAGGCAAGTGCAACAAACAAAATACATCATCCAAAGTGATAGTCATCTCTTCGACAGATAGGTGGAAGAAAGACGTCTCCTGGTGTCACCTCTTTAAAAAGGCATTCACCAATGCCACACACAAAAGGAAAATAATGGTTTGGTTTCAATTTGCATTCATTTTGCATACATCAGATCGACAACTCAAAATGTACCCCATAAGTGCGAATGAGTAATTACGGTTTCTGAATTATCAAAAGGGTCAATTGCGAAGAATATAGATGGCACCAGACTTTATAGGGAGATATTTCTATTTAAAAAAAAAAAAAAAACATTCCACAGCCAATCCCAACTCTCACTAGAAGAATATATTTCAAATAAAGAAATAAAAATGTCAAGCACCATATTGTTGCACTAACACCATTTGATATCACTTAAAATCATTATATTCCTCTGACGAATTGTAAACAAATGTCACCATAACACCCTACGTACAGAAACCTTTCCAATGATGTCGTCTGAATTGGACAGTAATGTAGAAGAAGTTGAAGAACTGAAAACTCCAAAGATCAATTGATTGATTTTCCATGAGGCATGAGAATCAAAAAGGGGCCTAAAAAGGAGTTGTAAAATGAATACAAAAACTTTTTCCTTTCCATTTTCCTTTGAATAAAATGATTATGACAATTTTATACCATCAGAATTCAGAGTTAGGTCTCCATACGAGAGTGTTTTCTTTACACTGACTTACATATGCGCTTCCTAGCAGCTACATAATGTTCTAAAATTCCACGAGTTACACAGGCACTCGTCTGCCTCTGTAGCGGTCCAATAACTGAAAAGGAAGAGTTTGATAATTTCAGCATATTAAATGAATGCATAATGAATTTCAACATCTAGCAGAGATGAAGAGCTTCTACATCACATTTGACAGGTAGATCATATATGGAACCAAAACCCAGCAACTCATAAATTCAACAGTCTCTTGACAGATAAATATAACCAACTATTCTAAGACATTTATCAATGAAAACTAAGAAGTCCCAAAGCTAATAACATTTGTTTAAGATCTCCATGAGCATCCTCTATAGATATGGTAACACACAGGTAGGAGTGTAAAATAATAAAATAAATAGCTATAATAAATGGTGTGTAAATGCTTAAGCTGATAGGAACAAGACATTTAAGCACAACTGCTTACCGATCGAACATATGGCTGTTGAAACAACCAACCGAGAACAGGGATCTTCTGCAAGAAAACAGCCAGTGTAGGCCAGAAACCACTGCAAAATTCCATCATTAGCCTTAAGCACAAAACATACTTAATAGAACAGATTTTATTTCAGTTTCCTACTATACCTGAAGAGTATGATGAACCCATAAGACTCCACAATCATGCCCAGAATAGGCCACCCCAAGATAAGAATAAAGAACCCAATACCAAATGAAATTGTTCCCTACATAAACAGAAAATAGGTAGACGATAAAGGTCGAAAATTAACCATGGTCCATGAAGAGCACATGGAATGCCAAATGAAAGAGATGACAAATACATAACTAGTTTACCTTGAAATTACTACGTTTCATGAAGAATTGCATAGTGGATTTCAGTCCAATGGTCAGGGATACTCCAGAAACAAAGAGTATCTGATTTGAGTGATAAAAAGCATGTTGTAATAGATCTTATCAAGTATAATCACAGCAAGCAGAAAGATAAAAAATCATAAACATGAAATTTGTCATAACACTTACATTTCCCATTGCTAGCAATCCCTTGTCAAAGAAGAAGATAAGGCCAAGGAATGAGAAAAATATACCAAATCCCGTTAAGCCTAATCCAATCTCTGTTTAATGTGCCAATGATAACATTAAATTCAGAAGATATTGGAATAGTTAAATTAAAAATTATACATAGGACCAGTATATGCCAGCAATATAATGTTTACATTTAATCTTATCTTCTTTTGCTACCCAATATTACAGAACAGATATGCAAAAGCAAAGGCACTAATAAATGTTTTAAAAAAACTGTCTGATATCAAGAAATATTTCTTGCTCCAAGAAAATAAGTGCAGGGCACTGGAATAGCTGCTATAGCATTGTGTATGACATATACTTATACTATTCTACATAATAAATTTCAAGTATTTCGGTATACTATTTATATAAGTACTGATTATTTTAACTACATGATTAGATTATCAATATCCTATCAATAGAGTTTTCAAAATGGCCAGCATGTCAAATATGTCTAATTTCTTGCTTAGGATGGAGACAATAGGTCGCAGAAATTAAGCTCTTTTCCTTTTCCACTTATTTCTCCTTTTGCTTCTATGTGGGCTAAAGCCCACAATGTGCCCTGAACCATGCATAAACACAATACACATGGCACACACACTAAGGCTTTCCTTAAAGGAGCTTCGAAAAAAATAAGGCAATGAAGATGGAAGCATTAAGTGCATGCAAATTTGGGCCAGCTAAAAGAACTTCACCAACTCGGAGAAAAAAAAATGCATGACAAATACTCTAAAGTTGGTCTTTCAAAAACCACGTAATTTAAATCCTCTAATCAACCATTAATAAAACCATGAAAATCAGAAATGCACAAGGCAGAAGAAAAGAAGAAACCAAGCAAATTAGCACAATCCTATATAAATCAGAATCATTTCAACTAGATAGCATTTCCTCAAAATAAATGAATTCGATAAATAATTTATTTATGGAAACAGTCTCTTTACATATCAAGGGTAAGGCTGCGTACAATGACCCTCCCCCATACCTTTGCCTAGCAAAGAACCTTCTAGCACCAGAGTAAGTTTAAAAAATGGAACTATTGCAAACTCTAAAAACCTACTACTCTTATTCCATAGGCTTGAGTACTAACGACACAAGAGACAATATTGCCAGTAATAAAGAAAAAAAGAAATTCCACTTACTCTTCCGATCATTCATTTCAAACGAAACCATTTTATACCAATGATTCAGATGTCCAAGTGTCTTGCCTTCACTGAAACAAATGACAGAAGAAAATAAGTCAGTTAATAAAAATCAATGAAATGCATACAAATATTCTCCTGAACCAGTTTGTCTCAAGAAGAAGATACAGCAACATCATAGCCACTATAAATCTCAACTCAACACGGAAAAATTCTAGAAAAACCAACTGTTAATATGAAAATTCATAAAATATAGATGAAAGTGCAATTTTGCTCCTCAGAAAATAGGGTTGACGTCAGATTGGTCCAACGGAAATTGACATCAATTTTTCATGTGAATGCCTTCTTCATCTCCCAAATCACTTTCTCTCTCTTCCTCCTTGAATCAAAGGTTATCTAATGGCAGACACCCATAGAGAAGCCAGAAGCACACCCATTCTCGAATCAGCACTTTCCACAAGCATACAGAAACATGTACTCCCTTTTTTTCAATCCTTAGTCACTTTGAAGCACCCATACAGCAGGAATAACACACACATGCATGAGTCTGAGAGAAAATTAAGAAAGCAAGCAGCAAGTAATTCACTCTTTACAAGTTTCAACAGTTAGAGGTTGACAAAAACACAACCTAGAAAATCCCCCCACAGAGACCATCAAGCATTCCTCCATAATTCATAACAATGGTCAGAAAATCAGAACTCCTGGAACCGGAACCTAAACAAAAATCACTTGACTACCCCAGTACAACAAATCATCATTCATACCAAAAATCCACTGTGTAAAATCCAAAATAACTCCACCAACTACACCTCAGGCCATCATCATTCAGTCACGAACTTAACCCAGAAATAGTTTAATACATAGTAGCAACTACCAAATATAATTCCCAAATCAGAAAGAGCAATTGTTCCCTCATCAAAATCTACAAGAACACCAAATTCCTCATTCCAATTATTCATAAAAAACATGAACACCCACTCAAACTTAGCATACTTCTACCATCATGCAATCACCACATCACTCCTTCCAAACTAAAAAATAACTGCACACAGGTACAGCAACCCACAAAGGACAAGCCAAAAACAGCAATCAGTCAATTCATGGAACCAATGTTGAAACAGAAGAACCAATGTGATGCCCACTTTCTAGTGTCTATGTTTCAAGGATTAATAAAAGAAAAATAGCAAAGTCCTCATAGTCTTAACCCTTACAAAGATACATGTTCAACTTGAATTAATAAAGCCAAAATAAAGTAGTCAACTCAAATAAATCACACCACTATGGTTACTTAGTAGTTAATAGCATGGTATAGTAGCTCTATAGCAGGAGTGGCCCTAGGCTGCTATCGCCTATCAGATTCAAATAGAGGAACAGTTTTCAATAGTGGGTTTCTGCACACTATATCTGCCATATCATGATATAGGCATCAAAAACCCATTTTTACCTATGAAACAATGATGTCTAGTTTTTTTTTTTGGTAAAATTGTGATTTCCCCCACGTTTTCTAATGCATTTTTTGCTTCTGAAACATAACAGGATTTGAAACCCTTCTTCCTTGACCAATCACACATAAAGTAACCTCTGTTTTAACTTCTGTTCCTTCACAGTTTCCAGGACTTCATTTTTCCATGTCCCATTCTTTCTTCTTCCTTTAGAATCCCCCCTGGCCCCTTCACATTCTGCTAATTTTTATCTAATGTATTATGTTCTTTTCCTATTTTCTATTAATTTCACCATCATTTTCATTTTTTGACTTCATTACTATGTTCTTATAATGAATTTCTTTAGTTTTGCGTTTTTTTGGTTTTTGAGAATTTATAAGTATAATCTAAGTAATTTAGTTTGTATTATAATATCTAAAATAGCTGTCATCCTACTTCCTACTCTCCTGCTATAACATTTTCTGAGCTAGCATCGTATATCCCTATTAAGTTCTAATAACTTAAAATTAGCATTATCAGTACCATTACATAAATTAAACTGCATCAATCAGCATCTATTTAAAGTCAATACAAATACAATAGATTAAAAGGCAAAGAAATTGAAAAAGAAAAAAGAAAAGAAAACAACAAAACTTAAGAACCAGAGACCACAACAGTCCAATCCTAATAACAAATAATCGCATTAGCCTTGAAACTTCAATAATCAAAATCCAAAGCAGCCTCAACTTACTGTAACAAACACCAGATCCATGAAACTTTCTAATTACAGCATATGAAACACACTATTCTCCAAGAACAGAAACAAATACAAAACAAACTATAGAAACCTAATGCTTCCGAGTAAATATTTACTATACAGTCCCATTCTAATTAACCAAATTCCACTAAAAATAATGGTTGAGAACACATACAACAAGCAACCACACGCCACAGTTTCGCGATTCGCAACACGAACTCCAAAATAGAAGGCGAAGAAATTGATCCGAACAATTAAGGGAAAAGACTATTGACGAGTTGGATCTCGAAAAGCATCGTCGTTTCGGCGAAAGAAAGAAAGGGATCCAACAACAGGAACAGCAAAATCGTAAGATTCACACAAAAAGCAAGCGCGCGTGTGTTAGAGAGAGAGAGAGAGAGAGAGATTACCGGTTGTCGTAGGGCGGTGATCGGTGCCGGTGACGGTGGTGAAAGTTGTGATTCGGCGAAGATGGAAGTTATGGAGAGGTACGTGAGGTATTGTGTTATGGTTTTCACTGTTTTTCAGTTTCTTTTGTTGATTTTGCTTTGTTCGTTGATTCGTTTTTTATTACTACTATATTGCAAAATCAGAATTGTAATGATGATGTTTTTCGGCCAATAGAATGAGAGATTTTTGGTATTCTCATTTAAGAAATGAAGCTTATTTGATTTATGTCGTAAGTTAGGGGGTGTTTAGTTAACGAAAAGTTTTTACTTTTTCCGAATTAAAGTGATAAATTATTATTATTATTATTATTATTATTATTATTATTATTATTAAAAAATTATCAGAAAATTATAATTTTTGAGAATTAATTTTAGTTCATTTTCCTAAAAAAATATTTTTAAAGAAGGAAACAAAAATCTAACATTTTTGTGTGGAGGAAAAGTTTTAGTTATGTATTTTACATGAATATTTAATTATCATGAAACATATTAAGATTAGTCAAATGTATTTTATACATTTCTAAAAATCATATGGACCTTATCAAAAATCATGTTTCCTATGTATGAAAAAACACATCCCATATTAAATGTCCCATTATAGGAAAGGAGATAAAAAAAAAGTGGGTCATAGATCAAATATGTTTGGTTTTTCTTATTTGGGATTTAAGTTTTGTGTAAGAAAAATTGTATTAAAAGAGGTCATTTTAGTGTATTATATATAGATAGAGAGAAATTCACAATTCAAATAAAAATTTATTTTAGATAGGCCTAGGATCACAACTCATAAGGTAGATAAAATTGAACTGTAGACCTTGATTAGAGTTATTTTTGGTAGACTTCGAGCTCGATCGTTTTCTGCTAACGTTGACCAAGATTGTTTTTGGCCAACCTCAACCCTTATTATTTTTGCCTAACCAAGGCCAAGGTAATTTTTGAACAACCTTAGCCAAGGTTGTCCTCGACCTCAATATTAAAAATAGTTCAAAATATTAAAACTTAAGGTCAATTGAGGTTAATTGAAAATAGTCTAGGTTGACGTTAGTAAAAATATTTGTCGATTGAGGTTAGGTGAAAATAGTGTGGATTGAGGCCGACCAGAAACAACCTTGGTTGGCATCAGTCGAATACAGTCGAGTCGAGGTTGACCGAAAACAGTTCTTATTGAGGTTGATTGAAAATAACCTGAACCAAAAACAACTTTAGTCGATTTCAACCAAAAATAGCTTAACTCAAGGTTTGTTGGAAAAAGCCCTGACCGAGGTCGGTCAAAGACAGTCCGGGTCAAGGTTGGTCAAAAATAGGCTCAATTGACGTCGTCCTAAAACTACTCTTGTCAAGGTCAACCAAAATTCACTAGCCCAAATCCTTTGAAAATAGTCTTGCTTGAGGTCAGTAAAAAATAGCATGATTAAGCCAAAAATATATTCTTTGGACAATTGAAAAAAATATTTTTAAAATAGCATGACTCAGGGGCTAGCCTTGGCCTTGACCCCATATTAAGTGGGGTTGTGTTCTACGTTATAAAAATTGGCTCAAGGCCCACCGCCAATCCAAACATAAACCATATAAACACATACCACATTCCTACACCCAACTCGCACCTAAACCATAATCTTAGCCAAACACTATCCTCCAACCTTGGCCATAGTCCAACCTTAGCCATTGACCTTCAGAAACCCAAAACCAATTTGCACCTACCAACAAGGTCCACTTTTTTTTATCGATGGGCCTTGACAAAAAGGTCTGTCAAGGAAAATGAGTATCATTAGTTGGAATTGCAGGGGCCTGGACAACCTGAGTGTAATTTCTATCCTCTTTGACATAATCCAAACTTTCCATTTGGATATCATCTTTCTCTGTGAAACCTTAATGAACTCCCTCCACATTGAAGAAATTACAAACCTCATTGGCTTTGATTCATGTCTTGTTGTTGACATGTTTCCTTGCTTCAAACTTTGAAACTCTATTAATTATAAATCTTACCATTCACCCATCCACCTTCTTCTTGATACAACTTGCAAGAAACCTTTTAAGAAACAATTTCATTTCGAGAATTCATAGCTCTTGGAGCCAACTCTTATCGCCATTGTTGGAGAGGGTTGGATAAATGGTGAAAATGGTGACTTGATCTGAAAACTCAAAAGTTGTTCTTCCTACATGTCCTCTTAGGGTCATCAAGTCAAAATTGTTTTCAAATCCCAAATTGATCTTTGTAGTAGAAAAATGGAATACCTTTGTGAATCAATTGATGAGGACTCTGTCAACTACTACTCCAATGCACAACAAAAGTTGAATAATTTGATTTCTTAAGAAGAGACTTATTAGAGACAAAGGGCTAAAGTTTATAGGCCAAGAGATGGTGATATAAATTACCACTTCCTTCATTCCTATGCCACTACTAGGAAAAGTGTGAATAATAGTCTCTCTTTCACGTGATGATGGTATGATAGTCATAGACCACAATGAAATTTATAATGTAGCTAATTCTTATTTTGAGTAGTTGTATTATGGTGTTGATGTTGACATTGATGAAATAATAAATCATGTTCCTCTTTACTTGTCGTCTGATGATGGCATCCCTTTCCTTGGGATGAGAAGCTAGAGCTTAGCTACACACACCCCCTATAATAGCTAAGCTCACCCCCATGCCAAAATACATGAAAATACAAAAAAGTCCCTACTACAGAGACTACTCAAAATGCCATGAAATACAAGGCTAAAACCCTATACTATTAGAATGGCCAAAATACAAGGCCAAAAAGAAGGAAAAACCTATTCTAATATTTACAAAGAAGAGTGGACCCAACCTTGGCCCATGGGCTCATAAATCTACCTTGAGGTTCATGAAAACCCTAAGGCTTTCTTTAACAACTCTAGCACAATCCTCTTCGAGTCTTCTATCCAATACCCTTGGGGGGGGGGGGTAGGATTGCATCATCCCCTCCCCTTTCAAAAGGATTTGACCTCAAATCCCGAGGTTCTTGATACTCTGGGGTCCTTCCCTCGACACCTGTTAAAGGAATAAAAACATATATATTAGTGGTATTGAATATGTTAGAGTAGGATAAGGTCTGAAAACCCTTTTCTTGGGAATTTTCCCATGAGGGAACATGGTTCCTCACCAACTCAATGAGTGGTGCTACAATACAAGTATAGAAAAATATGGGACAAACATTTTGTGAAAGTTTGTTAAGTCATGGTAGCCCCAGATTTCCTTTATACTTGGTGGAGTGGGTCAATCAAGAATGACCTTTATTCTCTTAGGGTCTGTGGGAACCCTTTGATCACTATTTTAAAAATTAAGGAAAGTAATGCAATAAAACGTACTTTTTTTTTCTGAATTTTCATGTTGATTATTCCTACAAAAAAGTACGATAAACCTAAGGTGTCCCATATGAGCACCTAGATTTGTATTAAAACCAAAAATAAGAACAAACCTACCTAATGAGTCCTTATGTACATGAATCATGAAGATGTTGGGTGCATGAGTGATTTTACAAAATAGGTCAACACATTCATCATATCACTTATTTTAGGGATTTGGTGCCTAATAATACCTATTTTGGGCACTAATAAAGCACAAGGATTTAAGCTCTTATGAACCAAACCCTCATCCAACAACTTCTTTACATGAGGAACAACCTCAAGCCCAAGAGGTGTGGCAGTGCTAACAAGTGTCTTTTTACAAAGAAGAAGATGTGGAGGTTGTCTAAGAGGGGAAGCTTCTTTAATTTTTGTCTTTATTGCAAAATGACTTTCCTTCTTAGCTAACCTCTTGCAAGAGACACTTACCTCCTTACACTCTTCCTTAACCATTAAAGGTTGTCCTTCTTCTTGGGGCTAGATTTCTTCTCTAGATTCTTCCCCTTTTGCTTCTTCACTTTCACTAGATGAAAGTGAAGTAGTAGCCTCATCTTGGCTACTATAAATGTCTTGGCTCCTCATAATCATGATTTTCTTGGTGGAGCATTGAGAAGTAATGTGTCCTCTTCCAAGACATTTAAAGCACTTTATAGAGCTAGTCTTCTCTTTCATACTAGCCTTAGGGGGTTGATTTTCTATTGTCTTCCCCTTATCATCTTTGGGCTTAGAAGGTGTCGCCCCTAAGATGCCTCGACCTTCGTCTTTCTCTGGATATGAGTGAGAGCCATAACATTTTGAAGTAGACTTCCTTTTAAGTTGTTGCTCTACCCTTATTTCCCAATCTAAGTAAGCCTCTAGGGATTTTCTCTTCTGAGACTTCATAAAGATCTTCACCAGACAATGACAAGAGAATCAATGAGACGACTTTTTCTTCTTGCAAGTCAAGGACTAACTTATCAACCTTCGATGGTTGACCAGAGAGAGGTGCCCAAATTCCTTATTCTTTCAATAAGGCATGCATATTCATGCATAAAAGGTTGAAGCTATTCGTCCTTGTGAATTTTTCAATCTTGATTGTGTGAACCATCTTCTTGATCTAATCTTGAAGACACAATACAAACAAAATAAATAAAATGGTTGATCTCTAATGACCTAAACCTACCACGAACTAACTGTGAAATTGATTTAAACTAAAGCTCTGATGCCAATTTATTGGGTTTAAGATTGAGAAATATGCAAACAAATAGGGAAAATAGATTATAGAAGGAGAAGAGAGATCACACAACAATGAAGATTTTATTGCGTATAACAAAAATAATAAATACAATGAAGTTGGGTTCAAAATATCTCTCTAACTCGTTTGCTTGAACCCTACTAACTAACTCCTTTTATAGGAGTGTCCATGCATAACAAAATAATTGAAAATGATTATAACTGCAAAAACAATTACAAAATAGAACACTATTAATGAACCACTAACTAATATAGATTGGATGCACCATTGGATAGAAGATAGATTCCAACATAGAAGGCTAAATTGGATGATACATACATCCATTCCTTGTCGTCCAACAAAGATTGTGGTCATTGGAGTATTTAATGCTTGCATTAAATGCATGTACTTCTTTATGTTGGAAAACCACTCTTGTTTGCTTTTGTGTAGAACACTTCAACAGGAAATCACTTCCTTGGTGTTAGAGCAAGTTTATCACAATAGAGCACGTCTTTTGATGTTGTTTAGAAAATTTCAGAACTTGAACTTCATTTATGCTTCATAGAATTCAAAAGATTATAGGAGAATATCTTGTGAAACAGTTCCTGCAAAATGAATCTCGGACATAGAGTATTAATGAAGTCTTTAATGTTATCTTCAATGTTGTATCAGATCATGGCATATCTCTATTATTGTCTAAAAATACAGACCCAGATGTATGAGCCAAGGTTTGATGTCGCATAAGATGTAGTAGCTTGTAACCATTGTATTTATTTGCATCTAATCAACATAATTAAGGGTATTGATTCGTCTGATGACTCAAATGTATTTTGACATAACAGATAAGGTTTTTCATGAAAGGTAAATGTTGAAAGGTTGTAAAAGTGATAAAAGGCAAAAACTATAAATAAAAGTGATAAAATAGATGCAAGATAAAATAGGCTTATGTTTTGGATTGAATTTGTTCTTATATTTGAAGTACAAGGCCTATTTATTGGCTACAAACTCATATCTACCACAAAATCACATTTTTTTCCACTTAATAACTACCTAGATCATGGTCAGGGCATCACTTAGCTGATTCTGGAAGCTGAAAATCAGCTAACAACTGATAATCAACTATTAGTTACTGCTAATTTGTTGGCAATTACTGAATTGACTGGAAATTATAGATTGAACTTATCCACCTTTTGGTAATTGCTCCTATTTTCTAGGCATGTTTTCCTCTTCCAAAAATAACTTATTTGCATTTTAAATTTTAAACTAACTAGAAATCGCTTCCTATTTTTAAAGGAGCATTATCATGAGCCATCTAAATATTAAAAAATTATGGAGAATACTATCTTATATTTATTAAATTAAATATGAATTAATTCAGCTAATTTTTTTATTTTCCTTATCAATCGATTTTCGTTAAATTGGCAGACCATGTAAGCAATTGATTGCCAATTTATATCATTTCAGCAGACATTGTAAGTAGTCGATTTGACCTTATCCTTACTCAGTTAACCTTCTTGTTCAACTAATATTGAAAAATAGTCAGACTCGCATCCAACATGGTTGGCTTTATCCTCATTCAACTAACATTAAAATCAGTCAATTTCCCATTAATTGACACTAATTCTATTGATTGGAAGTTGATTTTAGCTAATTATGGAAAAATTTAGCATGAATCAAAGCCAAGCCTACCAAATGATCAATCTTCACTTAGCACATGAGATAGGTTACCAAAATTGCAAAATTTGATTACCAACATTCTTCTACTCTGATTTTGTACTTCTAAAGTTGGACAAGTTTCAAATTTTAGGGAACCAAAGTCATAGGCTAATGTTTCACACCTTTTCTTGATGCTTTTTGATAAGTCTTATTTCTTTGGAAGGACTTCAAGGAAAATCGTTAGTATCATAAGTCTAGATAACATAAAACTTGCTTCTTAAAAGTTTGTTATCCTTAAAACGTTTAGTTCAGAAAGAAATATGCTTCAACATCCATTTCACGAAAATTCCAATTGATGAAATTCATCTAAACAATAAGAGAAGTTGGGTGCCCTTGAAAAGCAATTATGAACTTCAATATAGTGTGCTTCCCTTTAGGCATCAACCATATCACTATCTGGTGTACTACTTGTCGATAAACCTACTCTATGCGCAATATTGCATTAAGGTGGGTTATTCGAGTGCTTACACACTCATCTTGATATTTCTTTATGATAGAGCTTGAAAAATCCTTATACCACATCTTCTCTCCTTTTTCCTTGCCCATAGTCGACATCATGCAGAGCATTTCATCATCTTGCTTTTTTTTTTGCTTCATCATCTTTTCATCATTATTTGCCATGAATTGTTTTGTTATTTTAGGTACAATGGAACTTTGTTTTGACTTTGTCCCTATTTCTTTGCCCTCACTAAGATTTTTAATAGCTAATTTCCCCATAATAACATGATTATTTGCATGTGGTTTGAATTAGCATCCACGGCTCGTATATCCTGCATATGTTACAATATTTTTCTTAATATTTTGTCCTATTATTCCCTAAGTCAACAAACATAGATTCGACCAGTGGGACCCCTTCCTTCTTAGGCTTCTCATATGGTGGCTTTACCCTTATTGCATCACTATTATCTTAGTCTCGTACTATAATGTTTTCACTGTCCTAGAAGGTGAATGTGACCTATTTTTGAGACATGTTTCTCATCGATGGCAATATTTACTACACCTAAAGTAGACAAGATGTGGCCATAATAATATGATTATTTGCATGTAGTTTGAATGATTTGCCATGCATAGCCATCACTTTCTCCTTAACTTGATGCACATTACTCAAATTGACAATAATTGCCTCGGGGCCCATTGACTCCTCATTAATATCATACTCTTTTTGTTCCCATCATCATTTTCCATTACAATCTCCACATTGATTCCACCTTCCAAAACCTCCCCGTGATCTCCATAAATCAAGGCAAAATAACTCAATACCATATTTTCCTTATTTATAGGAACTATATTCAAATGATACTTATCATTAATTACTTTATTTGCTCTCAAAATAACAACTTGATTCTTCTTATAATTTAATTTTTAAAACTAGCATCTAAGGCTCCTATATCTCACACATGTTACAAATTTTCTTCTCAACTTTTTGTCCTATTATTCCTTGAGTCAATAAACACAAATTAGTTACTAGGACCCTTTCCTTCATTGACTCCTCATGGGGCGGCTCTACATGTAAAATCTTGTGCGAATAATATCAGAATAAGAGGGATTCAGAGATTGTACAGGTATGATGAGACTATACAATTGAAGATTAAAGGAATTAGCTTGTACTACCTATACCAATAAGATGCATATCCTTTTCGGCAACTTATCACTTAAGAACTCCATAATTAAGTGTGTTTTGGGTTGGAGCAATTATGAAATGGGTTACCTTTTGGGAATTTCCTAGAAAGCATGTGAGTGAGGATAAATCACATCGAAAAGTTTTGTGTTGGTTTGTGGGAACAATTATTCATCCTGGAAGCAGTCAAAGTTGATTGTTAAGTCTAAGAAAAAGCTACCTACGGAGGTTTCTAACCAACAAGGATGTTGAGTGAAGTGTCACGTGTGAAGTATCGTAGTGTATGAGTTGCCGAGAAGTCGACAATTAGGGATGTTATAAATGGTATCAAAACATACCTCTCTCCCAGTATGGTATGGTTCAAGGACAAACTAGAAGAAATCTGGTGGGCATATAACACCCTGTGCGAATCGCACCGGAATAAGATGGATCTAGAGACTATGCAAGTATGAGACTATATAATTAAGAACGACTTAAAGGAATTAATTGATATTACCTATACCAACAAGATGCATCTACTTTTTGGTAGCTCATCACTTAAGAATTCTATAGTTAGCGTGTTTGGCTTGAGCAATTATATTATGAGTAACCTTTTGGAAACTTTCCCAAAAATCGTGCAAGTAAGGACAAAGCATGTTGAAACATGTTGGTTTGTGGGGTCATTCATTGATCTTGGAAGCAATCAAAACTGATTGTCGAGGTCTCGAAAAGGGTTACCAACTAAAGGTTCTGACCGATAGAGGGTTCTGACCAACAAGGATGTTGATTGAAGTGTTACCATGTAAAATGCCAAAGTGTATATGTTGAACCGTTGAGAAGTCAATAATCAACATGTTACATTACCCTAACTGCCTCTTGTTATCTTTGTCTCCTGCCACTATGTTGGCATTGCCGAAAGGTGAATATGGCATGTTTTCATAATACATTTCTTGTCAATGGTCATATTTACAACATCTATAGAAGACAAGATATGGCCCTTCATATTTGAGAGGCATAGAAATCCCACAAACCTTAATAGATGGCATAAACGTTTTTGTCAAATCCATCTCCACACAAAATCTCTCATTATGACCTCTAGAATGGATTGAAGTCAATATGTCATTTTTTAGTACGATACCCAACTCTTTGCAAAAATGTATCATTATAGAGTTCTAGTGGAAGTCTAAGGATACAAACCTAAATGGCAATCTTTCATTCGCTTCATAACATTTGCAAAAAAAAAAAAAAAAACGACACCATCTAAAACCAGAAGGTAGTGATCTACAATCATCCATGATCCATCATACAATGCATGTTTGTTGTCTTTAGGCTTTGTGAATTGCACCATATAAAAATTATGAGGCAAATCAATAATGTGTATTTTATCATCATTCTCCCAATGTTTATGTAACTTTGCTTCTAGTGTTTTGAAGTACACTTTCTTTCACAAAATGTTCACAATGAGTGCATACTTCCACAAGGAACTCTAGTTGCCAAGCTCTTCATTTGACACACTTATTTTTGGGCAAGGACGTATCATTCCCTTGATTAACACCTTGCTTTGACATTTCCTTATACCACTTGTTCTCAAGTAAATCTTCCTTGCCAAAAACTTTCGTTTGGTTTCCCATTCTAATGTTGTATTCCTCGAATGTATAAGTAAAGAATCTTTGTATGACGGACTACTAACAACTCCATCCCAACCACCATCTCATTCTCAAAAGATTATTGACCTTATATGAACTTCAACTTTTTGGAACTATGGTCCCCTGCATGATTGCATCATCATTAAAAACCCTAGCACCAACGTCTTTAACCTTTATCCTTACCCCCAAACAATTGCACAAAACAATTTATGTTGAGATATAAGGTTATTGTAGCTGTAAAAATTTTATTTTAAAAAATATTAATATTCAATTTAGATATAAAAACAAAAAATGATACATTTTTTTTATCTTTATTTGCAAACTTGATTAACCACTTATCACTTTGAATCTATTATTTTTATATTTATTTTTAAATTGAAATTCAATATTTCTTAAAATAAATGATCAATAATTTTAAGTAACCTTACATCATAATATAAGTTTTTTTTTTATTGAAAAACTAAAATATAATTTATATGTTTAAATATATCAATGGTAGTCACGCATTATGAGCGAAATTAGTCTTTAACCGAATGGGTTGGAAGACATTCGTAGTCTCTAATCCAAAACAGAAATAAAATTATTTATTATAAAAATTAAATATCAAAAACATTTATTTATTATAAATTTTGGTTATATATAATAAAAACATTTATTTAATAGTTATGTATAAAACACATACATAATACTAAAAGGATAAGATTGAGGATATTGAAAATGTGAGAAAGTGAGTTTAATATATAGAAGTAAATTATACACTGATACACACCTAGTAATAAAAATAAAAAGAATTATACAAAATATTTATTACATTAAAAGCACAAATTTTGTTTTACATTTTATTTAAACAATAGTAGAATTTATTTAATATCATGTATCATATTAAATAAATATGAAAATTGAAAACTCATATTTTCTTATCATCATATCAATATAAAGTACTTATTGTGGATCGAATGTAATGACTAATGTTTGTTGGGATTTAAACATAGACAAGATGGGCATTTCACATTTAACATAATGGATTTCATATTTAAAGTTAGGATTTGAATAATGAACAACTTGATTAAAAGACACAAACTTATACTTATTCTAACCATTGTTAGTAAATTGAAAACTCTTTAAAATGCATTAAAATAAAACATATATTAAAGCTATTTATATATTTTTTTACATGAGAAAGATATTTACTTACTTGTTAAATATGTACACAACCTATCCATATAATCACACGATAAGAATTGAAAATTCTTTCCTGTGAAAAAAAGAAGAATTGAAAACTCTTTCAATACATGAAAAACAAAAAAAATAAAAAATAGGGTAAATAACCTCTTTTGTCTCTCAATGTGTAATTCGCTGAAAAATGCGTTCCTAAAAGACAAATACAAAATTTAGTCCTTGAGAGTGTAAAAAGTGCGATAAATATGTCCTGTCATTAACTTTCATCCATCATCGTTAATAAAATAACATGTGGGACAGAGGGACAATTTTTTTACTGAAATGATTGCCAACATGGATTGTCAACATAAAGACATATTTGTCATAATATTTTTTTTTTTACTTTTCATCTTCCCACTTCGCTGACTAGGGGTGGGAATAGGCCAGACCGACCTACAGGGGCCTACATAAAGCCTGACCTGAACTGACCTATTTAATTAAAAAGTTAGGCTCAGACTTTTTTAAAAGCCTATTAAATTAAATAGACCAGACTTAGGCTTATTAAATATATATATATATATATATATATATATATATATATATATATATATATATATATACTTATATACTTATATTATTTTTGGGTACCAATATATAATATTATTTTTTGGATACAATTAATGTTTTTTTTAAACTATCACACTTTGATTACACATTACTGCTCCATAACTTCTATTCCTATAATCAAGTAAGACTTTAATTACAATTTAGGTGTGAGTAATGTGCCCTTTTATATTCCTCATTATTTTTATTGACTTTCCTTTTCCTTTAAAAAGGCTATCAGGCCAGACCAGACTTTTAAATAGGTCAGCCCGAGCCAAAATAAAAGTCTTTGATAGGCTATAGGCTAGACTCAGGCCTCAAAGATTCATTGTAGGCTAAGCTCAGGCCTTTCAAAGCTTGGCCTAACCTACTTTCACCCCTACCGCTGACAAATGCGTCTCTGAAAGATAAAATGCAAAATTTAGTCTCCGAAAGTATAAGAAGTGCGACAAATATATCCGGATGTTAATAGTGAATTGTATAGGAGAGAAGCTATGGAAAAGGAGATTAAAAATAATAAAATACAGTTTAAGATTTGAACTCTTATATTTTGATTATCTATCTATTTATCCATCTATCAAATTGTTAATTAGTTTTTTAATTAATCAATATAACTACTTATTTTCCAAAATAAAATAAAATTCTTTAGTTTTATGATATAAAAAAATCGAGTTACCATTTAAAAAAAATGAAATTATTTTATTTCTTGATTTTTTTGTTTTTTAATTAATTATTAATCTTTATTACGTACTCTAACACAATATGTCAAATGGAATGCAGAGTCACTATAGCCCCTAAATCAGCGAGAGATACAACTCTACGTCCTAAAGACAAAGAATAAACCTCTGTATTAATTTTTTTTAAGTTAATCTCTGTATTAGTTTGAACATTATTGTATTTTTTATTTAAATTTATTTGGGTTCTTTATTTGTCAGTAACTGTTTTCATTTCATTTATATTATGTATAATAAGTGTTGTCTCAAATGGAAGCACATAAGATTTATCCAAAGGATTCTTTTATATTTAAGGTCTCTCTCTCTCTCTCTCTCTCTCTCTATATATATATATATATATATATATATTATTAATTAAGGAAAAAAACTTATAATTCCACTTTAGCTTTATCTAGTTTAAATTTTGTGAGATTTTTTTTTAAAAATAGTTGATTAAATTCTTTTTTTTAAATAAATAAATAAATTTAGTCCAGCGGCCGATTGTATTTTTCTACTCAAAACTCTCGACATATTATTTTCAATCTAAATATGAGGTCACTTAAGTTGGAATTGTGATATGGAATAATTTTAAATATTAAAAGTGAGAAATTTAGTAAAAAATTGATAAAATTATAAGATATAAGATAAAATTTTTTTAACAGCGAAAATTAAGATATATTTGTCGTACTTTTTATATTTTCAAGCCCTAAATTTTGCATTTTTATCTTTTAGGAATGTATTTCTCGACGCGATGGGAAGACGAAGAGTAAAAAATAATCCACATTGACAATCATTTTGGTGACAAATTTGTCTCTTTGTGTCACGTAGACTATTTTATCAATGATAACGAACGTAAGTAAGGATAGGACATATTTATTGCACTTTTATTTTATAGAAAGGTGATCGATTGGAAGTAGTAGAATAGGAAAGGATTCCTTTCTATAGAAAATAAAAAATATTTTCATCAAATTAAAAGTATACTTTTTTTACATTTATATTTAAACATTTTAAAGCATCAATAAAATTTATTTAATACATTCAGAACATATCCTTATAAACACAATGAAAAGTGGATTTTTTTTTGGTACATGAATTGAAAACTTTTTAAATACACACAAACAAGAAAGAAAAAAAAAAAGGAAAATAGAAGGAAGGTCAATTGAAGGTAGTGCAGTAGAAGAATAGGAAAGGGGTTCCTTTCCTTTAAACGCCGTCGTTGGCATCGCCGCCCGCAATGAGAAAAAACAACACACCGCAACAACGAGATAGATAGAGAAAGAAACTAAGAAAAGAAATAAACAAACACGTTTGAATTGAATTTTCTATTCTCATCTCTTTTTCGACCCCAACAACACAATCCTACCCCCCTGTCTCTCTCTCTTCTTTCTATCTCTAACGAAACCCTAACGAAGACCTCTTTTCTTCATTCTCTCCCCGATTTCAATCCCATGCTCCGATCTCTTCCAGCATCGGTGAGTTTTATTATTTTTCTATTTATTTTTATTTGACTTATTTTTATTCTATTTAATAAAAGAATTGTCTTCGCGAAGCTTCAATTCCTGTTCTTCTTTTTCTGTTTTTCTATAAAATCTTTGACCGGATTCGTTCTAATATGTTGTATCATTGATGGATTTTGCAGATCTGGTATTGCCTTCGTTCTTTTGCATTTTTTTTTTCGTTTTTTTGTTTCTCTATTTTATTAAATTACTCCGCGAGTGGGAGGTTTTGACATTCGAATTTGTACAAAACTTATTATTAGAGTTTGTGAAACTATTAGAGTTTATGAAATTTAGGTCTATGATTTGTTTCTTTGGGTATGAATGTTATTGAGGGGTTTCCGATCATCGTTATTGTTGTTGATATTGTTTCTGGTTTTGTTTATTTTCTTTCTAATAATCTTTTTGTTACTTTTTTTCATTCTATGATCGTGGATTGTGCTGATTCATATGAATATTTACGATTTGTGCTCTGTATCAGTTTGTTTGTGTGGCTTCAGTTTTTGATGCCTTAGATTTTTCATCTGAGACAGTTTTCTTCGTTAATAAGTCGAATTAGTCTGTGTGTTTTACTGGAATTTTGTTTTGAGTTTGAGTTTGACTTTCATAGGGTTCTGTTATGGTCATGTTTGTATCTATGTTTTGTGCTGTATCTTATTTAATATGGCTTTGTTTGTTTTGATCAAGTCAATCTTCGTTTTTAGAGTTGAATGGTCCCGTCTGTTTCGGTGGAATTCAGTTTTCAGTTTTACATTCAAGGGGTATGGATATAATGATATCATTGAAGTGAGCAATTTGTAATCGTATAATTTATTTTTGCAGGTTTCATGCGATTTGAGTTTGGTTAGTCAGGAAATAATTGATGCATGATGATAGTAGAAATGGATAAAATGTCTGCTTGCTAACTATTTAATGAATCATTGAAGTGAGCAATTAGTAATCTTATAATTTTTAATTTATTTTTGTAGGTTTCATGTGATTTGAGTTTGGTTACTCAAGAAATAATTGATGGATGATGATAGTAGAAATGGATAAAATGTCTGCTCCTTCATCAAGGGAGCGTGCACAACGCCTCTATGAAAAGGTATCCCCCCTCCCGCCTCTCTTTTATGGCCATTCACTGTGCTGGAAACCTTAAAAAATTGATGAACAAGCAACATTTTTTTGGTGTAATTTCTTATATAATCCTTCAAGCTAAATGTAACATGAATCTGGTTAATTTTAGTTGATTAAAATGCTCTGTTGGTATTGTGGTCTATCTAAATTTTCAATTCGAGCCTTTATTTCCTATAATGTTGACTGCTATTCTTTCTCTGATATTTTTTAATGATTTTTAAATTTGTAGATTTTTTGAAGTTACTTACTGAATCAGTAAATCTCTTTTTCACAAAAATTACTCTAGATAAAAGTGACCATGACCATGTGAAAGACACCATAATAAATTGGCACTAAGTAAGAAAATGACAATACATTGGCACCAATCAGTGAATTGAACTGCTACACTGGAGATTTTTTATTCCAAAGCTCAAGTACTTCATTTTTAAACTCAAACGAATAAATATATTTATTGAGAATTCTTAATGTTCTTGGATTGTCACTTACTAAACACAAAAAAGAATGACTATACGTTCAAATGAAAAATTTAGCAGAACTTTTAATTTGCTGTTGTTTTCCATGGTTTTCTTGTTTTTAAATTTTAATATTGATTTGCATGAGGTCTTTTTGGTGATATGAATACTAGAGGTCTGTTTGGTAACATTAAAATTGTTTGTTACTTAGAACCTGGAGTTGGAGAGTAAGCGTCGGAGGTCGGCTCAGGTGCGTGTCCCATCAGATCCTAATGCTTGGCAACAGATGCGTGAGAATTATGAAGCAATAATTCTTGAGGATCAAGCTTTCTCTGAGCAGCACAATATTGAATATGCTCTTTGGCAGTTGCATTATAAGCAGATTGAGGAGTTTAGGGCATACTTCAGTGCTGCTCTTTCTTCTACAAATGCAAACTCATCTCAGGGAGTGAAAGGCCCTGCGCGACCTGATCGCATAAGTAAAATAAGGCTACAATTTAAGACTTTCCTTTCAGAAGCAACTGGATTTTACCATGATCTTATTACGAAAATCAGAGCTAAGTATGGTCTTCCTCTTGGTTACTTTGACGATTCAGAGAACCGGATTGTGATGGAGAAAGATGGAAAGAAATCTGCTGCGATGAAGAAAGGCTTAGTAGCTTGTCATCGTTGTCTTATATACTTGGGTGATCTTGCTCGTTATAAAGGAATGTATGGTGAAGGTGACTCAATAAACCGGGAGTTCACTGCAGCTTCTAGTTATTACTTGCAAGCTGCATCTCTTTGGCCTTCTAGTGGGAACCCCCATCATCAGGTTTTTGGCAGTCCTGCATCCATTTTTATTTTTTATGGTTGATTTATATTTTTTTTACTTATGTTTCATAGTTTTTATATTTCATTTTAATGAGTCTGTTTTTTCAGCTTGCTTTGTTGGCTTCATATTCTGGGGATGAGCTGGTGGCTATCTATCGATATTTTCGTAGTCTGGCTGTAGATAGTCCATTTACAACTGCAAGAGAAAACTTGATAGTTGCATTTGAGAAGGTAATGTGACCATGTCCCCATGGGTTTGCTCTTGTTATTGTTTAAGTAATTTGTGTTTTATTCTTTGTTTTGACTTGTTATCCAGCCCTTATCTTTATATCTTGATTGATGCTTTGCATACTTAAAGTATTATTATGAGGATGAGATTCAGTCATTCTTACTCTTAGTGTTTGATGCTTAAAATTAAGTGCATTAAAAAAATGAGAGGTTATAAATT
The DNA here is from genome assembly GCF_000004515.6 of Glycine max. Lineage (NCBI taxonomy): Eukaryota > Viridiplantae > Streptophyta > Magnoliopsida > Fabales > Fabaceae > Glycine > Glycine max. Next base: position 41,577,861 of record NC_038243.2, on the reverse strand, counting down.
TAAGATCAGTTGCAAGTTAGTAAAGCCATGTTATCTGTACACATCTTAGGTGGAGTTCATGCACGTATTTTGAGTACTTAATAATATTAATTTGGTGGGTTAAAAAGCTTTAAAGAAACATGCTGTGAAAGCTAGTCTGTCTATTTGACCTTGGACCACTTTGGGCTTAAAGAATATGTCATTGAACTCAATTCTATGATTATTTTCATATTGTGGTCTGTGGTGTGTTAAATTTTTCCGCCTGTTTTCACCCTTCTGTTATTTATTGTCTGTGATCCTTTTGAGGCTTTACATTATAATTATTCTAACTAGCTATTGTTTTAATCCATGATAGAATCGTCAAAGTTTCTCTCAGCTTTCTGGTGATGCTAAAACTCTTGCAGTCAAGGAATCTTCTGGGCGATCAACTGGCAAAGGAAGAGGAAAAGGGGAAGCAAAACTTGCAACAAGGGGTATTGGCGTTGATGCCAGTCCTAGAACAGGAGCATCCAGTATACAGGAAACATATAAATACTTCTGCACCCGCTTTGTCCGTCTAAATGGAATCTTGTTTACACGCACAAGGTGTATTTCTTAACATTTCTTTGTACTTGCGCTGATGATTCATGTGTTTTTCTGACCCTTTTCCCCTTTGTTTCTCAAATAACTTGATAGCCTTGAGACTTTTGCTGAAGTTCTTGCTGTTGTAAGCTCTGGGCTGCGTGAGCTTCTGTCTTCCGGTCAAGATGAAGAGCTGAATTTTGGTACAGATACTCCTGAGAATGCACTTGTCATTGTCAGAATTGTCTGCATTCTAGTATTCACAGTTTACAATGTGAACAAGGAATCTGAAGGTCAAACTTATGCAGAAATTGTACAGCGTGCTGTTCTGCTTCAGAATGCATTTACAGCAGCTTTTGAATTGATGGGCTACATAATAGAGAGATGTGCACAGCTGTGTGATCCTTCTTCTAGTTATCTTTTACCAGGCATTTTGGTTTTTGTTGAGTGGTTGGCTTTTTATCCAGATCATGCTGCAGGCAACGATGTGGATGAAAATCAGGCAAATTTGAGATCAGAATTTTGGAATCGTTGTGTATCCTTCTTGAATAAGCTGCTTTCAGTTGGGCCTATGTCTATTGATGATGATGAAGAGGAGACTTGCTTTAATAACATGAGCAGGTACGAGGAAGGGGAAACTGAAAACCGACATGCTTTGTGGGAGGACTCTGAGTTAAGGGGATTTATTCCACTTCTTCCTGCACAAACCATCTTGGATTTTTCAAGGAAGCATTCCATTGGAAGTGATGGTGATAAGGAAAGAAAAGCTCGGGTCAAAAGGATTTTAGCTGCTGGGAAGGCTTTAGTAAATGTGGTTAAGGTTGATAAACAAATGATATATTTTGATTCAAAGGCGAAGAAATTTGTAATTGGTATTGAGCCTCAAACCACAGATGATTTTGGTCTAACCACTGATTCAGGCATGCCTAATGCAAAACAGTTAGGGCAAGAAAATCCTGCAGACCAATCAAAGATGGAAATTATTCAGTCAAACCAACACCAGCATATGGAAGGAGATGACGACGACGAGGTTATTGTTTTCAAGCCTATAGTGCCTGAGACACGAGGTGATGTGATTGCCTCATCATGGGCACCCCATGTGGGTTTGGAACCTGTTTCGAAAGCATCTGGAGGGGATTTAAAATTTCATGTTAATTCTACTTCTAATCCTCTAAGTAACCTAAGTCATCAAACTTCATCTGTTTCTGGTAGTGGTATGGTGCCTCAACACCTGCAACCCGTTCAGCCGCATACATCAAGTTGGTTAGAGGAGGAAATTTCTCTTGCTTACAATTTAAAAGGTCTTGGGTTATTTGAGAATGGACATGTGATGAAACCTGGTCTACAAGAAGCTGCTGGCTTCTCCAACCATGTTTCACTTCCTTTTCCTATCCAACAATCTATAGGTGCTGATACTAATGCCATGTTTTATGGTTTCTCGAAAGCTTTGGAGTCTGTAGTACCGTCCAAAGTTGATGTTATTGCATCTTCTGGAGTAGTTACTGATAATTTAGCTGTAAACACACCAACTTTGCCAGTTGGTTCAAGAAAAGCCCCAGTCAGTCGACCTACTAGGCACCTTGGACCTCCGCCTGGTTTCAGTCATGTTCCTCCCAAACAAGGTATTGAATCCACTGTTTCAGATGCTATTAGTGGGAATCCAATTATGGATGATTACAGTTGGTTGGATGGATATCATTTGCATGCATCAACAAAAGGATTAGGCTCCAATGGCCCTCTTAACTACTCTCAGTCAAATGCTCAGCAAGTCAGTAACAATGGCTTGAATCCTACTGTTAGTTTTCCCTTTCCTGGAAAACAAGTTCCTTCTGTGCCTCTTCAAGTGGAGAAACAGAATGGTTGGCAAGACTATCAAACTTATGATCTTTTAAAATCACATCATGATCAGCAGCTTCAGCCACAACAGCTCACAACTGGAAATCAGCAGTTTTCTCCTCTGCCCGAGCAATTTCAAGGACAGTCAATGTGGACAGGTCGTTACTTTGTGTGATGTCAGTATGAGAGTATAGATGGTATGCTTCTGGGACAGATTTTATTTATTGCTGCTTGTTTATTGTTTGTTTTTTATGTTCATTTTTCAGATTGCTAATATAATTATGTATTTGAGGTCCTTGTAGGCATATTGCGAATGTGCTGCATCCTTTTGCTACTCAAACAAACTCCAACATTGCTGTCTCGTCATTGAATGTTGTTGGAGTTTCTTTGGCCTTGGCTTGTTGCAGGCACTTGCTACTACAAAAGGTGAGTACCATATTCTTCAATTTGTTGATATTTACAACTTTATACAACTCAAAACAAGGATGTAAGTCGCACCTATACTTTCACTAAAGGTCTTTGTGTATATTTCTTAATATTGCTGTTTTGGTCTGGACTACTAGCTTTCAAAAAATGTTGTAAACTGTTGAGGAACTATGGTTGCTTCCACTTATTTCCGAGTTGTCTTAATTTTTTTTTTTTTGACAAATCATTACAGATTATGATGAGCTCTAGCCCAGACGAAGGAAGATAAACATGCATCTTTACCGTTCAAAATTCGTATGAAGTAAATGGCCTTGTCTGGTTGGTTGGGGTGGATAGGTGGTGATAAATAAAAGACTATTCAGTTGTCTTGGAGCTTATATCTTCTGGGATTGGTGGCGTCGCAATGGTTTGTTCGCTTCTCTAGTGGAAATGTCATAATGATGCACCTGTAAAAATCGTTGTTACTATCATTTGGTTGCAAGTGATACGTAGTGCTAGCCCTTTTTTCTACCGCAATGCTTCAGACTTATATATAGTTGGGAAGGTTGGTAGATAAGAAGTGGATGTCAAAGTTGGATAATGGGGTATGATATATTATTGACATTATGGGGCTCACTTGTTGAGCACGTGTTTTGTTAAGGTTCTTATTATGTGTTGTGTATGACGAGTGGTATATGTGGTTCATTTCTCTTTTCCCTAAGACGAGGGGTTGACTCGAACTTCAAAATAAATTTTGGTGGATTGTTGAATGCATATCCATCTTGGTCTGTATGAGTACAATGATTTATCTACCCATAGTCGGATTTAGCATATTTTTTTGGTTGTCATGCTAAGAGTCTTAATGTTGTTAAGTCGTGTTTAGAGGATAGTCAATTGTGAATGATTTTCATATTCTTTTGGGGATGCGGATTCTACTTTAAGCAAGCGTTGCCCGTGTTTGCTAGTTTGTCAAAATGAAGTAATTGCTGATTATATATAAATTTTCACGCAAAGTTCCCTTCAAAGAATGTGAAGGGAGAAGAGGAAAGGAAAGAAAGAGAAAATGTTTCTTTTTCTGTTGGTTTGATTCGCAGGTTGTTTTGGGTGAATTCTTTATTTATTTATTTATTTTTTCATAAATTTATTATTTATTAAGCAGTCTTTTATTATTATGATTTTGACTATTACAAGATTTTGTTTATCCTTTATTCTATACTAATTGTTTTATATAGGAAAATTTGTGTCCTCTAAAGCTTCAGTTAGTCTTTTTTTTATTATTTTAATTAAACTTGTTCTTTTTTTTTTGTATTGATTGTTTTTTTAAGTCTTTTTTTATTTTTTTTTATTAAACTTGTTCTTTTTTTTTTGTGTTGATTGATTTTTTAACTTTATCTTTTAATTTTGTGTTTTTTCGTGTTAACTTGTTTTCTTCAACTACAATGTCTATTGACGAAATTTACACAAGATATTTGACGTGGTTAAATATGAAATTTGCGTATGATCTTTCCAATGCCATTGGCATTCCCTTCTATTGATAGCTTTTTTTTTTATCTCTTTTTTAACATGACCCTCATACATGACCAAGCTATAATGTGGGAAGGAAAGCTAATATGACTCGGTATGTGATGCTTTGCATGATGGGAGGGGAATGTGATGTTGGAGATTGGGATGGTGACGAGCATGCTTTGGTTTTGATCAATTATTGCCATTAAAAATAGTGGGGAGCTGCAATTGGTCCTTTCCTTCTTTGTTAATGGACCCCAACCTTTCCATGAAAAGTCCATTTTGTCCCTCCCTCTTCCTCCTTCCTCTTCCCACATCTTCTCACCCCTGCCCCCACCTTCTCACCCAATCCTCAGGTCCAGAATCGTGGCTCCTTCCTCCCCTCGCCATAGTTGCACAACCCTATCTCATCTCCTCCTCGCATGTGACCTTCACCTTTGAGGCTTCGCACGTGTAACTCCTCTCCACCATTATTGTTGTCACGCACAACATTCCTAGCTCGAGCGACCTTCACCTTCGAGGCTCCACATGCACAACTCCTTTCCACCATTGTGCTATCGTGCACATTTACCACGGCACACTCCTCTACCATAACAAAATTGCATTTCTGCATGGATATTTGGTCACAAAGAATTGTGTTTTCGTTGTACTAAGTGTGGATAAAAAAAATATACAACAGAAACACGATTCCATTGACAAACACACAACGACATTATGTTTCTATTATTTTATTTATTTTGCACTCCTTCACACAATGGAATTATACTTATGTAATTTTGTCTTTCCACCCACTAATACAATGTAAGTACAATTCCATGATACAATGTGTGGAAGGGTATTTTTGGAAATTGAAAATTGGTGGGGCGAATAGCAATGAGATCAGGATCAATAGTAATTCTCAAAATAGTGGTGAGGGTCCTATAGGACCCATACTATTGTTGATTTAAGGGTATCAGCTTTTGCTGATTCAAAGGGTGGTTTGGGATTCATGATGAAGATGATTAACGAAGATATGGAAATAGGCCAATTAAGGTGGATTTTACAATGACTTTAAGTGGAGAATAAAAGACCAGGTGGCTAAATAAGGACAATCTATAGGTGGTTTACAAAGGTTTTTGTTGTGGTTTCAGAGTTTTGATGGTAGTGTGAGATTGAAATGGATGGAAGAAAAAACTTAGTCCGCAACACTTATTACGTTTTGGAATCAATTAAAAACCTTCAAATTTCATGTTGTAAAGTTTCATGAGAAACACAGTAAAGTTAGAGGAAAATGTTAATATGAAATGGTAAAATTAGAAAATTAAATAAAATAAGTTAGAGAAAAACATTAGTCCAAAAGAAAAAGTTATAGAATTAAATTGAATAAAGAATTAGAAGACTAAACTTAAAATTAAATTGAACTAGAGAATTATAATTATAATTTTGGGTGATGATTATTATAAATTATATTTAATTTTGCAAGAGAATATTCACTTTAAGAGTATTGTGTTTATTATGATTAACATGATATGTTTACCATTTTTCTCTACAAAATTTATAAATTGAATTTTTATATTTACTAAAATTTACAACACAATTATTTTTAATTATTCTATTTCATTTTGAATTATATTTATGAATATACCTTTCTTATTTGGTTTGCAAGGGAAAGAAGAGAAAATTTTAATGAAAAATATGATAGGAAAAATATAATTTCTAGACAGGTTAGGGTGTAAGTGTGTTTATGTAAGCGTTTTTTTCGGTTGAACGAAAAAGTTTGTGTGTGGAGTTTTGTTCAACATGCATTGAAAAGCGGAAATGCTTTAAACTAAACACATGCTTAGTCAACATAGTCCAAATATTGTAAACTATTTTTTTCCCTTTCAAAATTTCCCGATATTAAGGAAGAGACATAAATGAAAGATTATTTTTATGATTTAGATGGAGTTGTTTTCAAAAAGCAAGCTTTCAATTTTAGTTCCAAGTTTTATTTTTCTCCAAATTAGGACTTAAGGGAAAGATTGTTCTTGCTGCAGAACATACATTTGAGGAAGAAGCCATGCTTAATTACTTGAATTGTTTAATGTTCATACTTGTTTTAGTCGCATATTCTTAAGCATTGTTTTCAGTTTTATGTAAGAATTGTCACAAGCAGGTGGTGGGCATAGTTTATGAGATGATAATGTAGTTAAAGAGGGAAGGGTGATGCATCAGTTTAGAGAAGCATTATCAGTTTCAAAATTTCACAATGACACATGTTCTATTCATAAGTTATAAGTAGGAACCACAGGGTCTTTGGTCCTCTGTTATTCTATATGGAGAATTTCGCACAATCATTGCAGCCCCAATTCTTAGAAGCTTGGAAGTGGAATATACTCATCCAATTATGTTTTTTTTTTTTATGGCTGGGATGTTTTGTGTAATTTATTCTTATTATTATAATTATTTGTGTAATTATTGCTTAAAAGAAATTGAAATATATTATTTATTTTCTTTAATATGAATTAAAAAACAATAATGATTCGTGAAAGAATTATTATTGTTGTCAACAACCGGTTGAAAGAAGGTTATAAAATTGATAACAATTTTTTAAAAACTGAAAACCATAAAAATCTGAAACTGAATTTTTTTACCCCAAACAGGCCCTAATTAATGTGTGGACTATTAGGGCCTTTTCAATAAGGGTTTCTTACTAGGGTTTCTAGCACAAATTTTGAGAAAATTTGTGGTTCTGGTGGTGTCATGTATAATTTTGCTCCATCATAAGAAATTTAAAAAAATCTCAAGAAACTCACAATTTTTATATTTTGTTGTTTTCACTTAATTATAGTTCAAATACAATAATTTTTTTATTATTATGTATAAAAATATTAAATATTAATTATTGATGAAAATTTATTCTATTCAATTTTTTTATAATAAGTTTTAAAAAATACACAATACATAATAATATTCAATTAAAAACAATGAGAATTACATAACATTAAAAAGAAATACATAACAATGGAAATACATTCTACATAATAATAGATAATAATAATAGATAATTAAACACAATGAACTTGAAAAGAACAAAAAAATACATCACGATGAAAAAATATGTGATGCTACATAAAATTAATTTTCATTATTTTGTGTTAAAAAACGTTTTCAAATATGTTCAACCAAATTTGCATGAAGTCACTGGTGTTTTTCTCTGCTATGAACCTTTGCTCTCATTTGGAAGTATGTTGATATGAAAGTGGGTGAGCACCAGAAGATATTTCGTTTGTCAACATGTCATTACCTTCATTATCATAATCAATATGATTTTGAGATGTGTGTCGTTCGTCCTCAACAATCATGTTATGTAATATGATATATGCATAAATTATATTCTTCATTGTATGAAACATCCTAGAAATGTGTTGGACGACCACATATAATTGCAAATTGAGATTGAATAACTCCAAATGTGCGATCTATATCCTTTCTTGTTGATTCTTGTCATTGTGCAAATAATTTTCTCTCTTCTCATTATAGCATTGAAATGGTCTATACAAATATAGCAAAGTTTGGATAAATGTCATTTGCTAGATAGTACCACATATCATTTTGGGTTCCATTCACTATGTATTTCACCACGGACATGTGTCCTGACAAAACATCATTAAACACATTGGACACATTTAACATGGTAATGTCATTATTTGAACATGTGGTGCCAAAAAATGTATGTCAAATCCATAAGTCTTGTGATGCCACAACTTCAAGAATGATTGTTGGGTTTACATGATCACCTCGACAAAATTGGCCTTTCCACACAACTAGACAATTTTCCTATTCCCAATGCATACAATCAAGGAACCTAACATACCTAAAACGCCACGTGTCGCTCCCATCTCTAGTAGTCTTTTAGTGTCTTTGTTATTAGGCCTCCTCAAGTACTCATCCCTAAATATTGCACAAATTCCTTATACAAATCTTTGTAAGCATTCCGATGCAATGGCTTCAACAATCCAAATACACTCGTCCACACTATCACTGGGTGAGCCATATGCAAATATACGAAGAGCAACAGTGCACTTCTGCAACAGTGAGAGGTCTTTTCTATGTGATGCATTTATCCTCATTTAGAAATACTCATCACGATTGCGAAGGGCCTCTACAACTCGAAGGAATACATGTCTTCACATTTGAAACCTTCTTTGAAATTGAGTCTATGTGTATATAGGATTTTCAAATAAATAGTCATTGAAAAATTGATCATGTCCTTCTTCACGATTCCGATGTACCACCTTTCTTCTCAATCTGTGACCACGAGTGACCTCGACTTGTTGTTCTTTTGTGTTGTCTTCAAGTTCCTCATCTACCATTTGATCTAAAAGTGTGTCTAAATCGATGTTTGGGTCCATTATATGAATAATTGAAGTGTTGGAAATCAAAGAATAATATTGCGTGATTTTTATGAGAAGATGTGAGAATGAGAAGATTGCACAATTTATATAGCATGATTCATAACGACTAATTTTGCAATGGTTACTTTTGTAACGACTAGTTTTGCAATACTTAATTTTCTAATGACTACTTTTGCAACGACTACTTTTGCAATGGTTAGTTTTCTAACTATTAGTTTTGCAATGACTAGTTTTCCATAATAAAACTGAGGTCAATGACAAATATTACATGACAGTTCAATTTAATATAAAAATATAACAATGATCTACATAACTAAAACTAAATAACAAACACAACATCAGCCTAGACTACTAAAATTAAAAAACAAACGCAACATTGATCTATTCATTTAAAATCCTTGTTTCTGTCTAATATAGTCACAATACTTTTTATGGTCTTGGAGTTGCTTCTCAGACATGTCAGATGTGTCCTTCATGAGAATTTCATACTCCAAACACCTCTCATGTTCTTGCAGATGTCTTTCCTGTGCCTCCTTTAACTCAATAAGTTTTGCAATGTTGGCATATTTATCCTTCATTGCACTTTCTATGCTTGACAGATTGAGATTGTTAGAAGTGTTTTCATCTCTTTTTCCTTTGCTCTTCCTTTTTGTTGCTTTTTGTCCTATTGAACGAGACATTGTTGATGTCGTGCCATATTCTTCAACTTCAATGGGTGTCCCTGGGTTAGAAGACGATGAGTAAACACCTAAAAGTAGAAACTTTGGTTCTCTTTGAAGACTTTCCCATAAATTCTGCATTGAATTTTGGTTCATCTTTCAACAACAACCAAGAATGCTTAACTTCAAATTTTTTACCCGTATTGTGTGAGTAAATCATATGTGCATCAGTCATGACGTCTTTTTGAACTTCCACTTCTCCTATGAGTAACTACTTTGTCTGTAGCAATCATTAAACTTTTGAATTGGAGGGTGGATTCTGTTCCATCGAGATTTCAATTGAGTGACTTTCCTTTGCTTAAACTCCCCATGCTCTTCGTTGTTGTTGTATACTTCCTTGATTCTTTCCTAGTATTTGGTTAATGATTGATCAACACCTATAATTGAATCCTTTGACAGATTGAGCCATGATCAGATGAGAATCACGTCCTCTTTCACTTAGAATGCCATACAATTCTTTTCTTTACTTGAATTTTCTTCTCCTTCATCTAGTTGAATATTTTCTAGACCGGTTGGTGATTCTACTTCATTGTTAGGGGGCTCAACATTGAATAAAGAAGGCCTGCAACACATGTTTGGGTTGGTTGGGGGTAGTGGATACATAAAAAACTGTGAATTTTGAGAAATGTCACCAGTAGGTAGTTCAATGCTGCATTAATCTTTCTCTTTTTTCTCTCTTCATAAGTCCAAACCTTTTCTCTCTTAACGCATCACCAGCGCTGCTCCTTGCCACTGCAACCACTGTTGCTGCTTTGAGTGACTGCAGTCACCGTCTCGACATCTCTATCCGTCGCATCGATCCTCTCCACCGTCCACCAGCGATGATCCTCTCCATCAGCCACCAACATCGATTCTCTCCACTATAGCTCAAAGTCACCGACGCTAGTCATCATGCGTCTTGCGCCAACGCCTCCAACCATCATTGTGTCTCCATCACGCCACCTTTGTTGGGTTCGAAAGTCGACGAGGTCATCAATGTTGTTGGAGATCTAGTTTTCCCCTTTCCTTTTACTAAAGAGCTCTTCAATCTGCTTCATGGAAACCCCTTTCTCCCTTTTCCCCTTTTACTGTGTCGTTCTGAATTTGAATCTATTTAGTGGTTCTAATTTGGGTTTTGCATTGCCTGATTTAGACTTTTTTGTTCAACTTTTATGAATTTGGGATTCATTGTGGTTGTTCTTTGTTCAATTGTGTTTCTGTTCATTATTCTTAATCTAGAACGATTATGTTCCCTCTTGTAGCTTCAAAGAAATTAATTTTTTAATGTTAAGAGGTCGTTTCTTATATAAGAAACAAATTTGAAGAGTGAAGAAATGCACTCTACCATATTGGTATGCTCTAGTGAGAAAAACATTTAAGGAACGGTTTCTTCACTTTAAGCACTAAGGAAGAAATCCTTGTTGAAGATACTCTTCCTTGTACCCATAAAAGAAAAAAAAAATGATTTTCTTATTTTTTTATATAGAGAATATGGCATCTTCATAATCTACCAAAATACTGTGTTTGCATATAACTACGACATTAAGCTAGAAAACAATTAAACAATTATAATCACAGAAATTAATTGAATAAATTTATTTTCTTTTAAATATTTTTATTTAAATAAGATATAAAATAATAAAGGATTTTAAAAGTAATATTCATATTAATTTCTATAAAAATGAATTTAATTAAAATTCACTCACAATATAAAAATCTTATAACATTATAATGTAATATAATTTATTATTTTTATAATAATTATTTTAAATATTATTCTAAAATTAATTTCTGATTGGTAGGCACTTGACAGTAACAATGCACAGTCATTAAAGTTTTTGACGATATATTTATATTTTTTTTATTATTTAGGAACTATATAGGAAAGATAATAATACTTGATAAATCAAATTGATGGTTTATTCTAAAAAAAATCCAACATAAGACACGAGATCGATCATACACTAATATAAGTGTCTTTTCTAACAAATATTTAAACCATGATTGTATTGTTTACAAACTACACCTAATTTATGATGTTGGATGGATAGAGAAAGGATGATAAGTTAAAAAAATTGTTCAATTTAAAAAATATATAAACTAAAATCACACACTTTATTAAAAAATATATAAAAATCAAAATAGAACAATCAAATTATAGAAGTTTTTTTTTTTAGAAGCCAAAATTATAAAAGATTAAAATTACATAAACACAATAGTATGAAGATAAAAATATAATTAAACTAAAAAAGTTAATAAAAAACAACAAACTAAAATGGCACCACCGCAGCAAGCAACACAGCACAACCACTAAATATGAAATAATCAAAGCTTTGGTAAAAAACATAATTGCTAAGAAAACAGAAATCCCTAAGGGTGTGTTTGGATAGGGTAATTTAACTAGGTAATGTATTTTTTATAGGAAATTAATTTTTTTTATTAAAAGTAAATCTTTGGATACATTAGTAAAATGAATTCAAAATTTTAGAATTTTAAAAGGGATTTTAGTTAGTTGAAAGAATAGAATTTCAAATTCTATTTTCAAGGGAGTGAATTTGAAATTCCTCTTTCATTTCTAAGTACGACATGTCTTTTTCTTACTCTAAAATGTCTCGTCGCAGTGGCTCTAAACAACAACCAGATTCACGCTGTCCAACACCACCATCTGTGGCGCCTTCTCCCGCCGGAAGAGGACGCGGTCGTGGCCGTGGGCATGGAGAATCCTCCTCAATTCCCACTCCTTCTCCGGTGAATGCACCATCCACTCCTCCTCCGGCTTCCACCATTGACGTTCCTTGCGGCACTGCACCTCTTCGTGTCGTGTCACCGTCTCTGGCGGCGGAATCAGAATCTTTCACTTCTGCGGTCGAAATGCAACCGTCGCCGCTGTCATCAAGGAAGGCGGTGAGGTTCAGTGAACGACCAGGGTTCGATCTTGTAGGGAGGAAAATCAAAGTTCGAGCGAATCATTTCCAAGTCCAAGTCACTGAACAAGATCTATTTCATTATGACGTTCATAATCTCAACCACTTAATTCATGCATTTCATTCTTAACGATTTTATCATTTTATTTTGACTTTGATTTTCTGGTTTGAATGTTAGTGTATCCAAACACAGAATTTTAAAAATAAAGAAATTTAAATTGAAGTACTTGAAATTTTTAGAATTTAAAATTTTTTAAAATTTTAAATTGTTTCATCCAAACATACTCTAAAGAAATGGTAAAAGAAAAAAAAGAATAAAAAATCCCACCGGTAGTGGCACGGTGCATTCACCCAACAAACAAACAACACTGCAAACAAAATACCCAGCGATCCCATTTATTGCTCGGTAATCAAACAACTCCAAAATACATCATTTAGCTGCGGTACGTAACGTACGAAGTTTCCTTAATCACAAACCAAATAATGCTTGCAAGTAATGTAAAGTGTTCACACATAAATTCTTGATCTTGTATATATCTTTTTAATACATTAAACCTAAAATAAACTTAAAATAAGTATTTGAAATTGAGTTTAATTTCTACCTTACTAATTAAAAATGATTTTTCCATCAAATAGTAGTCGGATACTATGGGCCCATTTGGATGCAGTCCAAAAGATTTTTTATCATCTTATCTATTAGAAAAAGATCTTTTTTATTTTTTAAGAGTGTTTGGTTATTAATTTTTTTTTAACTTTTATAAAAATAAAAGCTGTCAGCAAATCTTTTTTTTTTTTTGAAAAGTTCAGATTTCTAGCTTGTGAAATTTTCTTTTCGGGAATCTGTTCCCTAAATAACACTTGGACAATTATGTCCTAAAAAAAATTCAAAATGACAAAGCATGCTCTCCTCATTTTCTAAACCCTCAAAATTTCTCTTTCTTGTTCCTCAACATGTTGTGCCTTACTCTCCCGTGCTTCCGATCTTCGTCATTCTTTTCGATCATCCTTGGTCATCTTTCGGTCATCCTTCGTCCTCTCTTCTTCTTCCTTTGTGAGCATCACATGTTAACCAATTCTTCAATAATTTTTTTTCTTCTCATTAAATTTTGAATTGTTATGGATTAGGATTATGCTTTTGTTTGTTTCATTAAGCTTGTGAAATGTTCCTCAATCAAGTTTCTATAAAAAGAAAGAAAGCAGAATGGTGTGATAAAAATATTGAGATTATGTTGAAAGTATGCATAGAAGATGTGAATGCTGAAAATAAACCTCATAACCACTTCACTAAGCTAGGATGGGCAAATATTGCAAGAAAAGTTCAATAAGACAACAAATTTGAGATATGAATATAAAAAATCCAGAAATAGGTGAGATTCTTTGAAAAAAGAATGATAATTATGTGCTAAGCTTATTGGGAAAGACATAAGTCTTGGCTGGGATGGGGAGAAGAAAATCATTGCTGGTAGTGATGAATGGTGAGAAGCCAAAATTCAGGTATGTGGAGACCAATTTTGTTCTTTTGTTTTTCATGTGATTCTGTTTCTATTTGCTGTTATTTTTCTTATTTTCTTTGTTGTTATTTTTTATGTGTGGAGGCCAGTCAACGAAAAATTGTTAAGGCTGGGATTATTTCACAATAGTCTCTATTTGCTGTTATTTTTTTTATTTTCTTTGTTGTCCTCAATTCTGATAATAAGGAGTTTGGCTCCATTTTACATCAATCAATAACAGATTCTTATCCTTTTCTATGGACCAGGAGGGGTTTAAAGTAATCCAAGGGAAATGTCATTAATCTTAAGGATTTTGAGTTTTAACATTAAGAGAATATCCAAACCTTGAAATAAAAAGAATTATCACATGAAAATCAATATTGGTTTATATTTCATACCATAAATACAAATATATTTTTCTGCGTTGATTCTTGAGTTACGAATTAAGAGCCAAAATATTGATTGTTTAGACCCAAATACTGTCCAAAGTAGTAGTTATACTAGTCAGAAAAATGTAGGAATTTGTAGCAGCATATATAGGGGAGGAGAAAACAGGTCATAGTATCATACTTCTTCAAGGAAATTAGAAAAGAGCGAGATAGTTGATTGTAGACGTTCGGAATCCAATTTGATGCTATGACCTTGGCTATCCGTATTGCTTCATGAATAGTAATATGTACTATGAAGTCCTTATAGCAGCAAAAGGTTCATTAAAAACAGAAGCCTCAGTAACCCAAGCATTGATGAAAGAACCAAGGTTGGACAGATCATAGTATCAAACATGTAGTGATTGACCCGCCCAAGCTACTGCTTTTCTTCTTAGCTTTCTTCCAATGCCGTGGTATAAATTCCAAACTCACCTTTATCCAATAAATATTTTAAAATAAAATAATGCTTGACCTTGACTTCTTTTTTTGTATTCCTATCAAAAGATTTACAATTTATTAAATTAAATTCAATAATTCCTTTATACAATAGTGAAGGTCATTTGAATTTAAACTCACCTTTTATACAACAATCTTTAACCTTGGTCTTGACTATTGCAGTAAAGCTTAAGTAATGATTCTTCTTTTGTTTCTTAATATCATTCACATACACACATGACACATGCCTTGCTCCTTGCTTCATTCCATCACTTTTCTTCCCAAAAAAATTGAATGGACATGGAAAATAAAAAAATTCTAGAGTATTGGGTTGTGTCACTACTTTGCATGCTTTTGTTGGGTCATTGGATCTCTGTTTAAGCTACCCTTGCACCCTCTCGAGTGCTGCTAGGTACACCCAACATTTTTGCTGGTGCACCCAACAAAATTTATAAATGCCAAAAATGCCCCTGGGTTTTTTTTCCCTTATAAAAGCTTTTTTTTTTTCCTGCACTTCACAGCTGCCATTTTTGTTCGTTGTTTTTCTCTGTTTTTGTGGTTTTCATGCGGCATTGTCTCAGGTTCGTTGTGAATGGTTAGGTGCGGTGAAGGTGAAGGTGCGTTGCGGTGGTCGGCGGCGGCAAACAAGGTACGCAGAAGGTGGTGACTATGTCGCGGACGTACGGATTACTTACGGATCAAGTTGATCCATAAGTCTCTTACGGATCCGTAAGTCTCTTACGGATCAACTTGATCCATAAGAAGAGTAACTATTTTTAAAGTGTGATGTTTTTTGAATTCAGTTTCCATTTTTTTTAAATTATTAATTAATTTGTTTGTATGGCCATTTTTTGTTTGCGTTGGTTAGATGGACGAAGATGAGTGGATGTATGAAATAATGTCTAAACAAGTGGATATAGATTATGAAAATGAAGAAGCATATGGTGCGAATGAACCACATGTTGATTGTTTGGATGCATTCAATACTTCTTAGGTTATAATTTTAATGTTTGTCACAGATTTAATAAAATGAATACTGGTAGAAAACTTAAATTATGTGGATTGTTTTGTAGGTGTTTGAGTGCCGAGAGGATGTTTTGCGGTGGGCTCGATCCGTTGCTCATGAAAATGGATTTGTGTCAGTGATTTTAAGGTCGGACACAAACACAGGTAGTAGAGGAAGGACTACGTTTGTGTTAATTAGCTATGAAAGGAGTGACGAATATAGGTGTAGGAAAAAAGAATTTATCAGAAGAGACATTGAGACTAGGAAATGTGGGTGTCCCTTCTAGCTTCGTTGCAAGCCAGTGGTTGGAGGAGAAGACTGGATGATGAAGTTGATTTGTGGAGTGCATAATCATGAATTGGCCAAGTCATTAGTTGGACATCCATATGCAGGGCGATTGACTAAAGCTAAAAAAACACTTATTACTGATATGACGAAGTCCATGGTGAAGCCAAGAAACATTTTGCTAACTCTGAAGGAACACAATGCCAATACCTGTAGGACCATTAAACAAATATACAATGCAAGAAGTGCATTCCGTTCTTCCATAAGAGGAAGCGATCTTGAAATGCAACATCTAATGAAGCTTCTTGAACGTGATCAGTATATTCATTGGCACATAATAAAGGATGAAGACGTGGTTCGTGATATCTTTTGGTGTCACCCTGATGCAGTGAAGTTAGTCAACACATGTAATTTGGTGTTTTTGATAGACAACACCTACAAAACAAACTGGTACAGACTCCCACTGCTCGATTTTGTTGGGGTGACTGATGTGTCATTATTTTCTCCTATTTCTTAACCCTTTTTATCACCATTTTAAT
Source organism: Glycine max (assembly GCF_000004515.6). Lineage (NCBI taxonomy): Eukaryota > Viridiplantae > Streptophyta > Magnoliopsida > Fabales > Fabaceae > Glycine > Glycine max. The sequence goes on along the minus strand of NC_038243.2, from coordinate 41,561,396 downwards.
TACTGATTAGCCTTAATTGTCAAATTAATTATGTAGTTTTATCATTTGGGCCTACTTGACTAATTTTGTGTTTTTAATTTAATTTCAGGAGAATTATAAGTAATTGGACTTGAATCCAGAATTGGGCTTGGACTTGAAGAGAACAGATAATTTTATTTTATCAAATCTTATCTTATCCAGATTTTATTTAATCTAGATTTTATTTCGTCCAAATTTTATTTCATCGAATCTTATCTTATTTTATTCAGATTTTATTTTATTTCGTTTATGGGATTGAACTGAAAGTAGATTTGTAAGCTTTGGGGCTGAGAACCTATATTGCAACACCAGGGTTTTAGTTTAGGAGGTTTTTCGAGAGGAGAATAATTTTAGGGTTTTGGCAATTCCAGTTTTTATTACTGTTCATGCACACTGTTCACGTAGAATAAAATTCATTTTCTGCAATTTTGTTTCTTCTTCAATCTACAATTTCATTTTTTGCTGATTAATGGAAGGCTAAGTCTCCAGCGTTGTTTTCTCTTGAGGATCAAGCACAACTCTCTTTGAGGTTTTGTTATTACTATTGAATACTGATCAGTTTTTCCTCTTCACCAATTACTATGTATTTGTTGCTATTAATCCATGCATGCTTAGTGCTTGATTATTTGTCTCTGCGCTTAATTTACGTTCATGCTTAATGATCAGTTTCGTTCATGATTAATTGGTGTATGTGTTGCTTAATCACATAATGACAACCTTATGTTAATTTTCGCTTAGTAATTTAATTTAGGGTTGGATTAAGTGGTTGAACTGGTTAGGGATAAATCCTCGTAACCTAGGATAAGAGACTTGCTTGTGAATCAAAGGGAAACAACATGTTTTAATTTTGTTATTTTCTAATTAAAATTTGCTTGCTGTTTAAATTACAAAAAACAAACAACCCCCCAATTCGTTACTGTTTTATCACTATCTATTATGAACGTTGGTTGAGCATTGCTCGTTGGGAGACGATCTAGGATCACTTCCTATATACTACATTTTTAATGTTTATTTGATTCGGGTACAACATCGATCAAATTTGGCGTCGTTGTTGGGGAGCAGTGGGCCAAAGGTTCATAATAGTGTTTAGTTATTTTGTTTTGTGTAGCGTTCTGTTTCACATTTCAGTCGCGTCCCCTGTTTAGCGGCTGTTTTTAGTGACTGTTTAGCGACTGATTCAGTTGGTGTTTTGCTGTGAACAGTGATTAGCGACTCGGAATTAGCGATTGATTTTGCAATTTAATTAGCGATTTTTGTTTTGATAGTTAGAGTTGTTATTTTTGGCTGATTTTTTGTGTGGTAGTTTCTTTTGATCCATATTTTGTGTGAAAAATACCAGGAGTACTTGGTGTGGTTGAATTTGAGAGAGACAAAAATTTTGGGAACTTGTTTTTAGCAAAACTTAAAATGGCCCTAACTTTTGCTCCATGTATCAAAATGACTATTATTATATATGCATCTGGGGTAGAAAAAAATTTCCCATACTATGGGGTCTCCCAAACTCGAAAAATCAGTTGTTTACTAAGTTTTTTTTTCAAGTATTATTGTCCTATTTTTCTAAACTTTGCTTAAGTAGTTTTCATAGTTAGACTTTGAATTTTTGTTTGAAATTTTTTGTGCTATCTTTTCATGATTTTAGGGTGTTGCTCACAAAATTTTAGCTCATTTGGATAATATGTGGCTATAGTTGTAGTTTTAACCCTCCCCTGGTGCTTGTTTGAGAACACATTAATTGCTGCATATAGTGCATGATTAGGGGCAATCCAGGTGATTTACAAACCTTTGATCCTGAAATAGATAGAAAATTTCATAGATTAGTTAGGCATAGTGTGCATCTTGATCATTCTGTGCTTTTCGAGCATTGTGAGCATTTTGAGCATTCTGAGTATTCTGTTGCTGGTGATTCTGAATATTCTGATTTTGAGCATTCAACTACTAATTTTCATACTGAGAACATGGCTCAACCTCCACCTCGTGAGAGGATTTTTAGGGAGATGGCTGCACCTGATTTCACTTATGAAAGCTTGTGCATTCAATATCCTGATGAGGGTGTTCCATATGTTCTCAAGACTAGACTAATACATTTGTTGCCCAAGTTTCATGGTCTTGCAGATGAAAATCCTCATAAGCATCTTAAGGAGTTCCATATTGTTTGTTCCATATTGTTTTATTTCTATTTTAGTCCCTTAACTTTTTTTTTCATTCTTACTTTTAATTTTTTAACTTTTTTTCCGTCTTTACTTTTAATCCTTTTAAGGGACTAAAAATAAGGACGAAAAAAAATTAAGGAACTAAAAATAGAAATTTTAAAAAGTTTAAGGACTAAAAAGATAGTAAGCCAAAAAAACAATCTAATGAGCTATTTTGTCATCTTACTTCTAATAAACACAACCAATGTTGAACTGCTAACTTATTGATTACTTCACATGGTCCTTACACTTAGTTCTTACTTGTTATAACCTTTGAATGCTCAAGGGTAACTGTAAGTAGATGCAAACAACATTCACCGGTGCGTATTTTGCACTTTGTTGATTCCTTCTGGTGTTATTTTGGTGCAGAGAAACTTCCAACCCCTCTAAAGATCAGGAAGGGAGGGCCTAATGAAGATGCCAGACTCAGTGAATTTCAGTAGGAGTTGATCCAGCTCGCAGCGGTGATTAAAGGAGATAATATCCTCACTAGTTTCCCTGATACAATAGGGAAGGACATGACTGTTAAGCAAGGGAAAGATTACATGGATGAGGCAGTGAGAAGGTTCTTTGAAGCAGGTCGTTACGCAAGGAAAATGGGAGTGAATGAAGAACATATAGTTCGGATGAAGCCTTCTTTGACTACTAGATCATCCGAATCTTCAAACACAAACCCATAGAAAAATAATAAAGCATGTAGCATGAAATAGAGAATGTAATGAAAAAAATTATTCTAATGCAAATACAAACATCTATACATAGCTGGAAAAGAGCTACATGTTTTCTATAGAAATGCTGGCAACTCATATGATATCCTTGGGATTTCATTTGTTTTCTAGATTCTTTCACTCTCTCGTCTTTTCTAAGGTATGGTACAGATCTCCACTGACTAATATCTAAATCATCAGAAGTTGGAGTATATTAGTTGAAGAAAGTTTAAAACTTTTAAAAAGTCATGCATAATGGTTTAGTGACGTGTATTTTCACCACAAAGCATTTGAAGTCTTTTTTTTTTTTTTCTTTTATCAAAAGATAATCACATTTGACTTTCTCAAGTTCCTCCAATTTTAAACAACTGATTTATTGAATTTTCTTAAAACATGCTCAAAGGAAATAACTACCACTTTGAAATGATATGTATAATGCAGAAATATACTATCAATCAAATCAAAATTTTGGTGGTTACTATCATTTTCCCCCTTAACTGCATATTTGATACATTGATCTGTAGATATAACATTCCAATAAAATGTTTCCATCGATCTGTAAATGTTTTTATATGTTTGAAATTTCAATACCAACAATTGACTTGCTATAAAAAAAAAAAAATCTATTTTCAGAGCTAGCACAAAAACATCTTTCCGTATTCACCACAGTTCTTCTCTGGGTTAAACTAATCTATTTTCATGTAATCATAATTGTTGTTTCTCATCTAGTAGTCACTAGCATGAGGGGCCTAAGACCTTGCACGTTATTTTCTTTTCCTCAGCTTCTATTTAAGGAATCCCATTTAGGTATGTTAGCAGTAGCCTCATTAATCATCTTTACTAGCAGCACCTGCAAATAGTCATCACAGTATATATTAGCTGCCAAAACTAGCAACCACAGAATGACCATACTATAAATGAGGCTTCAGTTAAAACAATTGTAATCTTATAGTTTAAAGAAAAACTTTACAGTATCAGCTCAAAACTCCAGCAAACACTTATTAAATCTGATAAGAGTTTGTCATCAATTGATTTTCCAATGCCTCAGCCATCGAGGTCCACTACATGTTGCAGAGTAGGTCATACCAGTGGAATTAAAAAAATAGCCTAGAGATACTGATAGAAAAAAAATATTATTTCTTTTATAAAAATTAGGTATGAAATGATGAAACAAATATAAGTATAGCATACCAAAGGAAAAGTTAAATGCACAAATTTTGATGCATTTTCAAATTGCCAAGATGCAAATTCAACCACTTAGAAACTGAGTTTTTCTTTTGCAAACAAAACGGGTATTCTAAAAGTTTAGTTTTATATATATATATATATATATATATATATATATATATATTTGTTTGTTTGAGCATGGCGAGTTGGTGTCCTCCTCCTAGTATCCGTTTAGGGTTCAACATGTTTGAAAGCAAGCAAAAAGCTTTATCAAAACAGAACGTCTGTTACCACAGTGATGTGGCTCTTCATGTTATTTAATGTCTAAAAGTATATTACAATGAGGAAAAAAATGTAAAATAAATATTACTAATTCCTTTTCCCTATAGTCTAATTTTAGGAATTAACTATTTGCATTAGACCAAATATTTATTGATAAATAAAAACTGAAGACACAGCTCACTTCATTCTAAAAGAATTCAAAAGTTCGGGACAATTTTTCATGTATATTTTAGAAGTTATTAAGAAGCAACAAGTTTAAATCAGAGGTTGAAATAAACGGTTACAAGAATACAAGTACAGATAACTCTAAAATCCTTTCTATATTGTGAACGTTTTGGAAATGCAAATGACAAGATAAATAAAACTTCCTGTTACAGACAAGGAAGACATTTTCTAAAGATTACACAAATTTGGGCCCAAATTTAGCTAATAACATGGTTCATCCATCAATATTTGTGATCATGGTTAAACATCCTATTGCTTGATTTTGTTATTATGTTGGTATCTTTTTCACAAAAATGAAGATCAAAGGTGCAAAACAATTAAAACTTTCTGGGAACGGAACTAGCAACTTTCCAACCCACCAACTCCTTCTCTAGCTGGGTTTGATTAGTAATATCCAAAGCAGAAAATTGAAAGATAAGGACTTACCACACTTTCAGGAACTCCAGGAGGGGGTAAGGAAAGGTTTTTGGGTGGAGGACCTGTTAGATAAAATCTCTTGTTAAAACGCCATTCTCCAATCTTCCCATATGTTAGTTCCCCCTGAATGGATAAGTAGTAGGAGTAAATAACTTATGGAACAAGCAAAGTTACAAATGTAAAAACAAAGGGAATATTAATCAAGGAACCACATTCTTGCTACCTTACATAAATATAAAATAGAAAGCTAGAAGAAATCAACTAACCTTTAAATTGTAGTCACATGCATAAGTATAATGGATTATAAACTTGTTCTCAACATCAAAGTCCCATGGTGGCTGCAACATTCCAATGATGCATGTCATTAACTTAAATGTTACTTCCTCAAGTAAAGATGCAACACCCCATTCACAGATAAACAAACCTGGAGCATGAAGTTATCATGAAGAATATGCCGTACACCGTGCAAAGCTGATGCTACAGCGTACGCATACCTTAGTTCAACAAAATAATTACAGCAGAAAGTTAGAACTTTCAGTACTGACAAATGTCAGGAACAGTTATAAACAAAATCAACATCACATAATTGGTAATTGTGATTAGAAATAAGCTTTAGAAAATTCACATAGTACTACTCACATTTCAAGTACCCATCCAAAAGTTTCATCAGTTTCTGGATCATCTTTCATTTGCAAGGAAATATTCACCCATGTGGGAGCTATTTCCTCCAGCAAGGACTGATGATAAAGAAAAACCAAAGCCTCAATGGAAGGCTATTATGCTTTATAATAACTATATAACAGTTAGAATATTAGTAATAAAATCAATCTGGCAACATGTGTAAACCTGGAGTTGAGAATTCACCTTCTGAATGATTACAGGAGAATTGCCAATGGGATCAATATCAGTAATAGGACCGTTCGCCTTGGGGTAGAATTTCCTAATTATTTTTCCATGTTTAACTGGTTTTATATAAAAAAATGGATACCCTGCTGGTTGGTTTCCATTAGTCAAATTAGGCAAAGGATTTACAAATATGTGGTCAGGTTCTGCCATCAAAATATATCTGCACCAATCACAAAATGCACTGCCTCTTAGGTTTTGTTACTGGAGAGCATAACATCCTAGAAAACAAGAATAAAGAAATTTACTCTTCCTCAATGTCTGCTTTCTCCAGCCACTGGACAAAAGCCCATGGTCTATTCATGACAACATAACCCTGACCAAAAATAAATAGACAAATTTTTTAAGACATCAATTCAATAGTAAGGAATAATAAAGAAATATAACAAATAATGAAATTGATGATAAAATTTTCAGTGGAGTTAAATGATCCATGTATCTGAGCACTTGGTTGTTATTATAATTTGCAAAAGGATTTATAAAATATTTAAGTGCATAGAAACATGAGTCAAGCTATTAGAGAGTAATTTAGCTAAATGAAGTTCTTTTATTTTGAAATAAGATCATTTAACTAAGCCAATGGCCTAGCCTGTCTGCACGTCAAATATGAATCCAAATGAAGATTAGTCAAACTCAGGTTACACAAAGCATCTCATTTAGTATTTGAGGCTCTTAATATGATCCATGTATCTGCTTAGAGAAGAAGCATCTCAGGTAAGTCTCAAGTGTCCTATTTAACACCTCAATTTGGCCATCAGACTAAGGGTGATAGGCTGTACTCATTTTTAAGCTCGTGCCCTGCCTCTTGAATAATCCTTGCCAAAAGTTACTTCAAAAAATGGCATCCGATCACTGACAATGGATGCTGGAATTCCATTCAGTCTTATGATTTCCTTAGTAAATACATCAGCTACTGATCTAGCAGAGAAGGGATGTTTTAGTACCAGGAAATGCCCCATATTTACTAAGTCTGTCAACCACTACTAGTATAGAATCCACTCCTTTTGACTTGGGAAATCCTATAATAAAATCCATACTAATATCCTCCCATACCTGATAAGGCACAGGGAGTGGTTGCAGTAGCCCTGCTGGAGAAGAGGCCTGATATTTGTTTCTTTGGCAGACCTGACATCTTGCCACCAACTCCTGTATTGTCTTCATCATACCCTTCCAATACAATGATTGTGCCAATCTTCTATATGTTCTGTCCACTCCAGAATGTCCACCTGATAGAGAAGAGTGGAATTCCTTAAACAGCTGAGTTATCCAATACCGATTTCACTTTGTAATATAATCTGTCCTTTTCCAGGGTATATTTACCATATGAATTTGGGTCGAGTCTGAGGTCATCTTTAATCTTAGCCAATACTGGATCCTCCTGAACTTCTCTGTCAATCTCAGCTACCTCATGCCAATAGGGTCTGGTCAGCGCTTGAATCTCTTTATCCTCCTCCTTTCGTGACAAAGCATCAGCTACCCTATTTGAAGCCCCTGTTTTGAACACAATATCAAATTCGTACCCCAACAGTTTTGCCAACCAATTCTATTGAGTCTGAGTGGTGAGTCTTTGGTCCAGCAGAAACTTTAGGCTCTTTTGATCTGTGTATACCAGAAATTTCCTGCCCATCAAATATGGCTGCCAATGTTGGATGGCTAACACCAATGCCATCAACTATTGCTCATATACTCTTAACTAGATAAACCTCTGATAAAGGCTTACTGAAGTAAGCAATAGCCTTTTTATTCTGGGATAAAACAACACCAATCCCTTTTTCTGAGGCATCACACTTGATCACAAATGGCTGGTCAAAATCAGGCATTGTTAAAACTGGTGCAGAGGTCAAGGCTTCCTGCAACCTCTTGAAGGCTTCAGAACTTTTAGTGGTCCACTTGAAATTTCTTGCTTTCAACATGTTATTTAAGGGTCTGGCTATTTTTCCAAAACCACAGATGAACCTCCTATAGTATCCTGCCAATCCCAGAAAACCTCTCAAAGCCTTGACAGTCTTAGGAATGGGCCAATTTAGAACAGCTTGCACCTTTTTCTTGTCCACTGCCACCCCGACTCCTGAAATCATATGACCTAGATATTCGATCTTTGTCTTCCCAGAGCTACACTTCTTAATATTGGCAAAGAACTCATTCCTTTGTAGAGTACTCAACACAGCCTTCAAATGTTCCAAATGTGGCTCCCAAGTAGGGCTGTAATGAGTATGTCATCAAAAAACACCAATACAAATTTCTTCAAAAAATCCTGTAATGTCAAGTTCATTGCACATTGAAAGGTGGCAGGTGCATTACTCAGTCCAAAGGGCATTATGGCATATTCATAATGTCCTTGGTGTGTTCTGAATGCAATCTTCTCAATATCCTCAGGTCTCATCCTTATTTGAAGGTAGCCAGCTCTAAGATCTATCTTAGAAAAAAATTTAGCCCCCTTCAACTCATCTAATAATTCCTCTATCAGAGGAATAGGGAATTTGTCAAGTACTGTGACCTTATTCCGAGTTCTATAATCAATACAAAACCTCCAGCTCCCATCTTTCTTCTTCACTGATATAACAGGACTGGAGTAAGGGCGGTTGGCGGGTTTGATAATCCCAGATTCCAGCATTTCATTAACCTGTTTTTCTATTTCATTCTTCTGTTAAAAGGGATACCTGTAAGGCCGGACATTTACTGGATCTGCACCTGTCTTGAGGGGAATTCCATGGTCGACACTTCTACTAGGAGGAAGACCCTTTTTTTCAAAAAACACTTCAGCATACTCCAATATCCTGTTGATTTGTTGGTTCATAACATCGTCAATTTGCTCCCCTGCGCTTTCTATCTCACCAGCCTCTATAATCCAGAGTAGAACAGTATGTTCGATTTCAGTTGTCTTGAGCAGGGTTTGAATAGAGAATAAGGATCTAACTAACTTTGGATCCCTTTGGACTACCACCAAATTGCCTTGATGGACAAACTGCATAGTCAGGTCCTTCCAATTCATTTTTACCTCTCCCAATTTTTCTAACCAAGCCACTCACAAAATGAGGTCCACTCCCCCTAACTCAAATAAAAAGAAATTGTCCTTGACAGCATGCTGTCCTAGACTTACCTGCAAATACATACAGCACCCCTGTGTTTTTCTTTATTGCCATCCCCCAATATCACCCCATAAGACCTAGTTGGTCCCATAGGAAGACTCATTTGTTCAACCAACATGGTAGAGATAAAATTGTGGCTTGCCACACTATCAATCAAGATCATCACCTTCCTATCATGAATCCTCCCTTCCAGTTTCATTGTACTTGGCTGAGTTAGACCTCCCACAGAACACATGGAAAGGTCCATCCACTGGTATTCCACCTCCTCATCCTGGATTGCATCATCCTCAAAATCCTGAATTGCCTCAAATTTTATGATTTCGCCCTCTGCATTGATACATTCGTCCTCGGCCAATATAATCAATCGAAGATTCATGTCAGGACACTTATGGCCTAAAACAAATGGCCCCCCATAGTGATAGCACAGCTTCGCTTCTCTCCTACGAAGATACTTCTGGTAAGGTAGGTTCCTCACACCCCTTTTCTTTGGTCCCATTTCGTTCCCTCACTCTGTTTCCCACTGAACGCATTAGAGGAGTTACGAACAACACCGCAATTTGACCTGTGCTAAAATGGAGCCCCTTGTGCCGGATTCAGAGTGTTCCCACCAAAATTTCGCGCCACCGTGTCGCTCTTGGGATGAAACTTGAACCTGCAGCCGTGAGGATTGCTGTAACGGTTCTCCGCTTTCCCTGCCTCTTCGAAGTCACCAGCGAGTTCCATAGCACTGGACAGGTCCCTGGGTTTGTGAGGTCGAATCTTGCAACGAACGTCTGAGCGAAGTCCAGCAAGAAAGTAACCGCTTTCTCTGATGCGCCTCATGTTTGCGCTACCAAAAGTTCAAATTCTTGCACAAAGTCTGTCACACTCTCTGTTTGACGCAGAGCCGCCAATCGCTCATACACATCCCCGCCAGCATTTCTGCCATAGCGGCACAACAGCACCACTGTGAAAGCTATCCAAGATCACTCCTTGGTATTTTTTTTCCAATATTGGAACCAATGTATGGGTGTTTCTGAAGTATTCTGGTCATTCTAGTAGTTTAGGATTTTTAACCTTGTATTACATATGAAAGAGGTAAGTTAATTATTAGAGAGATGTACACTTAAGCTCTAGCTTCTTAAAGAAATTTCTCGAGAAGCTTTTCAACTAAATTTGTCAAGAAGTTTCTCAAAAAAACTTTTCAAGGAGGTGAACTTAGTTATTAGAGGGGTGTATGTAGCTAAACTCTAGTTTTTCAATGAAATTTCTCACGGAGGCTACCTATGTTATAAATAGAAGCATATGTAATACATGTTATAACTTTGATGGATGAGAGTCTTGTGACACTTCGAAGTTCAACTTCTCTCTCTTTTCCTCCTTCAATTTCGTGTTCCCCTCCTTCTCTCTTTCTTTTCCTTCATTGAAACTTCCACTCTAAGCTTCTTATCCAAGACATTCTCTTGGTGGTGAAGCTCTTTTTTTCCATGGCTTATTCCCGAGTGGATGACGCCTCCTCTCACTTTTTCTCCTTTATCTTTCGCTACATCTCCATAATGGAAAATCACCATTGAAGGACCTCATTGAAGTTCAAAGATCCAGCCTCCATAGAAGCTTCTCAAGTAAGCTTACATCAAGTGGTATCAGAGCACAAGAGCTTCAAGTAGGTGCTCCTTAAACCTCCATCAATTTTCAACTTTACCTTCTCCTCCATTGTTGTTTCTTCATTTTTCTCCATGTATCTCCTCACATGTCTTGCGCTAAATTTTGTTAACATGATTCTTTAGAATTTCCACCGATTAAACTTGCTATAGAAGCTAGATTTGATTTTCTATGGTTCAAATTTCTTGTTCTTGTTCTTGAACCATGAATTGTGTTGAGTTTAGGTTCCTTTGAGTTTTGTCTTGCTATTTTTTGTGGCTGAAACCTAAACCATAAAATTTTTACAAAAACATTAAAGTAAAAAAAAACCTCAAAAATCTAGAGTGACTTATTCACCTATTGTAGTTTTGTCATAGAAGTCATGTGCTTCGGTAAAGGAAGAATGCGGGTTACCCTTTATAAGTTCTCTCCCTACTAGCTAGCCAAGAGAAAAGTAAAAACCCTCGCTTCACCACTTCCAAGACTGAAAATCCAATGATAGAAGAATCGACTGCTGGAGAAAGGTTTTAAGGAAGTTAATTAATAGGAGAAGGTATCTTTTGGCTTAGGGAAGGCCCCAGCTCTATGATTGATCTAGGATTACCTGAGACGAACTGTCGATTCTCCGATAAATGTTAATGAGTTAAACATGTTTTTGAGACTTCAACATACATGTTTGGTAGTGGCAAGGAGTGTTTTTGACTTCCTAACACGGATACCAAGGCAGCTCAGCAGTGCAATGAGGAAGAGGTTTTACTATAGTCATGAAACTTGTCACATAAGATTTCTTATGTTGTGCTGAATTTTATTTTTCTTGTTTCTTTGTATAACTCATTTGTTCATGAGTGTATGAAATTTTTTTAGCCTATTAGTTGATTTGAGTGAAATCTTGCATGTTAATTAATCCTTAACACGTTCTTGCAAAATTCTTAGAGAGTCTTTGATTGTGAACCTTTTCTTGAACTTTTAGGTTTCCTTATGATTGTGTCTATTGTGAATTTGAGTTTTGGTGATTGAATTGCTGGTTGAAATTTTGATCCTAAGTGAATATTGAACCCCTAAAACTGTGGTAAACAAGCCTAGTGAGTTCAACATACACAGGAAGGTTGAAAGTAAGCCCAAGGCAATCAATACACCATGCTTAAAAAATTTGAAGTCTGAAATCATTGATGCTGACAACTTGAACATACGAACTTGTAAAAATTACTAGGAATTGGTCACTGCGATTTTTGAGTTGAAATTTTTACTGAATTTTCTAGACATTTGAAAAAAAAATAGAAAAAAAGAACCAAGTAATTTGGATAAAAGGAAAAAATACCAAAAAATCACACAAGTTTCCAGAAAAATTAGTATCTAGGAGAAAAAAAGCGAAAGGGAAATGTGCTTGTTGTTTTGACTCAAAATTTGTTCTATAATTGGTTTATATTTTATACCAATCTTAGTTCTGAACTTTCAATTGAAAATTAGTGTGAAAACAAGTTCCAAAATCCAAAACTAGAGGTGTGTTGAATATTTTTTTTATAGTTTTTTTTACTCTACTCTAGAGCCATTCTAAGTTTATCTTTGAGTCCTAGCTTGCTTTTATATCCTTTTCATTGCTTTAATTGTTGAATAATCATTGAAAATTTATCTTGTTAAAACTCTATTGGTTTAGCTTTCATTTCATTTTTTGGTCTTTGGTTATTGTTTGTCTCTTTGTTTCCTTGTTTGTGAGTTGCCATATAGGAAATTGGAAAGGAGGATTGGTGTCATCCATTGAAGAATTTCAGTCAAGAAGTGAGGGATCAACCACCTTAAGAGCTATTGGACTAAGAAACTCTCCAAGTTGAGTGAAACGCCAAAGAGAAAATAGCCACCAAAATTGAGGACCTTTTTTGTAATTGGAAATTTATTTGTAATTGAACACTTGTACGTTTACCTTTATTACTTTCAATTTGTGTAACAAAAAGACCTTTCACTGGAAGTAAGTTGGGAGTCTCCAATAGGTCACCCTACTTCCATTTGTGTGCAATAATTTTAGGCAATTTTTCTTTAGGATAGTGAGTGTTTTGTTGGAAACGTTAAATGAGGTCATCCAAACACTCTTAGGATCCGCCTAGTTTACATCTCTTGCACTTTAATTTCTTGCTTATTTACATAACTTATTTTCTTTACTAGTCTCGCCTAGTTTATCTTGATATTGCATAATACTTTCTTCTTTCTTATCACGCTTATCCCGAGTTCTTTAAAACCCCAACTTTTAACTTTTTCAAACCCCCAACAAGAAAGAACCACAACTTAAGAACCAACATGAGTCATCATTCATCTAGTGTTAATGGTGAGGGTACTAGTCATAAGGACCCTCTATCTAGAATCTTAGATGAGTTGATTTCCCTCAAGTTATGGAAAGAAAAACTAGAAAGAAAAAAAAGGAAAAGAGAGGGTAGAAATAAATCAAGATGAGAGGGAACAAATAAGGGAAGAAGAAAAAAAGGAAAATACTAAAAGAGTTAAGAAAAGAAAAACATGTTTCCTATAGTAGTCATGGCTCTTGCAAGAGCCTAAGTGAAGAACTTCGTGACTATTATGAAGGAAGGCATAGGTCACATCTTAGACCTCACTCCCATAGGAGAGAAAAGGAAAGAAAGCCTTAAGAGGCTAACATTAACCTCTCATACTTCCATAGGAAGAACAATGTAAAAGCTTACTTAGATTGGGAAATAAGGGTAGAGCAACAACTTAAAAGGAAGTCTGCTTCAAAATCTTATGGCTCTCACTCATATCCAAAGAAAAACCAAGGTCAAGGCATCTTAGGGGAGGCACCTTCTAAGCCCAAAGATGATAAGGAAAAGACAATAGAAAAGCAACCCCCTAAGGCTAGTATGCAAGAGAAGACTAGCTATTAGAGGGGTGTGTGTAGCTAAGCACTAGCTTCTCAAGAAAGCTTCTCAAGGAGGTGAACTTAGTTATAAGAGGGATGTGTGTAGCTAAGCTCTAGCTTCTCAAGGAAACTTCTCAAGGAAGCTTCTCAAGGAAACTTCTCAAGGAAGTTTCTCAAGGAAGCTACCTAGGCTATAAATAGAAGCATGTGTAACACTTGTTGTAACTTTGATGAATGAGAGTCTTATGAGACACACTTCAAAGTTCAAATTCTCTCCCTCTTTTCCTCCTTCAATTGCGTGCTCCCCTCCCCCTCTCTCTCTCTCTTTTTCTCAATTGAAGCTTCCTCTCTAAGCTTCTTATCCAAGACACTCTCTTGGTGGTGAAGCTCTTTCTTCCATGGCTTATTCCCTAGTGGGTGGTGCCTCCTCTCACCTCTTCTCCTTTATCTTCCGCTGCATCTCCATGGTAGAAAATCACCGTTGAAGGACCTCATTGAAGCTCAAAGATCCAACCTCCATAGAAGCTTCTCAAGCAAGCTTATATCAGTTTCCCTCCATACTGATAAAAGCCAACCTTAATTTTGCATTTGGCTTTACCTTCTGCACATCAAAGAATTTCTCTGCTCACGTTGTTGGAAATTTCCTTCTTAATTTATTTTTCTACACATTTAAAATTATATAATTAAGGATTAAAGGATTAAACAATGAAAATTTTGTACTGTGTAATTTTATTATATGTCTTGGTAAATTAATTTATTCTTTGTATAATATTGATTGTATAAGTTTAGTGTTAGTGATATTTATTTGAAAATGTTGGCTTTCTGATGTTGAGAAGATTTTCACAACTGTGGGATCCACTCGAGAGGGTTATCACCTTCGAACAAAGGCATGGTCACATGCTTCATCATGCATGTTGCGATGCATCATCCTCCGCGTCACTCGCCTCTGACTCAGATTCTTTTCTTGATTCTTTGTCTTCCATCTCACTACTTTCCTCTGTACGCCAAAAACCTTGTTGAGCCATCATCGTCTTCATCATTCGTCGCATGTCGTCCATGGTGTCAAGCTTCTTTGAAAAGTTTGCGAACGATGTATGCTAGGCCTTTGTCGATTTTTGCAACTCAATGGATACATATTTCAATTCACCAGTCGTCGATTGCAAGGATTCCACGGAAGATTCCAAGGCCATAAGTCGTGCTTCAGTACGATCCATGATTGCACCACCGGAATGTTGGACCAGTTGTTAGGAATCTCCTTGTCACTCTAACTCTAGATTGAGTTAGGCTACACTCACACACAAGAACAATCAACAAAATGAAAAAGTATCTGTGAATGTATGATGATTTTGATGATGCCAAAGAAGAATCAAACAAGGCTGCTACATTTGTTTCAAGATTAATACAAGATTGCTTCAACAAACAAAGCCTTGATTCAAGATTTCTTCAAGATCAAGCCTTGCCTCAACAAAGGGTTTCAAAGTCATGCAAGGCTCTGGTAATCGATTTACCAGAAGGGAAGTTTGAGAAATTGTTGTTGAAAAGGGTTTTGAATTTGAATTTTGAACATGTAATTGATTACCATATGTCTGTAATCGATTACCAACAACAAAACTCCTTAAATTCAAATTCAAAAGTCATGACCCTTCAAAATATAACTGTGTAATCGATTACCAGAATGCTGTAATCGATTACCAGTGAGGATTTTCGAAAAATATTCCCAACAGTCACAACTTTTCATTTGAATTTTAAAGGCTATCAAAGGCATATAAATTAGTGACTTGGAAATGAAATTGGTAGAGAGTTTTTTTTGTCCAAAATGTTTTATCCTCTCAAAAGAAAAAGATAGAGATATTCCAAGAGAACTTCATTGCCAAATGCTCTCTCAAAAGAAACTCTTGGGCAAACACTTACAAATCCATCAAGAGTTCATCCATGGACTTCAATTGTAATATCTTTCTCTTCAAGAGAGAATTCCTCTTCTTTTTTCTTCTCAATTAAAGAGATTGATTAAGGGACCAAAGGTCTCTTAAGTTGTAAGGAATTCTGAACACAAGGGATGGGTTGTCCCTGTGTGGTTCAGACTTTGTAAAATGAGTTTTGCAAAGTTAGTGGAAAATCTCAAGTGGGTTGCTTGAGTACTGGATGTAGGCATGAACTTTGCCGAACTAGTATAAAACTGTGTTTGTATTCTCTCTTCCTTTATCTCATTTATTTTGTTGTAATCAATTTTGTCTTGCATGTTTAAAGAACATTATTAAATTGATTGATGCTTCTTATGCATTCTGAACCTATCTCATTTAGAAGGGGGTTAAAAGTTTGTTAGTGAAAAATTAATTCACCCCTTCTTAAGATAACTGAGGCCACACATGTCCAACAGTATCTTGTTATTGACAATCCATCAAACATTCACAAGGTAGAGCACCCTCTCCCTTTGCACTGAGTCACTACTCAGTTTTACAATGATTCTCTCCTACTCATTCTTCTGTAAGGAAGAGCTATTTATTCCAACCCTCAACTAACGTGCCAGCTGTCAACAGCTGGCAATTGTTAACTAACCCAACAGAATACAGTTAAGGCCTCTTTTTCCTACTGTAGACTATCCAAAGCTTGGGTGCATCTGAAGATTGCCCCTACCTAACATGCACAATGATCTCTTATTTGAACTTGAGCAAAGCCACACTGAATACTTTCGAATCTCAACTACTTTTTGATTAAAACAAGAAAAAAAAAACATGTGGCAAACAAACCTTCAACTAATAAAAATGAATGTACAAAAGGAATTAAGGATATTCGGACAAATCTATCATGCAAGTCATTTCTATTCCTCATTACACTAAGTGCATTTTTATCAAGGCAAGACAGATTTCCACAAAAGTTTTAGAAAAAAAAATCTACTACTTATGATGAGGGGAACATTTAAAATGGTAGCAAAACAATCATTTAGAAGTGATCTGGCAGAATATTTAACTACCTCTTTTCTATGAATCCTTCCAGACAACTAAAATTGCTAAATACATGTATATTACTTAAACGCAAACATTGCAAGAGATTGAAATGCACTATTTTAACCAAACAAAGAACTATCCTATACAACGGGGATTAACAGAACAATAATAATAATAATAATAGTAAAAGTTACGTTTAACTATTCTCTTGATCCATTTGGTTGTTTCGATGTTAAGTTTTAGTCCCTATATGAGAAAACCCGAAGTTATAGTCCCTACACAATTTTTTATAGCAATTTGTCAGTGCCAAAATGTTTTCATAGCGGTTTTATACCGCCAGAAAGTCTTCTCTGGTATCAGCGAGAGGCACCAAAACTTAGGCAAACATGCATATGTAGAGACCAATAGTTACAATTCTCTCATATCGGGACTAAAACTTAAAATAGGAACAACTAAGGGAACAAGTGAATAGTTTAACTTAAAAGTTACATAGGCTAATAAGATATGAATTCTGACAGAAGAAGCAGAAAATTTTATATCCTATTCAAGCCTGCATATGTAGAGACCAATACGTACAATTCTCTCATATAGGAACTAAAACTTAAAATAGGAACAACTATAGGGACCAAGTGAATAGGTTAACTTAAAAGTTCGATAGGTTAAGAAGATATAAATTCTGACAGAAGAAGCAGAAAATTTTGTACCCTATCCAAGCCTGCAGGAAGTGGATCAACAACAAAAGTAGGAATTTCATCCATCAACTGATCTGGCCTTCCTGAATGCACTATTCTGGTGAACTTTCCCATGTCTGATCCTGGCATGTCCTTTACCTTCTTATACCAGTAGTACATAATCCGGCATTGCCATTGGCTGTAAGCCGCATCGGTTGCAGTCACTGCAACATGGAATTTTGAATTGGAATTTGCTAATACCATCACCTTTCCAGGAATATTCCGGATCAGAGGATCAAGAAACCCCAACTCATCTGCTACCCAACTTCCACCCTTATGGTGTTTGATCATAAATACCAAATTATAAGTGACAAAGAAAAAAGCAAGAACCATAATAAAAAGTACAAGCAGTGACTTTGCACTTGGCTTGTTTTTCCTCACAATCATCTTTCAATTCTTTACTTATTCTGTTGTTCAAATATGAATTCTCTAAATCTCCAAAACTCAAACCAACTCAATGCTACCTATAACAGCTGTTAATTAAACCCCATTGACACCTACTAAAGCTAACCACAATCATAGGTTCTGTTCATAAAAATGTACTCAATCGAAATCTTTCCTTGCTTCAAGTGTTGTCACTGGTCATTTGTGCAAAACAAAAAATCCTAGAAACTGAAATTCATGTAAACTTAATTAATAACACAGGCCCGTCCTTGAACTAGAAAAAAATTTCACAATTCAAACTTTGAATCAGAAAACGAGACAAAGAAGGGAACTTTGGACAAAAGCAATGAGAAGAGTAGTTTAAAGCAAAGAAATGCGGGGCAAATGAAACTGCAAATGAGAGAAAAAGACTTGTACTTTCAACAGTGACAACATGTGCAAGCTAGGACAAAAAAGGGAAGTTTTGAACTTTGAAGAGGTTACTATAACTAGCTTTGCGGACTCCAAGAACTGAAGACTATTACATGCATGCACTGAGAGAAAGTGGAATTGGCAGTGAATGAAGAAGATGGTACAATAAGTGGGTGGTCACTGTTCAATGTGGAGCACGAAAGGTAATGACACCCCAAAAGTAAAAGAATATCATAGGTTGCTGATTGGGACTGACTGGACTCAAATCTTGATCATCATAAACATTCCAATTTGTCTGCATCAGAATCAAAGTAAATTATTGTGAATATACAAAAGGCATTCTCCACTTCAGGTGCAAGTGGATGCATTTGCTACTCATAGGTGTGTAACTGTACCAACGCCAAGTCCGGTAGTTGCTTTTGTTTTGTCTTTTGGCTCAACTTGCAACTTTTTTGCCAGGTTGTTACTTGTCATCATTAACTTTAAAATAATCTTGTTTACTTTCTTAATTAGAAAAGAGGAGATTATTAATATATTATCAAATACAATTTTTTAACATTTTTTTCTTCTTATCATTTAAAATTTATATATTTTATAAGATTGTGAGGTACGTACATTAAACAAAATGAAAGATTAGTAGTGTGTAGCCTTTATACACATATTTAATAATATATGATACTGAAAGATTAGTAGTGTACGTGCAAGCTTTATATGACAATAACAGTTATTAAAAGTTGGAAGTGGTGAGCTGATTCACGACTTTTATTTGATATTAGAAAAATCAAAATAGAGTCAATAATAAGGAGAGTTAACAAGTGAAAATTAGAGTGAATGAGTATTTTATTCTACCATCGCAGGTCAGGTTTGGCTGATGAGCCTAGTTCAAAACAACAACATTTTAGGATTAACTAGCATGATATGAGATCCTTGCCACTACACGGGTCACTCGACTGTTTTTGTAAGATTTATAGGTAATAAATATAAATAATATAATATATTTCCAATTAATTAAGGTTATTGCTAGAATCAATATTAAGGTTAATGCTAGAATGAATATTTATGTGATGAGTATATTGATTATAAAAATCTAAACTATATTTTTTGTGGTTAACAAGAATAAAACAATAAGATGAAAACCTTTGGGATACAAATTTGTATATTAAAAACACGTCTTTTTTTACTCCATTGATTCATAACATTTTTTTAATTTTGAAAATAAAATTAAAACCAAAAAATAAAATACTTAAAAGACTAAATGGTATTTTAATTTTATCAAAATCTGTAATTATTTTAAATCAGAAAATTTATAAGTAATGATTGTGAATAAATATGAGATCGGGACAAGGTGGAGATATGGATGTTGTTCTTGTTCCCATCTCCGTCTCCACTCAATAAAATTAAAACAAAATAATTAAAGGAGTAAAATGTATTTTAAACATATCAAAATCTATAATTATTTAATATTAAAAAATATATAAGTTATGATTTTGAATAGACATGACAACGGGATAAAACAAAGATGGTATGTCATTCCCTACCCCAACCGCTGTCCCCATCTCCACTCCCCCGTTCCCACTCTCGTCCCCATCCTTGATCTTTATCATAAATAAAATTTGGTATCTACCATCACCCCCATTTGGGGGTTAGGTATATTTACCATATCCCCATCATTGTCAAATTGTTATTTCCTTATAATAATATATTTATAGATATTTTAAATTAGATTTAGAATAATTTTTAGTATAAAAATCTCAACTTTATAATATAAATATTAATTAACAAAATATTTATTTATAAAGTTATTTAAATTTATTTTATACAATGTCTATTTAAAAATCATTTTATAAAATTTTAAAGTTAAAATAAACTTAACTAATTAATTTATAATTAATTTTTACCCACCTCCATTCCTGTTTAGATTCCTGTTTAGGGTTGGCTATATGTGTCTCATCCCCATTCTTAATCACCGCTACTTAAAAATAATATATTGTCATATTTTAAATTAGATTTAAATTAATTTTTAGTATAAAAATCTTAACCTACTAATACAAATATTAATCAACAAAATATTTACTTATGAAATTATTTTAATTTTTTTATATGATTTTTAAGTAAAAATAATTTTATAAAATAAGTAAAAAATGTTACCATTTGGGGTTCGATATATCAGTCTCGTCCCCATCATTCCCCAAAAAATGGCTATCACTTTAAAACAATATATTTATAAGAAATAGATATATGTATAAATATGAAAGAGAAAAAAAGATAAGAGAAAAGCTAATTAAAAAGAAAAGTTTTCGAACGAAAAAGTTAAAAGAGTTACATGTATCCTAAGAAGTATAAAATTAATTATATATATATATATATATATATATATATATATATAATAAATTAATAAAATATTGATTCATATTATTTAAAAAATAAAAATTATTATGTAATATTAAAACAACAAAATTATTTAATATAATACATAAATAATAGTATGTAATATCATAATAATTTGATAAGTTATAAATATATTTTACATATGTAACAATAATGAGAGAGGAAAAAAGTGAAATGGGTAGGAGTTGTGTTTTATTAGAAAATAGAAGAGAAAAAATCTCTAAAAAAAGGAAAAACAAATGAAAAAAAGTTAGAGAGGAAATTAAACAAAATTGAGCAATAATTTTTTTTTATTGGTTGTGACATGTGTTTTATAAAAGACCAAATTTTTCTATTTTTATTTACTATAATAATATATAATAGATAAAAGTAAATTTTACTTTTTTTATATTTGTTAATGTAATATAAACTATCTTGTAAATATGAACATTATAACTTAAAATATAGTATTACACAAAAATGAATATTTAATAAAATACATAAATAATAATAATAATAATAATAATAATAATAATAATAATAATAATAATAATAATAATAATAATAAAGAAACGAAACATGAAAAAAAAGAAAAAAAAGAAAGAAGAAAAAATAATGGAAAAATACACTTTGTAACATATTGAACGAGTGAATAGGCAATTTAGTCCCTGAGATTGTACCCATTTTGCATATTAGTCTCTAACTTAATATTAAATTCAAAATAGTCCCTATCTTTGCATAAGTGTTGCAAAATAGTCCTTCCGTTAAATTTTAAAGTAACGCCGTTAGTGAGGTCAATTTTAGTGCCACGCGGACTATCCAATGTGGCACTAAAGGATGATGTGGCATGACACGTGGGCGTGCCTCTTAAAAGATGTCACGTCATTTGATGATAACAAAACGAGTAAATAGGCAATTTAGTCCCTGACTTTGTACCCCTATTGCATATTAGTCCCTAACTTAATAAAAAATTCAAAATAGTCCCTATCTTTTGCATAAGTATTGCAAAATAGTCCCTAACTTAAAAGATGCCAGAAATCGTGCTTAAAGTGTCCATGCATTGCAAAGGTTGTGCCTTGCACGATTTCTGGCGGCGTAGATTCCTCCTTGGATTCCTTGTCATCTTTTGATTCCTCTAGTTTTTTCTCTTCTTCTTTCTTTTTTTCTTCATTTGCTTTTTTCTCCTCCACTTTGTTTTCCTCTGGTTTTTTCTCTTCCTATTCAAAACACAAAAAAAAAGAATCAGAACCCGGAATGATACATTGATGGTAATTGAAGAAAAAAAAAAGAGGAAAAGAGAATGGTTATGCAGACCTCGCCCATTGGTGTTGACGGCTACAAAGATAAGGTTATTGTTGTGGATTTTTGGTTCTTTTTATTTGTGCAAGTGTGTGTGAATTCTTTTTCGTATATATGTCTCAATTGGTTCAGAACCATCAAATTTGAAGAAGCCACTCATTTTATCATCATCAAATGATGTGGCACTAAAATTGACCTCATTAACAGCGTTACTTTAAAATTTAACAGAAGGATTATTTTGCAATACTTATGCAAAAGATAGGGACTATTTTGAATTTTTCATTAAGTTAGGGACTAATATGCAATAGGGGTACAAAGTCAGGGACTAACTTGCCTATTTACTCGTTTTGTTATCATCAAATGATGTGGCATCTTTTAAGAGACACGTCCACGTGTCATGCCACGTCATCCTTTAGTGCTATGTTGGATAGTCCACGTGACACTAAAATTGACCTCACTAACGACGTTACTTTAAAATTTAACGGAAGGACTATTTTGCAACACTTATGCAAAGATAGAGACTATTTTGAATTTAATATTAAGTTAGAGACTAATATGCAAAATGGGTACAATCTGAGGGACTAAATTGCCTATTCACTCGTTCAATATGTTACAAAGTGTATTTTTTCCATTATTTTTTCTTCTCTTTTTTTTTCTTTTTTTTTTCATGTTTCGTTTCTTTTTATTATTATTATTATTATTATTATTATTATTATTATTATTATTATTATTATTATTATTATTATTATTTATGTATTTTATTAAATATTCATTTTTGTGTAATACTATATTTTAAGTTATAATGTTCATATTTACAAGATAGTTTATATTACATTAACAAATATAAAAAAAAGTAAAATTTACTTTTATCTATTATATATTATTATATTAAATAAAAATAGAAAAATTTGGTCTTTTATAAAACACATGTCACAACCAATAAAAAAAATTATTGCTCAATTTTGTTTAATTTCCTCTCTAACTTTTTTTCATTTGTTTTTCCTTTTTTTAGAGATTTTTTCTCTTCTATTTGTTTTTAGAGGAGGTGACATGTGGAAGAACTAGTTATTCTTTTATTACTAAAGATAGATTGCATGAAGTTCTCGACATATAGTTTTTATCATTTTGTTTCGCATGCTGAGTCTTTAGTTTATTCTTTAGTGTTTTGGACTACCTTGTTTTGAGCTGAAATAATTTTAATATTTATTTGTACAAGTTCTATTATGATGTTAGAAAAGTGAATGTGAGCCTTTTACCCTTTTAAAATGCTTTTATTTAAATGTGTTTTAAAATTTTTAATTAATTCTGCATTCTTATTCCTTCTATTATTAGTACATATATGTGTGGGGTAGAGGGTGTTACAACACACCTCTTCATTGTCTAACACATTCTTTAAATCCAAGGTAATACTTTATATCCTTAAATTAATTTATGATTATATTTTTTTACATGCATTTCTTTGTGGGTTATATTAATTTATGTTTATATTTTTTTTAATGTTGTAGATATTATAGTCATGAATAGCTAAGCGAAGATCCATTTCCCCACATCAAGTTGTGGAACATACTGATGAAAGGAAGAAATGCTTAAGAAGATACTTTGATGATGTGGATGTAAGGAGACAAGTCGATTTGGAGATTGCAAAATTTTTCTGGAGGAAGAGAAGGCTTTCATGATGTTAACTCTTTAAGGGATAGAGGTGAATTGGATGCAAAATCTTGGTGGCTTGTTTGTGGTGTTCATGCACCAACACTTCAAGAGTTTGTCCTTAAGCTACTTAGGTAACCATCTTCATCTTCTTGCTATGAAAGGAATTGGAAGACCTACATTTTCATACATAGTTTGAAAAGAATTAAGATAACACCTAAAAGAGCAAATGATCTTGTATATGCTCATAGAAATCTTTGTCTCATTTCAAGAAATTCCTCAAACTACAATGAAGAGGAAATTAGAATGTGGGATATTGCATGAGATAGGTTTTCACTTGATGACGATTGAATCCTTGAAATAGTCAATTTATCTCTTGATGAACCAGTTTTAAAAGCTATCTTTTTCAATGATGATGACCAAGGACTTTAATAGACTAGTATTTAAACTTTTTGTTAGACTTGATGCCTCTTGGTGTTAGTACTTTTTGTTAGACGTATGACATATCTCTTGATGCCTCTTAGTAGTTAGTATTTTTTCTTAGATTTATTATCATATGAATAAATAAATTTTATTGTCGTGTTTGATCATATTTAAATTTGTCATGTTGATATTGATCATATTTTTCGTATAGATAGGTTCCCGCCGTGTTCACATGTCCCATGTTTTTTATCAGGTGTGTGTCCGTGTCGGTGTCATGTCCAAATTCATGCTTCTTTGATCTTCAATCACAATTTTGAATGCACCTTTGCAATCTTCAGTCGTGATTTCTCACACCTCCAATAGCATGATTACTTTTGCTTGGTCACTTTGATTTTCTTAATCCCTAACCTGTATCTCACTTTGTGGAGTAGAGATATTGCAATTTTCTCCGCACCTTAGCAATCTTCAATTGTGATTTTCTCATACTTTAACTCACTTTGTGTAGCAGAGTATTGTGATTTTCTCTGCACCTTATCAATCTTAAGTTGTGATTTTGACACACCTCAGATAACGTGATTACTTTTGCGCTTTGATATTTTTAATCCCTAACCTTTATCTCACTTTGTGGAGCAGAGTAATTGCAATGAAAAACCATTCACACCATTCATGTTGATTTGTGCATCATTTGTGTTTGATTTGTTGTGAGTGTGATGAAAATTTTATGGTTTATTGTATTCAACTATTCATTTCAGGATAGACTGAGCAAGGGTTCCTCCGATAAGAGTACATGTTTGTTATTTGATAATATGCAGTTTCAAAGTATAGTGTGTACTTCAGAAAATTTTAACCTTGTTCTTTTTATTACATTGAATCCAGTAGTTTTCAAGTACATTCATTTATACTTGAGATGTTTATGGTGCTCAGGAGCAGTATGGTTTGGAGAATACGGACAATACTCCTAAAAGATCATATGATATTAACCAGGTAAGTGCGGAGTCTTTGGTAGAACAGAGAATTCCAAATGTTTATACAGATTACACAGACTTAATGACTGCAATTTCTTTTGACTTGCTGATGTGAACTCCTTGTTTCCTTCTGACTGCTGTCTAGTACATGTAAAGTGAACCCCTAATAGTAATAGCTCGCTTAATAAGTTCACAGTTTTCATAGATAATGTGTGGTATTTTCATGCTGATTCGGTTTGCCACCTTTGGGAGCAGAAGCTGAAGCGAAACAAGAAAGAGTGTGGCAGAAAGATACAAGAATTGTAGGGAGAGTTGGCTTCTGCCGCAGAGGAGTGCCAGAAACTGGTGAGAAAGGTTTTCAGGAAATTTAATGTTTGTACAACTATTGAAGTTTTTTCTACAGAAAAAAAATAGAGAATGAATTAATTTGTGTTTTGATAGCAATTCGGCCCAATATTTGGCTAGGCCCAAACGTTCATCCATCTGGCCTTCCAAGTTTAAGGATTTGATTTAGTTCTTCATTGTTGTCGTAAGGATTGTAAACATATTAAAACCTTGTAGTTATTTTCATCCTTCACGTTTCAAGAGACAAAGGAAAGAGGACAACTATAATGTGATTATGAGAAGTGGGAAGACATATATTCGCATATTCCTAGAATAAATTTGTAGCATAGAATTTCACCATTTCATAAAACTAACAGTGCTTGAAACTTGAAAGTGATTGGTTTTGAGTACAAGGCCTATTCTGTCATACGTGCACTACTTTATGTGAACAGTGAACTCTAATGAAGTCTTTGAAGCCAATGTTTTGTTTTCAAGTAATAACTAATTGATGTAAGCTATATTGTTGTCTTTGGAACTCTTGCTATATTGTTGTCTTGGAGACCTTTCGTGCAAGTATTATCCAACAAAGCACACGATAAAACACAAAGAATCCCAACATTATTCCCACATTCATCCACCTGTTATCCCTTTCGAGTCCTCTACTCTTCAACACATCAAATCCAGTGATCAGACACTGTGATCCCTCTATTTGATGTGAGAAACACTCATTTCTAACATTCCAATACTCATTTGTGAGGAGTGCATCCAAAGGGTACCTATAGAGAGACACATAGTACATGAAAAGCCAATACTTTGGGATGCTCTCCTTTGGTATGAAGTATCCAGAGAAGAGGAAGAAGGCTCCAAGAACTGTGCAGATGAGGGAGTTACCTGAAATGAAATCAGGAGATACTGCACTTAAGAAGAGTACCAAAGAACTTGCCATGAGCACAATGAGCCAAACCACTAAAGTGAAGAAGGTGAAGGCAGAAAGGGAAGGGTTTAGTCCTACAAGCCAATACACAGGAACAGCAAAAAGTATAGATACCACAAACAAGAATAGAAGGAAGACAAATGTGTTGGCTATCATGTAAGAGGAAATCCTATAGGCTCCCCTTGAGGCTTCTTTCATCAGAACAATCCTCTCTTGAAGGTATATTGAAAGTGCTTCAACTGTAGAAGAGAGGAGAAAACTAAGACTAAATGCAAATAGACCTAACCTTTCAGCAGCTCCTCCTTCATCCCTTCTTATCTTTATGTAAACACTTCCTAGCCCAAAGCCACCAACTAGTGCTTGCATTGTTCTGGCCAGGAAAAGCTGCTTTGTTCTATAGATGATCTTCCAAAATCTTGAGCAGAGAAACAATATCTCAATCAAGTTTGCATAACAAAGACTGCCATAACTTTCCTTGTTACATTGTGATCGGAGAATTTGGACTCCACAGTTTTCTTCCTCTGGCCACATGAGGTTTGGAAATGGCTCCTTTTCCTCAATGGTGCAAGTGTCATATTTGGAATCAGAACCTTCCAACCCACGTATAATTTCCATGGAGAACTCTAAAGCATTCAGTTGTGTTGGAATTTGAAATCCCAGTTTACTTATGGTTTCCTCTAGCTGTTCTAGGCTACCATTATGAACAACTGAACCATGAGAGAGGATCAAGAACTTGGAAATATACTGCAATATTCTATAGCTGGGTTGGTGGATTGAAAGAACCACTGTCCTTTGCTTTGCTTTAGCAATTGATGACAGAAGCTCTATGACTTGCAAAGCTGAAGTACTGTCTAGACCTGATGTTGGCTCATCTAGGAGCAAAATTGGAGGATTGTGAATCATATCAACTCCAATAGACACCCTTTTCCTCTCTCCACCGGATATCCCTCTATTCTCTTCATCCCCAACAAAACTATTTGCAACATGAAAAAGGCCTAGCTCTTGCAACAAGCTTTCTACCCTCCTCTCTCTATCCTTTGGTGTCATTTCTTTTAGCCTAAACTTTGCACTATACATCAAAGTTTCTTTGACTGTTAGCATGGGAAGCAAATTGTCCACTTGTGCCACAAAGCCACATGTCTTCCTCAACTGAGCTGGACTAGTCATAGGCTGATCATTGATTGAGACACTTTTAGGATCAAAATCTTCATCTTTTACCCTTCCGGAAATGATTCGCAGAAGGGTAGACTTTCCTGTGCCACTAGGACCAACAACAGCAACAACCTCAGAACTTCTGGCAACAAAAGAGACTGACTTGAGTATGTTTACAGGCTTTGGGTTTTGAGTCAGGTGGAAAAATGATAAGGGAGTGGTCTTGTGAGGAAGCAAAGTGTAGGAGAGATTTCTCACAGAAAGTTTGTTTGCAGTTCTGAATTGATGAAGTGATGTTGGTGGTGAATGGTAGAAAGAGGAAGAAGGACTATTGGACTCTTCAGGAGAATTAGAAGTTGAAAAGAGTATCAAAGAGTCATCTTCTGTGCTGGATAGTCTAGGTGGCTTCAGGCATGCTGCCATTGTGTTGATTTGTGTATTCTGTGGGAGAAAAGTGAGATTAAGTAGGCTAGATTTTATGGGAGAATGTTCAAGTTGAGAAGAAATGGAAGTTGCAACAACCATGTTGACAGTTATGTAGTTGTAGGTGCTGACATGTTTGGTAGTGGTAGGTTATCGATCTGAGACATTTAACTCATCAAGTGAAGCATTTGGACTATTTTTACGTGCATTCCCATGACATTATTTCATTAACTTATTAACCAATTTTCGTGCTAGGTTTGAAATTCTCTCAAATCTGAACTTTGAACAGAGAAAACAAAAGAGGAAAGTTATGCAAACTTGAAATGCAATAATCAGTAATATAATTGATATGTATCATACTAGTTTTTTGATTGGGACATCTAGTTGGTTTTGTTAGGTGAATCCATTGCAGATCATTACTATAGGGACAAGTTTTTGAACCATGTGAAATAAGCAGAATTATGATGCAAATGCAAGGTTCTAGAGTAATATAATAGAGCAGAATTATGATATTAATTTGGAACGGTCTGCTGCTCTAATTTTATAAAATAAAAATATCATTTAATTTCATTATTTACATTTTCAACATATGGAAGGCATAATTTCTTTGTTTAAAAACAAAAATAAAAATACACGAACAAGGAATGATAAACTTCCTCGTTATCCTTTTTTTAAGGCTGTAATTATTATCACTTACAACTAATTAAAAGCACAAAAGATACAACAAAGCTCATGGTGAGTAAATGTCGAGTTTCGAACTACTATTGCTCTATCGTTGTGCTTGAAAATGAACCTCATATTTGGATTAATTAAAATATTTTTTAACAGCGTTTTGAGATACTTTTTTTTAAAAAAAATAATTATTTCTTATAATCAAACATGAGCCTCATGCTTTACTTAAGTTAATTTTAGGTGTCAATCATAGCATACTTGAGGTCGTTGCTTTGGGCATCCAAGGTTTTTACTGGGACACCCAACAACAAAAGTGAAAGAACTAAAATGTCATTCACCTTTTGCTTATAAAAAAATCAAAGTGACTCGTCCGTATAAGTCATTGTTCCTCCTCCGCTTTCGTTCTTTTTCTTTCCTTCGTATTCTTCCTCTTCCTATGCCACTTTCCTCTTCTTATGCCGCTTTTATTCTTCTTCTTCCTCTTGGCTGCGTCATTTCCCTCCATTCGTGCTTCTTCTTCTTCCTTCGTGGGTGTTGGTCCTCCGTTCGTGCTGCTTCTTTTTCCTTCCGTCTTCTTCGTTCTCCTTCGAGGTAATTATTTCTTCTTCCTTTCATGTTCTTCTTTCTTCTTCTTATTTGTGCATTGTAATGCTGCTCCGTTTGTGTTGTTTGTGCTAGTTTTCCTGACGATTTTATGTTAAAAAGTCATACAAATTTTCAATCCGTATGAATATGGATTGGTAATCCGTATTGGTTTTTTTTATTATTTAGTTTTTAAATTCTTGTAATTGTAAATTTATTTTGTGATTTATTTTTTGTTTGTTATGTTTTAGTAAATTTTTTGAATTGTTAATTTATTATTTTATAGTGTTATATTTGTACTGGTGAATAAAATAGATTAAAAAATAGATTGGTGGAAAAAATTTTAAAAAATAAAAGAATTCTAAAATTGAAACCATATGTTAAAAATTTATAAAATTGTTAGTTATTTTTAAAAAAAGGTTGCAAAAATAAAATAAAACATTTTAAAATTGTTAGTTAGTTAAAAAAAAGATTGAAACCATATTTGATTTTTTTTTAAGTTGTTAGTTATTGTTAAAAAATGATTGAAAAAAATTTAAAATTGTTAGGTAGTTAAAAAATTGAAACCATATTTGAAATAATTTTAAAATTGTTAGCTATTGTTAAAAAATGATTGAAAAAAATTTAAAATATTTTAAAATTGTTAGTTAGTTAAAAAAAAGATTGAAAGCATATTTGAAAAAATTTTAAAATTGTTATTTATTGTTAAAAAAATATTGAAAACAAATTTAAAATTGTTAGTTAGTTAAAAAAAGATTGAAACCAGATTTGAAAAAATTTTAAAATTGTTAGTTATTGTTAAAGAATGATTGAAAAAAGTTAAAATATTTTAAAATTGTTAGTAAGTTAAAAAAGATTGAAACCATATTTATTTTTTTAAAAAAATTGTTAGTTATTGTTAAAAAATGATTTTAAAAAATTAAAATATTTTAAAATTGTTAGTTAGTTAAAAAAAGATTGAAAGCATATTTGAAAAAATTTTAAAATTGTTAGTTATTGTTAAAAAATAATTGAAAAAAAAATAAAATATTTTAAAATTGTTAGTTAGTTGAAAAAAAAGACTAAAACTATATTTGAAAAAATTTTAAAATTGTTAGTTATTGTTAGAAAATGATTGAAAAAAAATTTAAAATATTTTAGAATTGTTAGTCAGTTAAAAAAAATATTGAAACCATATTTGAAAAAATTATTGAAACCAATATTGTTAGTTACAAAAATTAGGAAACCATATTTTTAAAAAATAATTGAAAACACTATTGTTAGTTAGTTTTTTTTTAAAAAAAAAATGAAACAAAAATTCAAAATATTTTAAAAAATATTGTGCTGATAATGGTTAGAACGAGAGGTGTTGGTCGTGCTTTAGGTCGAGCAATAGGAAAAGTCTTGGAAGGAGAGCGGCGACTGACGATGATAATGATGCCTCTAGCGGCGAAGGCCTATCGCATTTGCCCGTAGGCAGCGACATCATGAACGTGTTGTTGAGGATCCTCCTACGGTCACAGAGGAATTGAATGAGAGTAGGAAACACCTATTGAAGAAGTTCTTACTGGTATTTACGGTTTTCCAGGAGGACCCTATGACACATCAGTTCTGAGAGATTTTGAAAATCAATTTGCTCTGAGAGTCTGGAATGGAGAGGTATCTAATTGTTAAAAAATATAAAGCACATAGTTTACAACTTAATTTTTTTTTACATGATCGATATTATTGTTTGCATGAATGTCCTGAACTGAAGCTATCTTCCCATGGAAGGAAGATGCACTACTAGGCTTCCACATCGTGCTATCTACATTGGTTATTTAAAAACTGATGTAGTACATGACGCGGTTGCATTTTTGAAATTAATACCAAGTATATAGAGTTTTTAACAACAGTTTTTATAAAACCGCCTTTGATGTGTAGGTTACAAAGGCGATTTTATAAAAACCGTCTTTGTTCATGTATAAACTACTACGGTTTTGTTAATCACTTGTCTCTGAAGAATTGCCATTTTTATTGGATTATTTTCACTTTCAAATCTCTCTCTCTCTATCCCTCCCTTAAACCCACCCCTCTCCTCTTGCCATGCCAGCCTCTCCTTCAGGTTTTCATTCATTCATTCATTCCTCTCTAAAACCCTCACTCCTCCAATGCCAACCCTATGCTTCCAATTCCCACAATTTCTCCTCTCATCACAACTATTCTCTTAATTTCTCTTTTTGTTTCTTTTTTTTGGTAGATAATCGAACTAGATGGAGGAAGCGCAAGAGAGATTCGCAAATCAGTCGGCGCCACCAGAAGCACAAGGAGGAGGAGGACGACGACGACGACGAAAACCCCAATGCGGAGGAAGACCTCACCAAACACAACTACGATTTGGAAGACCAAATGCACCACAACCACCCTAATTCGCAACCTCACGTGGAGACGGAGGTCCTCTCCGACCACGGCGTTCAGATTTTTCAGTTCCCGACGGTGATGAAGCGCTCTGTGAACTTCCCTCACTCCTCCATCACCGCAATTGTTGCTCTGGAGCGTGCCCTCGAGTCCGGAGAGAACAAGGCTCCAAGCGCTCTCGCTGCTCCGGTTCTCGAGAATGTGTCTCATGGCCAACTTCAAGCACTGTCGTTTGTTCCCTCCGATAGCTTTGCTTTCGACGGTGATTCCTCTTTTGTCATCACTCCCCCTCCCATTTTGGAAGGTCGTGGCATTGTTAAGCGCTATGGAACTAAGGCTCTTGTAGTTCCAATGCATTCAAGTGAATTGAATTTCCATCTTGTGTTTGTTTGGCTTCAGTTTCGTGTTTCAGGTTTAGACACTTTGAGTTGATGTTTAATTTTGGTTTGGGGTTTATATGAGCAGATTGGTTTTTGCCTGCCACGGTGCACAGGTTGGAGAGGCAAGTGGTGCTGCATTTCAAACCTACTTAAAAATCTGCTTAATTTGTTGTTTTGTAATTTGAAACCTTATGAACCCTTATTCTAAATTTAAATTGTTTTTTTGATTTCAAATTTTATATTGTACTGCAGAGTGTCTTACCCGGCATTCTTCAAGGGGACAAGTCAGACTCCCTCTTGTACGGCTCTGTTGACAATGGAAAGAAAATTTGCTGGAATGAAGATTTTCATTCTAAGGTAAGGAAGAAGGGTGTGGCAATTTAACTTTAGGTAGATTGTCTGATTTGAGTTGTAAGCATTTTACTGAATACTTACTATGGGTGAATTTAAATTGTAAGAAAATTTGTTGGTAGGTGAAAGAAAATAAGTATGTTCTAATTTTAAATTGCATTATATGTGAAGTGTAACTGCACTTTCTTTTTGCCCTGTGTTCTTTATCAATTGGTATTTTTTTTGTATCTCCTGTGTTCCATATCAGATGAATTTTTGTCTTCTAAGCTTGTTTATGTTATTAGGTGACGAGGCTGCCAAACAACTTTGCTTACAATTGCTTCACCGGCACAATTCCAGAGGAATGGGCTTCTCTAAACATAACTTCAATGTGACTGTGGGTTATTTCTAACTACTGCAAACTTTTCATTGTATCGTTCTTATTTTATAGTAATTACATATTGAAGTACAACTGTATGCCACTCTCTTCTTGTGAATTGCCTTGTTCTGTGTAATGTAACTTAGTTGTGTATGTGTAATATGTTTGTGAATGAATTATGTTTGGAAATGTCGTTTTCCATTTGACTATGAATGTGACTTGTGTATGTTGAGACGAATATGATATATTGATATGTGATGCATGATGCATATGTGTATGAGATGAGGATGAAGTGATGTCACGGTACATGAGTAAGATTTGAAATGTTAAGGGAACCTACATGTGGGATAGGATTCTTCAAGTGATGTGCATAAGTTTTTAAACGGGAGATAAGACTTTGTTGTTTCCTATAACTAATTTTAACTTTCTATTGATGTGGCAATATAATGGGTGTCTGTGGAAGGGTGGAAGGTTGAGGCTGGAGAAGGCCAAAGAAGACTATCTTGTGCGTTTGAAGAGAGAATGGGAACAAGACGCTCTAGATGATGCTACTCAAAAACCACCCACTGCTGCTTCTGAGTAGGAAATGCCCAACACCACACAACCTTCCAAGTCAAATACCAAACACCTCAATACTTTCTTTCCCAGATTGAGAAAGGTCACTTATTTAGGTGTTTGTTTATCATGTCTTCATTTTTTAGAATATGCATTTCTTTCCCATGAGCCCAGCTGCTTCAAACAAATTTGGAACACCAAAACCCACAGCTACTATTTTCCATTTCTGCAAGCACCTCTGATACATCACGTATCATCTTATCTCTTATATTTATAATTCTATGCAATTCCCATATTCTATGTCCAAGCCTGAAGCCATTAGACATGATCTTTTTTGAAATATCTTTCAAATTTGCTCACTGACTCTGAATTTTATGTTGGATAGGATACATTCACAAGGTGCTTCAAGTCAAATCCTCCAGAACCTTGGAACTGTAATGTTTATTTGTTTCATTTGTGGTGCTGTGGAGTTGTGGTTCAATATTTGATTTTGTTCCCTATTAGGTTAGTTTATTCCTTTTCTATACATACTTACATGTTATGCATGATGTGATAGTACTTCTGAAATAATTCAATCAGAGTTTGCCTAGCTAATTTCCAATGCTACATTTGCTTGTTATATGCATCAAGATTGGCGGCATTTTAGAAAAAAAGTTATTAGGATATTATTTGAACTTTAGTTTCAATTAAACTAAATTTCCTTTTCCTCGTGTATGTAATCATTAAAAAATAGAACCAATTTGATTTAGAAACCAATCCCCATGTTTGGAATTCATTAAAAATGAATTGAATTCATGTTATCTTGCTAATTTTCCTCTTTTACCCTTCAAATAATATGATTTCTCTATAATGAGGACAATGTTGTCAATTTAAATAGTTAAAACTTAAATCAAATCAAACCAAATTTGAGCAGATTTCTACATATACTCAACTAAAATCACAAAGATTTCAAAATCAAAGCAACTCCTTTTGAAAAAAGAATTTCATGTATAAATCATGAATTTTTAAATTTTGTGACTTCAAATGTAATGTTTGTGTTTGGCCTATTAGTCCCTCTTTTATGCTTTTCATGTTAATGTCCTGGCCATGTGATGTGTCCTATTTGACTTTGCAGGATTCTAGTGTTGCCATTAGGATGGATTATATTTCTTTCAGCCTTCATTCCAGTGCACTCCCTCCTGAAAGGAAATGATGATGTGAGGAAAACGATTGAGGTATCAATTCAGATTATTCTTGCTATTTTCCCCCATTGAATTATTTTTAACATAGATTTCTGTTTCTCTATAGTATGCACTAGGAAGGCTGCATTTACTGTCTATTATAATTTCTACCAGTTTATAATTTTAAGACCTCTTTGAACTTTGAACCAAGTCCATAAAAAGTAAAAGAGAGGCTTCAACTTTCTGATTTAGCTTATCTTAAAACGCAAAATGATCATTACGAAGGAGGTTTGAGACTTGGTGTGAATCGTTTGTGTTCTACATATTATTTGTATTTTGTTTTTTAGTATTATCATTACAAAGGAGGTTTGAGACTTGGTGTGAATCGAGCTACTGCTCTTAATCCACTTTTATTGTAGTGTTTTAGTAAGCCTTCACTTCATTTGTTTTAATTTTAAACACCTATGGTCTGAGGTCAATTTTTGTTGCCTCATCTATCTTGAAAAGCATTGCTTTTGTCATATGCTTTATCTTTTTAATTTCTATTAATTTTACTATCATATTTGAAGGATTTTTTAGAACTGCAGAAGATGAAAGGGGAAGGGACTTAGTTGGTGAGGATTAGTTTTGGGTGGGAGAAACTCGACTCTCTTTTTCCTGGGGCAGTCATTCTTGTAGATTTTGCCCTCATTCATTCTGAATTCTGATACCACACTGGTGCAGATTAACCATTAGGGATTCATTCAATAAAAAACTCATTCTGTTCTAGTTTCTAATCTAGTTTCTATCAAAGACAAAGAACATAGATTTAGGCTTGATTGCATCGCATATCTAGGCAAATGGAAATTTTTTTAGATATTCGAACGCTTAATTTTAGGTCTAAACAAAATCATTACATGTCTCCCAGAATTTTGGATTAGAAACATAATCACATAATGATGGAGACAATCTAATAGTGTAAATAAAATAACACCTAAGTAAGATAAACTCAAGCCCAAATACAGCCATGCGCATGGGGATATGTGGACATTATTGCATAGCCCTGGGATGGGACTAAAATATAAAATAATGCCAAAATAAAAATTTCTTATCTTGACTACGATCAATTTTGGAACCAACCTATAATTGTGAGTATAGTGCAGAATGTAGAAAATATTTGCTCTTTACTTTACACTTTAGATTTCTTGTTGCTATTTGCATAAAGTGTTGTCTGTTGATGCAAGATCCAACTATGAGGATTTACTTCAATCAACTAATAAATAGTGCTCCTCTCTGTTGCTGCTTCTTTGCCAAGGAAATGCATTATCACCAATATTTGCACTTACCAAAATCTGTATGTACTCATAATGGTAAATTGTTGTTTTATAAGTTATGTAAAATGCATTTTCAGTGCAATGATTTTGATTTTTAAATTGCTCTATTGATTTATTATGTATACATACATAATCATTTAATTATATAGAATGTATTCTTGCCTTTGCATTATTTCTAATTATGTATAAATATATTAGTTCTAAATTATTTGACTCGGTTTTTACATGTTACATATAAACCTTTGCAGGTGAAATCCATACCTTTCAGTGGAACTGGAAAGCACAAATATATTTTTCAAAATATTAAAGTTCCTCCTCTCCCTGTGCATTTTTGTGATTGTGAGGAGCATTGTAAGCCTTTTGTCCTTGAAAGAGAAAAGCTATCTATTGATAGGGCAGCTAAAAGTGGTGGAATAAATGATGAAGAGATTAGCATAATGAATGTTGTGATGAACAAACTATTTGGAAAAGAATAGGTTTCCAATGCCAAGAACCTTGGAGAGGAAAAGGATTCTTTTGAATCACCTGATGCTTTACATTCTGATGAATGCAAAGATAGTGCAACAGATGAAGATGATC
The DNA here is from genome assembly GCF_000004515.6 of Glycine max. Lineage (NCBI taxonomy): Eukaryota > Viridiplantae > Streptophyta > Magnoliopsida > Fabales > Fabaceae > Glycine > Glycine max. Next base: position 41,525,588 of record NC_038243.2, on the reverse strand, counting down.
TCATTATTAGTGTGGAGACAAAGAAAAATAAAACAGCTTTAACAGAGGACAAGGAACTTCAAAGGATCTTGGAAAACTAGGTATTTATTTTCTTTTTCTGGGTTGGGGTGGGGGGAGTTTAATAAATTAAGGTCTAAGTGGTAATGCCTGTTTCCTTTTATCAAGGAGTAGGTAGTCTATTCTATCTAATTGTTGTATTCAATCTTTAGGAATCATGGTTTAATAAAAGAAAAATTGCTAAAGAAGAACCCAACAAGCAGCTCTCTTCTTGGGAGTAAAACTTACAGTTTTCTTGTATAAGTACTAAAATTTATAATGGGGTTATAAGGGACCTAGTGAATAATTTAATCTAATATAAATTAATATTCTATTGTACATGAGCATGAATGCATGGTTTGGATTAATTCTTTTTGAATTTTTTTCAACATGGAAAAGTTAAATGTGTGAACCACAACAGGGAAGGCCAAGGTGATGGGAACAATAATAGGAATTGGTAGGTCAATGTTCCTGACATTTTTCAAAGGGCAAGAGATTAACATTAAGAGTTTTTGTACTAATCTTTTGCAAAAGAATGAGCAAGTAGTAGCTTTGCATTATTGACTTTGGTAAAAAAATTCTGGGAGTTTTATGTGGTTTTAGAAGCTGCTTCAGTTTTGCATTATGGCTCATCATTCAGGTACTTACTCTCCTATTTTATCATTACATATTTGTGAAGTTTGTGGTTTCATTTTGGATTTCTTTTGTTATTGATCACCACATGTGACAGTCCAAGATGAGTAAAGAATAGCCAAGTCATCACTCAAGCACTGCATTGATGACCTTGATGGCTGCAATACAAGCCACATCTTTTGCCCTTTATGTTAAGAAGGATTGGAGCCAATGGAAGTTGGGTTCGAGTATTAGGATTCTAACTGTGGCTTATAAGGTAATGTGCTAATTTATTTTATAGTAATAGGTAAATGACCACTTCTGTAGAAGATAGTGTCAATTTAGTCCTTAAAGGAAAAAAATTTCAAAATGCATTCTACATCAGTTTTGTGATGACCGTCGTAGAATTAAAAGCATTCTACATCGATTGCGCATGTGACCATCGTAGAATGAAATGCTTTCTACATCGGTCCTTCTGATGTGATCATCTTAGAAATATATACATTCTAAGACAGTCTGAGCGACCGTCGTAGAATAGCTATCCCCTTTTTACGATGCGGTCTATGACAACGGTCATAAATCGATGTAGAACGCCCCATTTAACTGATGTAGAAAACTACTACTGTAGTAGTGATGGCTAAGTTTGGGAGGCCTGCTCTAGAGATCGAAGGCCTTGTGGCTGCTAGCGGACTAAGTCTTTTGATCGCATGTTCCCTAAATACGGGCGATCAAGGACTAATGTCTGCTTTTGTGGAACGCTAACATAAGGAAACTAGTAGTTTCCATTTGCCCGTCAAAGAGGTGACTATCACCTTGGATGATGTGGTGTCGTTGCTACATTTGCTTATCGTAGGGGCTTTCCACAGCTTCCAGCAACTTCATGTCAACGACACTATCAATATGTTGGTGGAATTACTCGAGGTCAGCACTGCAGAGGTGAGAACGGAGACGATTCAATGCTATGGATCTTATGTTCGACTATTGTGGCTACGAGACGTGTATCAAAAGAAAATTGACGCATGTCACTAGATTGTACCAACGCGAGCGTATTTGTTGCATCTGCTTGGATGCACACTATTTGATAACAAGAGTGTCACACACATGCACATGGTATTCTTGGATGTACTGCGTGACTTGACGCAGAATGGGACTTACGCTTGGGGCACTGCTGCACTTGTGCACATGTATGATAATTTAAATGAGGCGTCAAAGAGCACGGTGAGGCAGCTTGCAGGATATATCACTCCATTACAGGTTAGTTCAGATGTTAATAAAATATTATTTCATTAGCGTTGGTTATTACATGTTGTCGATTATTTTAATGAATATGTTTGAAAATTTATCTAGTGTTGGATCTACGAGCATTTCTCATTCGTTGGTTCCACCCTAGCTACCAAGGATTATGATGAAAGGAGACCGCGTGCATGCCAATGGACCTCGTGCAAGGCGCTGCCTGTGTCGACGTATCGTAGGCGTTTGGATAGACTGACCCCTAATGTAGTGGGATGGATTCCATATGGTGACCACCATTCATTTAGAGAATTTGAGGTCATCTCGTTGCTTTTCGGCCATCTCAAATGGGGTCCTTTGACAATCATTCACCAACCGGAGAGGATTGTATGATAGTTTGGATAAGTCCAGACTATTCCACCACATCATACTACGCCTTCGATTTCTGTTGAAGAAATGGATGATAGATGGATGCAGTTCGGTGACTACATTGCACCTGTAAGGCAAATCTATGCAGTGCTTGTAACACCCTGAAATATTATTAGCAATTATAATTGATGTTTGATTTTATTTGTTGTGTTATTTTATCTATGTTTTATTTTCAAGAAGGTTAGTTTATTTATTAGAGGGGTGTGGGTAGTTAAGACTTTAGCTTCTCAAAGAAGCCTCTCAAGGAAGCTTCACAAAGAAGCCTCACGAGAAAGCTTCTCAAGGAAGCTGCCTGAAGTCATCCTGGTAAAAGTGCCCTCCTGCATTCGTTAACCGTTGGATCTTCTCAAAATTTGGTCTGTAGGTTCATAGGACAAATGTTCATGATCTGACCGTTGCAATCTGCGATATGTCTTTTGGTATGTGAGAAACTCTTCTTTTCCCGAGAGCAGAAACACTTGAGTGTTTCAAGTCTTATTTTTCGTGTAGCCTTGGAAAATAGCCATTCCTTTCTCCATTCCTTTCTCCATCTTTCTTACAAAACCCTTCCCCAACGTCCCAAGCTTCTTCTTCACCACCCACAACCACTAGTAGTCACCACGAACCACCGTAGTTCCCCTTCATCTGGAGAGTTGTTCTACATGAGGATGATGCTTTCCTCCGCTAAAGGGTCACAATCTTATAAAGATATTAGAACAGTAGACAATGTTGTCTACCATACATTTAGAGAAGCATGCTTTGCAAAAGGTTTCCTAGGAAGTGATCAAGAATTTGTTGGTGCTTTACAAGAGGCTAACACTTGGGGAACTCCACACTTCCTAAGAAAGTTATTTGTCAAGCTGCTATTTATGAATACCATGGATAGACCAGAATATGTGTGGGAACAAACTTGGTGATGGATGATAGATGATATTGTATTTAATCACAGAAAACAAGGTAATTTCATAAATCCTAAATAACTACATAGCATTCATAGGAAACAACCTACTTGCTAACAGTGTGATTATTTGACTATTCATAGGCATTCAACTCACTGACAAAGAAACAATGCACCTTTGTTTGACTCAAATTGAAAATCTACTACAAGGCAATAGGAAAAGCCTACGAGATTTCCCTTCAATGCCATACCCAATAGGCTATGCTGCCAACCCACACCAAAATAGGCTCATCTACAATGAAATGGCTTATGACAATGAAGTTTTGACCGCCGAATTTAACAGATGCTATCACTCACTAATAGGTACGTACACCACATTTTAGTTTTAACTTACAGAATATTCATTCCCAACAATCCATACTATTAATTCAAGATGTATACATTACTAATTTCATATGAGCAGGCTTCTATTTTTTATAAGATTATGCATATTGTTGCAAGTCAATTAGGGGGAGTTTATTTTCTCTATGGATATGGTGGGACCGGCAAGACCTTTATGTGGAAAACTTTATCATCTGTTGTACGATCCAATGGAGGCATTGTTTTAACAGTGGCTTCCAGTGGGATTGCTTCATTATTGTTGCCTGGAGGTAGAACAACACATTCTAAGTTTGCTATACTAGTGCCTACAACACGAAATTCAACATGCAATATTCATCAGGGGAGCGACTTGGCTGAATTGTTGCAGATAACAAAATTAATAATTTGGGACAAAGCTCCAATGTGTCACAAATTTATTTTTGAAGCAATTGACAAAAGCTTAAAAGACATCATGCACAACGACAAACCTTTTGGGGGGAAAGGTTATTGTTTTCGGTGGTGATTTTCGGCAAATACTACCTGTTGTGCCAAGAGGTAATCACTCTGATATTGTCCATGCATCTCTAAATGTATCATACATTTGGGGTCATTGTGAAATTCTAAAATTGACAAAAAAACATGCGGTTGCAATCCATGAACTCAAACAGTTTTCTGATTGGCTACTAGACATAGGTGATGGCAAACTTGGCCAACCTAACGATGGATATAGCAAAATAATCATCCTATAAGAGTTTCTTATAATGGATTTTGATGATTCTATCCAAGCAATTGTTGACACAACATATCCAGATTTATTACAAAACTACAACAACGCAGATTTCTTGCAAAAGAGAGCTATTCTAGCCTCTACAAAAGATGTTGTTGACAAAATAAATGACTATGTCTTGTCTTTGATTCTCGATGACGAGAAAGAGTATTATAGTGCTGATATTGTTGACAAATCTGATGAACTACTCAATCCTACTTTTGGAGTACTAACACCTGAGTTTCTGAACTCCTTGAAAACATCAGGGATACTTAATCACAAGCTAAGAATCAAGATTAGTACTCCCATCATACTACTACGAAATTTGGACCAGGCATATGGTTTATGCAATGGAACTCGGCTTATTGTCATCAAACTTGGTACCAATGTAGTTGAAGCAGAGGTAATAACTGAACCCAATATAGGTCATAGGACATACATACCAAGAATGAATATGTCTCCTTCTGATTCTCCATGGCCATTCAAACTAATTAGAAGACAGTTTCCATTCATGGTTTCATTTGCAATGACCATAAACAAGTCTCACAGTCCTTAGCACATGTTGGTTTGTATTTGCCAAAGCCAGTATTTTGTCATGGCCAACTATATGTTACACTTTCACGAGTGCAAAGCAAAAAAGGACTACATATTCTTATTCATGATAATCAATGTATTGCAAGAAATACTACCGTCAATGTAGTATACAAAGAAGTATTTGTAAACTTATAAACAAGTGTGCTTCCCAAATTGGTATAGTTTCAAGTCCTGCATTCTCAACCTACTACATTTTCCTTGGATTTCATTTTTAACACGTCAATATTTAATTATATCACTACCACTAAAGTATATTGATTTAAAATGTCTACTTTTCATGTGCATATTGTTGTATATAGTACCATTGTTGTACTTATGATTATTAAATGATCACTAACCGTGTCCACAAATCTAATCAACTCATTCATCTCTGTTTATTGTGCAACCTCTCTTTCATTACAACAACAACACATTGATGACAATCACAACAATATCATCCAACAATCTACAATAGCATTAGGTTAGTTTAAAATTCTTACTTTATGTTACTTTTTTCTACACATAGCTCAACATTATGATCATATAAATAAACATCATTATTGAACTTTACACATGTGTTAGTAATATTCAAATAGGAGTATGAGTCCGTACATCGACATGGGCCAAAGTCTAGTATATATAGAAAGAGAGAAATCAACTTACTCCGACACTAACTTTAAAAGAGCTAACACACATTTTCCTCTAGTTTTCTTCCCACAAAAGCAGTTAGTATTATAAATAAACTCAAAGAATTTAGTATTCATTGTACTTGAAGAAAAAATATTATCTTAACAAATTACCAGTCACTGGATACATTAAATGATGTGGAGTTATATACTTTTGCTTAACCAGATGTTTTAATAAAGAGTTTTATGGTTTATAATAATCTTATCCAACTCAAATGAATAAGATTACCTCCAATAAAAATATGTTTATTCTAGACAAAAAAAATAACAAATTTAAAATTGATAGATCAATTTTTTTTATTGACATGAATTGACAAGATTGCAAGTGTGAAGACAATCTTTCATTTTCCAGTCCCTATAACAAGCACCGATCTTTTTAATTTTTGGACCAAGGCCGAGGTAGGTTAGGATCTCAATTAGTGGGGTAATTTATTTAAAAATTAAAAATAATTATTATCATAAAATAGAATGAGATATGAGATGAAATGAAATGTTGAATTGCACTTACGCAGGAATATAATTAGTACATTTGCACACTTTCAATTCAACATAGGATTGCCACTAATTAGAGGCAGTTATTACTATTTTTCTTTCACCTTAAGATATTTTAGACACGAAGTTTCTTTCTTTATTTCAAACACACTGATGACTGGTGGAACTGTTTTGGGTTTTTTTTAATCTTATTTATAGAATTTTTTTGTATTTTATATTTAAAAGATTTATTTTGATATTTTAACTTTTAAATTTAAGTTATTTTGATTATTTAATATACTAATATTTTAAAATCACTACAAAGTGTGTATTATATTCATAAAATGTAAAATATTAAAGACGTTACTTTTGAGATAATAGGATGATCAAAATGACTCAAATTTTAAATTTGAAATATTAAAATTAATCTTTTAAAAGATAAAAAAATTAAAATAAATCTTAAAAATAAGATAGAAGATCAAGAATATATTTTAACCAACATTTAATAGTGTACTCATTATTCATAATGTCTACGCATTAATTAGTATTTCTTCTTCTGTTAATGCTTTGATTTGTTCTTAATTCTTAGACTGTATATACTAAGAAGCATCCTCTAATTAATTATTAGATTGGAATGAGTATTTAAAAAGTAAAGATCAATAAAGTTAATTTTAATTAGTTCTCTAATCTCTCTATATATATTAATTCCACTTTCAAAAAACAATATCCTTGAGTTATAGTTTTATATGCTCTTGTGTAATTTCGGTTTTTTATTTGTTCTAACTTTTCACATTAAATTAAGTTAATATTTGAAATAATTATTCAATAAAAATATTTATATTCCTAAATTTCCGAAACGAGTACTCAATTATTTTATCAATATTCATAATAAAATATACATAAATTATAAATAAATTTTAGATTGATAGTTTTGTATTTTTTATCAGCCAAATGTAAGTTGTTAATTGTTAATTTTGTTATTAGCAGGAAAAACCGAACCTACTATCTTTCCCTCCATCCATTTTTCCTTAATCACCCAATCAACTTTATAACTCCAATATTTTTATATTTTAATTAGACTTTAATTGTGATGCACTATTAGTAAAAAAAAATAAACTTTCAACCGATCATAAATCATCTTTGAAATGAATTTTGTTATAATTATTATAAAACTTATCAAATTTATAATAATAAAAATTTATAATTTGATGATAATGTAAAAATTATTTACATTATTTTTATATATAAAAAATCATCTGTCCTTATATAATATTCTATTACTAACAAGTCGTTAGCATCACTAGTACTTATTGAGCTGGAATCCCTTAAGATAGATTTCAAGTTGGAGATTTGTGAGTGAAACAAAAATGTAGTTGTAAGAAAAATCTTACTAAAGGTCGTTAGCATTTTTTTACTTATTTTATATTATTCAATATATACTTTCTTATATCTAAGACTATTTTTTTCATTTTATTATTTTATAAAATATTAAAAATTATAAAAAGATATAGTATTATGAAATAATCAATTTTTGGGTCAAAGAAACCATTACCCATTAAAGAATGCAGAACAGTGAAAAACTGACAATTAATTAGCTAATAAACCATCAATTTAATATACCAATATAAATTTCAAAGTCAAACAAACATTTAATGTTACCAACAATATTTCAAAGTCTTACACAGTAATTAACGGCAGTTCAAAGAAATAAAAATTCTAGTATCATATTTTTAGGTAACCACTTTTAAAATATAAAAAATTAATCTTGAGTTATTACTTTTAATACCCTCTACTTATCTTAAAGTGAAATAAAATACAAGCCTTTTATAAGATTTTTTTAATATATTAAGCGTTTTCTTATTTTGAAAACACTTTCCCATATTCTAAACTTTTATCTAATAAATGTTACTTCTTTCGTTTTTTTATGCGTCGTTCAAGATGGTTATGTAAAAATCAATAAAGATAATAAATTTTATTGGTTATAATAAAATAGTAATGTGATTTCTTTTTTATTTCTGCTCACTCCACAATAAATATATAAGTAAAATAATAAATATTAAAAAATAAATTAAGATATAATTGATAAAAGAATAATTAATGTGATTTTAACTTTTATAAATAATATATAAATAAAAATAATTTTATTTTAAAAATTCGACACTAAAAAAAAACGAAGGAAGCAGTACAAAGTTAAAATTAAAGAAACACTGGATCTGGACCAGCATAACAACTACAAAATACATCCACAAAGTACAAGTGTACAGTTGATCAGTTATGTTGAGCATATGATTCGGAATGTTACCACCTTGAACTATGTTCCCATTCTTTCATGATAGTGGTATATAATATTGCTTTTTAATTGAAACATAACTGTTGGGCTGGTCCACATCTGAAAGAAGAGAACGGATGCACAATCTTTTTGGTAAAGTTTGGTGCTTCTACGGAGATTAGGCCACAAATTTAGCAAAGTCCCTTCCTATATTTCCTTCTCTTTATTTATTTTTTACATGTAGAAATAGAAAACAAATATCTGGATATTCAACCAATTGAAGTATAACCTTTTCTTCCGTTACAAATAATAATGGAATAACTCTTAATTAATTTTTTATATTTTCCAAAAATTAAATTTATATGTAATTATAATAATATAATAAATTAAAATTCATCTCAAATATATTTTTTTAAAAAAATTATCATTAATATTAATAATGTCTCCATACATATCAATTTATAAATAAATGACAATAAAAAAATTAATTTAGTACGTTTTAATGAGGTTCTTAATTTTAAAAAGACAAATACATTTTATTTACCCTTGAAAGAAAAAGGTTTGGCTTCAAATTGAATGGTCACGTAATGCAAAGCGCGTAGGTAGAATTGTTCTGTCCATATATAGTTCCATACAAACCCCCACTTCCATACATCACTTCAAATTCTTTGTTTCTTCATCACTTCCCACCTTCACTTCACTTGTGTTGTGTGTTAATTTCTCTCTCTACCCAAACAAAGAAACAGAGTCACGCACACAAAAACATGTCCCGCCATCGCCGGCAAGCTTCCCAGGTCCTGCCGCCGGAGATTCTCGCCGGCGAAGACCTCGCAAAGTCACTTGACCTGACCCAACAAGTTGCTGATCAAGTTGGAACCACCAAAAGCACCACTATTTCCACCACCAACCAACAACACCAAGGCAGGCAAATCCCTTCTCCGGCGACCGCCGCTAAGAAGTCACTGCCACCGGGAAAATCTACCTGAGTAGTTAGTTATTACCATATATGATCAAATGGTGTATGTGGATTCCATAAAACCCTGTGTTTTTGCTTCATTTTGTGTTTGTAGTTACCTTTAAGGATCCTTTTTTTTTTCTTTTTCTTTTTTTGGTCTTTCTTTTTATTTGAATAATAAATTGTGACATAATGGGAGTGGAAATCCATGGCCATGGAATATGTAGCCACCAATGTTAATTTGTAAGACTTCCATTTGCCTTTTGTTTTATAAAGTTCTGTTATTTTCGTTTTGGATTCTATCGGAAGTTCTTTCAAGAATTCCCTTTAGCTTGTCGGTTTAACAAAATAATAACCAACTCAATGCGCGTATTTTGGGTGAAAACATTGAAGCAGAATTTTGTAGCCTCTCTTTCATTATCAAAATAAAATATTTTTTTTTAAAAAAAGAATTCGCCACTTAACCAAAAAACAAAAATAAACACGCATTGACAAGTTGATCATGGAATAAAAATATATGGTCTGTTGGAGTTAATTAAGTTTTTTTTCAAGAGAGGAGTTAATTAAGTTATTATTATACGGAATATCAAATATAAGTGCGAGCAGGGTTTCAAAAAAAGAATAAACGACCATTAATTTATTACAAACAAAGATCATAATGAAACTGCAAAGTTGACCATATTTAGAACTTTCTATTTCTATTTTTTATATTTTTTATAATGCATTATATGTTTATTTTCATTTCATTTCCTTTGCTTCCTTTCCTCTTCCTATAAAGGGAGTATTTCATTAAAAAGAATGACATAAAAACAATGTATACAACAAGATTTAAATTATGGTTGACAGCTACAATTGTGATGCATCATGACTCTAATAAGCCTGCATTTATCTCACAGTTTTTACAAATATTAGTCACATAAGTGAGACCGCAATTTAATAATTTAGTTCACGGAATAAGAAGTGAGAATAGCGCATATCTGGGTAACTGCATATTTATATTATTATAAGGTCCCTGGTTGTTGAAACTGCGTGTGATGTATTATTTGGATTAAGAATATTAATTTTGAATCTTGAGCTAATAGTCTAATTCCGTACCAGATGGTCTTATACAATTTTGTGTCTCTCTGGCTTGACTTTCCAGTTGGTTATTATTTATATTTTCTTAAGCCCGTAGGCAGTTATTTTAATTTTTCGAACATCATTTTTTCTTTTTCAAGGAGGAACTATAATGAATAAGACCTGCAAGACATGAGGATATTATATATACAACAGTTGCTTCCATACATATATTTTAGAAAAATATTCCAACCTAAAATTGTAGCTATTTGAGTAATATCTTTAATATTTGTATCCTTATTTGTTGGGTACCTAAGTGTCTATGCTCGTATTTGTATTTAGAATGGTCGAATACTTCTTCACCTCCCGTCACCCACCGAATAGGTCTTGGCGTTGGCGGTCACTACTACAAATTTAATTTTTTACGATACTTATTTTATGATGATTTTCTAGAAATCGTCTTAGAAAAAGTAAGGTGATGATATTTTTGTAATTATTATAATGAAAAATACATTTTACTACGCACATTTTAAGACGGATATTAAATGTGAAATATATATATATATATATATATATATATATATATAATAAAAATAATTTAATTAAAGCAATCATATTTGAAATATTCATAACTCAATTTCCATAAATCATATAACATAATTTAAAAATAAAGACCAATTGTAACCGTCTTGAGCGAGCCGCGCGTGAAAGGATTACAAAGTTGAATTAATTGATTTAAGTATCTTTTAGTCCTTTTGTTTTTTAGTCCTTGTAATGTTATTCTTTATTTTTAATTTTTTTAAATTATATTTTTTTTTTATTTTTTATCTTTACAGTATTTTAGATAATATTTTTTTCATTGTTCAAAGTGTTATATCTTAAATATTTTAAGGACTAAAAATAAAACAAATATAATTTATAATGACTCAAAATAAAAAAAAATCATTTTACAAAAATAAAATGAAAAAACATTAAATTTCAATAACTAAAAATATATTTAAGTCAATTTAATTTTTATATATTGTCACAATAAAAACTTCTACACTAACAATCAATTAAAGATTAACTAGAGTATAATTTTTAAAGATTCTTTTATGTGATATCTTATTAAATAATTATTAATAGGCTTAGATATTTTTTTTTCATATCTATAATATACTTTATTTTCAGTTTATTACTTAAAAGTATTTTTTTTTACTTCATTATCTGATATTTTTTAATTTTTACTTTTGGTATATGCCATTAATCTAAATTTGTTAAGTGATGTCACAACGCTTTATTAGCTTACAACATAATCACTTAATGGATCAAGATTAACCACAAAAGTAAAATTTTGGAAATGTCCTAGCAAAATAAAAAAAAAACATTGGATAATAAAATGAAAAAAAAATTACAAAGTATGAAAAAAAATATTAAAAGTATTATTAAAATAGTCAAGAATCTTATTATACATAACAATCAATAAATTATTTAGTAATCAATGGTAATATATGATTAGATGATAATTTAATAGTTTTTTTTACTACCAATATAATTTGATTCATTTTTCATAATTATATAAATTGTCTATTTTAATTATATGTAAAAATAAAATTGAAAATGGTAACACAATTTTAAATTTACAATTAATATTAATTTAAATGTGTTTGTATAACATCTAAAGTTGAAAGTTAATTATATAAACCAGTTTTAATTTTTTTTTTTAAAATTGTTAAATCTTAATAATAGATTCATCATGTTTTCCTATAATATCCAAAGTTGAAAGTTATTTATAAGGGCTGATTGACTATAGGAGGATAGTTTTACAAACATTTTACCAAAGTATGTTTTGAAATATATTGTGATCATGATCAACGGTAAGAAAAAAAAAGGACATTAGTAGTTAAAGAAGTGTTTTCAATGTTACACTAGAAATTACACTTTTGAACTGATAATGTCATTCGTTAATTTTGGGACATCCTAGTAGCTTTGGTGTAACTTTTTACGTATCAATTTAAATCGTTGACCCGTACTTAGGTAAATGATGAAAACAATTTAGAGCATAGCCCTTAAGTGTTTGTACAAATTTAGTATATCAATTATTATTACCAATCAAATTTATAAGAACAAAAAATATAACAGTCAACTCCCTTTTAAAACATTAATATATATCATTAATAAATAATATACTTTTTGATACTAAATGCATAAAACTAAATATATTATAATTTAATGGTACAGTAGCATATGGAAATCTTGCTTCTGAAAAAGACACGTTTCGGTCATTCATTATGTTTGATTAGTTGAGAATACAGGAGAATAAATTATACTGAAATAACTTTAAAAACTATTACATTATTAAATAAATTTTAATTGTATAATATTTTTCTATTATTAGATTAAAACTTTTTTTCACATAGATCATATATAAAAAAAATTATATAAATCCAAAATTATTTGTTATCTCATTCATATAGATTAAAATCGATATAATATAAATATTTTAATTACTATGTCTTTGATAGTATAAATATAATGAAATCTATCTTTGAATTGTCTTCTACTTGTTTAATTATAGATTATTTGTTAAAATTTATAATCAAAGTTATCTAATATAAAAAATTAGAAGTAATTGATAAACGTAATTTAATATTTGTGTCTTTTAATCAAGGTCTAATATTCAATCCTAAAGAAGAACAAGAGTTATCATATAATTTAATACTTTATCTCAAATAGGTCGACTCAATAGAAGTAGAATTAATAAGATGCTAAAGAGAAATCTCTTATACCTCTCCTAGTTACACAAAAAAAACTCTAATATAGAAATTATGTCTTAAATATACCAAAAATAATTTAATGATTAATTTTAATTACAATTAAATTTCCAAAGCATTAATACTTTTCAAATAATTATTTGGGTAGGGTCATTTAAATTAGAAATTAAAGTCAATAATAAAATATGAATATTAAGAATACACTCTCTAATACACTATTTTATTAGACACATCATCTCAAAGTAGTTAAAATCCTATTTTATCTTATAATAAAGCAAATACCCGCCTAAATTATTTCACCTAAATTGCATGCATCTCATGAAAACAACGTAAATGTAATTGCATTATCGTGGAAGACTATTTGTTTGCTTCCATTGGCATTTGGCATTCCATTTCTTCTGCTATTGGTTTTCTCCTATAAAGGACACGTATATTTATATTCCTTTATCATCTAATTAATGCTTTAAATGTAATTCACGATGTATATTAAAAAGTAAATGGTGTCGAGGCATTTTGGAAAGCAACCTTTTGCTAAACAACGTGCTTTGCTTTGCAATAAAAAATTAAGGGAATTTTTGTTAATATTTGTATCAATTGAATGTTTTTTAATATACGTGGATAACTTTAAAAGACTATTATTTTAGAATGGAGGGAGTACTCCTCTCTTATAAGCAATATAACTTGATTTTGTACTTATTAAAAAATAAGTTAATATTATTAAATTGTGTTATTTTTAATTAAAATATAAATATTTTTTATTAAAACTTGATATTATATGTAAATCCCTTATTAAATGAAAAATATTTTAAATATAATCTTATTAAATGAAGCAAGTGGGCAACAGGGCAAGCCATGTTGTTGTTCGCTTGGATCGTGCCATCTTGGATGAATGGGATAGCTAGTGTTTCTTTCAGTACTCTTGTTAGAAGAAAGTCAGATGACTTTCCATTGCTGATTTTTTTTTTTTAAAAAAAACATTAGTTAAAGAAGTATTTTTAATGTTACACTAGAAATTACAGTTAGAACTGTTAATGCCATTTGTGTTTTTGGGACATCCTAGTACGTAGCATTGGTGTAACTTTTTATTCATCCTTTTAAATCGTTTGCCCAAACTTAGGTAAATGATGAAAAAATTTAGAGTAGATCCCTTTAGTGTTTGTACGAATTTAGTATATCAATCATTATTACCAGTAAAATTTATAAAACAATAAATATAACAGTTAACTCCCTTTTAAAATAATAATATATCATTAATAAATAATATAGTTTTTGATACTAAAAATACATAGAAATTAAATATATTATAATTCAATGATACGGTTGCATATGAAGAAACATTGTAGTTGAGAATATATATATATATATATACCACATCAAGTTATATTCATATAACTTTGATAAATTATTACATCATTTAATTATTTTTAAGTTAGATAATATTTTTTTAAAATTTATAATTAAATTGATAGTTTCTTTTACAATAGATCATATATAAAAAATTTCATATAAATTTAAAATTATTTATCATTTCATTCGACTTAATTTAAATCTCAACATATACTAATATGTTGATCATTTGATGAGTGTGTAGCAATGGTAAGGCCAATTTGCCATTGCCTTAGGCCTCCCACCAAGCTCTTAATTTTATGTATATTTATAAAAATTTAATTTAAATTTAAATTAGTAGGTAATACATTTTATTGTATTATTTATATTTATTTTGTTAGTCAAATTATAAAATTTTAATATATACATACACATAGATATGTTATAAACCATATGAGAAGTTTATAATTCATTTAAAAATTATAGAAAAATTAGTCTTCATTTACTTTAAATTAAAAAAATCATATTAAAATGAATAAAATGATTAAATTTTATAAAAAGAATATAACGTATATTTTGATGAAAATGAGAGTGGTGAGATTACACATTTTTCTTATTGTAAATTATAAAATTATTTTGTATTTTTTATTTGAATCATAATATTTGAGAATTATCAAAGAAAGTCAATTGAAAAAAATTATTATATTTATCTTGAACTAAATTTAAGTTTTAGTGAGTATTAATTTGATATTATTGGTCTTAACTTTTCTCCCTAAATTGAAGGGACTAAAAGAAATTCTGCCAGAAAAATTAATATCTTATTAAAAATATTAAAAAATTAATCTTTTTTATATGCATCTAATGTTTATAAAATATAATTAATAATATTTGCAATTGTTGTCGTTGTCAAAAAATATTCAAATTAATTTTTCTACATTCAATTTGAGATTATTTATATTGTAAGGTATAGTAGAATAAATTACTATTGAATGAAATGTGAAAATATTGTTTGAATGTTAAATTTTATTTAACAATTTTTACACAAAAAGTGGAAGAATAAAATGAACATAGATAAAACTCACGTACAAAATTTGTCTAATGCCAAAAAATACAGAGACATAGCCTTGTATTTGATTATATTTTTATTGTTGTTTAATTTTTACAAAATTTAATGCAAACAAATATGTAATTTTTGTAAAAACTAAACAACAACAAAAAAGTATAATCAAATGCAAGGCTAAGTCTCTGTATTTTTTGGCCTAATTAGATACCCACACGTTGGTTTATTGAAATGGGATTTATCGAAAGTTAAAAAAAATTATCATTAATACTTATGATACGTGAGGTTATCTTGACTTTTGAAAAGGTATACTTTAAATAATAAAATATAATCTTGATTGTTAATTAAAATATAAACGACTAGTTGATAATTGTTGTTTAATAATAATAATAATAATAATAATAATAATAATAATAATAATAATAATAATAATAATAACATAATCTAAACAACAACAACATAATCTAAATTGTTAACTAATAGTTACTGAAACATCTTAGTAATCTATGTCCTTTTTGCTAATTAATGTAAATAAAGAGACTAATCTTAAACTGAAACATAACTACACATGTCTAAGCATAACTACAAATGCATCCTAGGTCAACCAACAATGCAAACTCATAAGATGTTTTTTTTTTTTTTTTTTATCTTTGGATAAATTTTGCCTTAGAATATTGGCTTTATTATATGTGGGACTAAACCACCATCCTTGAGGCTGCAATCAAGGCAGCCCCAAGGAAGTCACTACTAAGGCAGGTTAGGGGTGATCGTGACTTTCCAACATTTTTATTCAATATGCACATCAAAACAACAAAGAAGAAGTGTTTGTTTTACACCAACACTTTGCTTCAAATCTTTTAGTGTTGACATACTACAATATCTATATTATAACATGGTCATAATCTTTGCTATTTGATGAAAATACTCTTGTAGGTGATTTCAGCACCAAGGACCACATGTCATTACTTCTCATGGTGATTGTCAAAGATTGGACAACAAATTGTATTGACTTGTAGAGTTACCTGGATGATAAATAATTATAGGCAATCATTGCATTTCTATTTTTTATTCCCTTTATCTTTCTTACCTTTAGCATGTTATAGAGCTCAAACCCAATGCTCAGACAGGTTCCAATGACTAATCCCATCTGACAAAAGGAACAAAACCAAAGGGAGCCTGATTTTATAATCAAGAAGATGCAAAGATATGAGTTATATGATTAGGCTTTGATGAATCTCACTGAAAGAATTTGAGGGTTAACTTTATATACAATAGTCAATAAATTATTTTGCTCCTAGTTTCAAAGATCAGAGTAAGCTATTCATTCTTAACATATCTGCAGGATTATACTATAGGTTATAATTTCGAGTGACACATGGTTTGAACTTAAAGAGACAATGGTGTCAAGGGACGCATGTTTTTATAATGGTGTCAACTTAAAGAGACACGTGTTTTCAATGGACGCATGTTTTTACAATGTTTTTCTTTTTCTTAAATTTCAAACCTTAACGCATAACAAACACAGAAAGATTCTCAAAAATTGGAAAACACTTTCAACCTAAACAAATATATACCTTGGAGAGAAGTCCATCCAAAGCAAGCTTGTAGTTGTTATCTTCGTGAGTCTAGGGCACAACTCTCTCATCCACCCAAAACACATGTCATTTGAACCATTCAAGAGTATCAACATAAGGCGATTCCAAAAGTTTCCTGAGACCCTAACACACAACAACACATTCACATTAACCCTAATCCAGTTCAATTCAATTGAATCAATCACTATTAGGTTCAAACAAAAAAAAAGGAACATTTAAAACCCTCACCGGAGATATCGGCAAACAATAAAAGCCCCTCTTTCGAAAGTGAATTTGTTGGAGAGATCGAAGACTTATGCGGCTAGGGACACGACAAGATCCTTTTTTTCGAAGACCTCGACAAAAAACATTATTGATGCTTTCACTTAGGGGGCAGGTCTTTTGGGATTGACGATGCTAACACTTTTGAATCTACTAGGGCAAGAGAGGAAGATGTGTGTGGAGGGTGGATTAAGAAGGAGAATGCAATTTTGGAAGAAGGCAAGTGGGAATCAGAGAATGTTGAAGAGAAGTGTAGAATGGGTGTGACAAAATTGAGAATGAGATGAAGCAAGAGTGAAAGAGAGAAACTGAAAAGAGGGAGCTTCAATGACAACAGTGGTGCAAGATGAGGGCTTCGATGATGGCAAGAGACAAAAGGAGAGAGGGCACAAGAGATAGGTCTGGGAGAGAGAAAGACTAAGAGAGCGTAAAAATAATGAAACACTTGACATCTATGATGGTTTTATAAAAATCGTCTTTGAACACTTGATTTCTATGAAGATTTTATAAAAATCGTCTTTGAACACTTGATTTCTATGAGGGTTTTTATAAAATCGTACTTAAAAAGATTCAATTATTTATAAAATTACCACCGCGTTTGAACAACAATGATTTTGGAAAAACTATCTTAGATCCAATGTTGTTGAAGATTAGTTTTGTATTGTTTAAGATTTTTTTGTGTATTCTTTACCAGTACACAAAACAACTTTTTATTTTCCTTAGATAGGGTGGACCCACAAAATTCTCTCTCTTCCACCTAAAAAGTAGTTCTATCTCAACCAAGCTCATTGAAAAGCAACTAAACTAGGTTAACTACATGTACTTGCTAACACACTTACTTTGTCAAATTCCTATAAAAATGTACCTAAGATTAGGCTAAACCAAATCATGTTCCCCTTCGTATGGGCTGCTGGCTAAAATATCTCCTTGGGAGAGACACCAAAATTCAAATTTTACAACTACTTCATTAAGTTTCCATCTATTTTTCTATTTCCTAAATTTCCCTCAATTATGCCTTTAAACCTAAGTCTATTTTGCTGCAAACACACTCATATCTTCTCTATATTCATGTAGATCAGATCAGCATCCACACACTCTTCATTTTATTTCATTCCCAAGCTCAAAGTGTAGAGAGAAGAAAAGAAGGAAGAAGGGTAAGTTGAAAATCCTAGATCTAGTTTTCATTTCCTCTTGAATCTCTCTATTTCCTATTGATTCCAACTCTTTCCTTTTCATTTTAACACCTCAAGAGACTCTTTATTCTCTATTCTAAAATTTCATGTTTTGATTCTCTCATGGTTAGTTGAGGTTAAGTGAAGGAGAAGCCAAAAGGAAGTCATTTCCACCATTTGCTCATTGCTAGTTTGAGTTGGCTAAGGAGAAACATATAAAGAAAGCTACCTTGTGTGTGTTATGCATGCTTTGTGGTGTTCTTTTGTTGCTGTGTTTGGTGTATATTTCTTGATATATGGTTTGTTTGAAGTTTATTTGATGAAAGCATGAGATATATTATGATGTGCTTGAAGATGGCATGAATTTGTTGTTTTGTTTGTACAATATGGCTTGTTCTTGGTATAAATTGAGTCATGGTTATTGTTTTGAGCTGATTCCACTTTTATATGAAATAATACATAAAAAAAAATATAAAATGGATGCCTGAAACACCCAAGAAGTTAACCTATACTTTCAAAAAAACATTGGCGAGTAGTACGAACATTTTTTAAAAACTGAAACTATTCATTAACGTTATGATCTTTGAGTTAAACTATAAAAAGTAGACTTATAAAGATTTAAAATTATCCATCACATGTTAAATTACAGTGAGAACTCTATTTTCTATATTATAGAATTGAAACTTGTGTATCAGATTCTAATAGAAAAAGTGCTTTTGGACTTGTTTAGTACTAGAACCATAAGAAAGGGTCTACACTTTAGATTTTTGCAAGGTTGGAATTTTTAGAAACAGGAAATAATCCTCTAAAATGTGGAAAAAGTATTTTCTCAAGAATAAGTAATTTTTTGGGCTAAAACTGAGAGATGAGTGGACTAGCCCTCTTGCAGCGACAATCTGACCTCTTAGTATTTTATTTAAATTGTTGTAGATTTTTAATGGAGAAATTAGTTACTATTTTTGAAAACTAGACACAATAAGCTTTAAAATTATATATTGAACGTATGAAACTGAAATGTTTTGGTCATTCAAATGATTATCTAATTGGACCTTGAAAACAAAACAACAAAACCCTAAGATTTCAAGCTACCTTAAAGAAATTAATTGGATGATTTCCATAACCTTGAGAAATGGAATTTGGTGATTTTCTAAATCAATTTAGTGAGTTTAAATCTGATCTTCAAACGATAATAAGTAATATTTTATGTTTTTATAATTAATAAGATATTCTGTCTATGAAGATAAGTGAAATCTTTTCCTATTTAAGTAGAAGTTGACTTTCTTTGACTTATTGGTAATTTCCTTGATTTCAAACTATATTTCAATCATTTTGAAAATACTAACTAAGGTAATGTAATTAAGGTGAATTATTTAATAATTAAGTGGTGGCTCAATTTGTTGTTGGCAAAGTTGCTCAATGAGAACTTTGTGTTGAGGGTTGTTCTGGGAGAACCTTTACTTATCCTCAATTTGGAATCACTCTGGATAGGATCCTGTTGTACTTGAGGATAAATGTTTACATTGTTGACTCAATAAGAGTTACATGTGTTGTGGCTCTAAACATTATGATGGTGATGTATTGATGCATATGTGCATAAGTAAGTGGCTTCGATTGTGTAGTTATAGTATGAGTTGTGCTCTAACAATTTTAGCCATGTTGGGGAGTACACACGTAATTTTGGGGTTGCTTGGTGGTTGGGGTGGGCATGGATTGGATTTTTAAGAATCCAATCCATATCTATTTAATTGGATTGGATCTTAAATCTATATCCATATTTTTTTTTAAAAATAATTTGGATTTAAGATCCAATCCATTTAAGTAGATAAGGATTTGGTCCTATCCAATTTATATCCACTTAAAAAATATAAGGATTTTTTTTGGCAAAATTTTAGTAATTAAATGCTAAAAATGTGAAAACTTAGCACCTATCCATTTAAGAGCTATTTTCAACCGACCTTGGTCCAGACTATTTTTGATTGATCTTTGTTAGGGTATTTTCGACCTACCTCAACTAGGCAAATTCCGGTTGACATCGGCCCAGACATTTTTAGATTGACATCAACCAAGACTATTTTTTTACTAACGTCGGTCAGCGTATTTTTGGTTGACGTCCATTAAGGATGCTTTTGGTCGATCTTGGGTAAGGTTATTTTTTGGTTTATGTCTACTAGGGTTTAGTCAATGTCGGTCAATAATATTTTTTGGCCGACATTGACTAGCAATTTTTTAGTCAGCGTCGACCGTGACTAGTTTTTGGCCAACATTGGTTAGGGTTTTCGTGGCGGATATCAGTAAGGGCTTTTTTGGCGGATGCTGATCGTTGATTTTGTTTTTGCCAACATCAGTCGAGACTATTTTTTGGTCAACATTGGTTAGGTTTTTTTGGCTTACACTGGTTGAAACTATTTTTATGTTGGTGTCAGCTAGGGTTTGTTGGCCAACATCAGCCATGACTATTTCTTTTGGCCAGCGTTGGCTAGGGATATTTTTTGTTTTCATCAACTAGGGTTTTTTCAATCAATGCCAATTGGGGGAATATTTTGGCTGACGTCAGCTAGGTTTTTTTTGCAGATGTCAATCGATGATGTTTTTCAACTAATGTCAGCCAAAAAAAATCCTAGTTGACTTTGACATCGACCAAAAAACCCTAGCCGATGCCGGCTGAAAAACCTACCCGACATCAACCAAAAAAATATCTCGATAGACATCTGCAAAAAAAAAAACCCTAACTAATGTCAATAAAAAAATAGCTCCGACTGATGTCGGCCAAAAAAAATTTAGATGACACCGGCCAAAAAATAGTCGCAACCAACGTTGGCCGAAAAAACCCTTACCAACATTAACCAAAAAATAGTCTCAACCAATGACGGCTTAAAAACATCATCATTTGATGTCACCGAAAATAACTCTAGATGACATTGACCAAAAAATAACTCTTACCTAGGTTAGCAAAAAAAAACCTAGTCGTCATTGTCCAAAAAATTATATTGGATTTAAAAATCCAAACAAATATTGAATCCATATCCAATTAATTGAATTGGATTTAAAATCCAAAAAATTGATTTGGATATAAAACCAGACCATTTAAATGGATTTAAAGTGGATTATATTGGATTGGATATGGATTGGTTTTATATATTTGGATTTTTTTTGCTCAACCCTACTTGGTGGGACCCCAGACCTAGTGTGGGAGAGGTTGGTGGAGGATGGACTTTCTTGGGGATGGACGAGCGGCTCCGGATCTTAGGCTAGGATTGTTGCAGATCTTGTGTCGTGGTAAGCCACTAGCCATAAACTTTTATCCTAATAGGACCATTATATCGCTCAACAAATCAGTTTTGCATGGGATTCCCCAAATAGTTTTTGGCATGTGCTAGTGTTGTTGCCTAATTGGGGTGTTGTTGATTTTACTATGATTAATGGATTATCCAACTTGATCACTCAACCATGTGAATTTCAATGAGGTAGTCATTGCATTGCGAGCATGAGAGGTCATGACGTCAATTTGTGAAAGTTGTTGTCGTGTCACATGAGTTGTCTGGCGTCTCATGACATTTCATATATGAGGTGATGTATATGTTGGATTTATCTCTTGTATTTGGTTGGTGATAAATGCGCGTGAATGATTGGCATATCCTTTGTTGTATTATTTATCTACTATGTTAGATATTATATGATTAGCTACATTCCCACCGTATATGTATACGTGTGTATGTGTGTCTTGTTTTCGGTAGCTTATCCATGCATTGTTGCACATGTGGTTTTATGCCTGTGATGATCTCGGACAACGTGTTAATGGGAATAGATGGATGAGGTTTAAAACCCACCCTTGGTTATTCTTTGATTATACTCGATTTGCACGTTTTTTTATGGTCAAAAGTATTAAGATGTCACCACGAGAGATGATCAATAGAAGGGAGCATACTCATCACATATGTATCTTAGCAGTCAGGAGGCATACACATGAAGGACTTGAAAAAGATGATGAAACTCACTAATCAAAGAGGGGGGTGAATTAGTTTCTAAATTAAATCAGACTTTTAAAAAACAGAGTTAAAAAAAACTTCTTTTCCAAGGATTGCATCACAAACTTTTGATAAACCAATATTCAATCAATCACCTTTTACACAAAATATTTTGTTAAAATTCTTTCTTAAAAGATATTTTCTTTAACCTTCAATAAATTGATCGAGACTAGAATGAGAAAGAAAGATAAGATCAAGAGAAGATGTACACCAATTTTTATACTGGTTCACTCTTTATCTCTAGAGAAGCTAATTTAGTTATCTAATTCAACCTGAATTAGATTTTCACTATGCATATAGAATTGTTACAAGCAATCATAATCAATCTCAGTTCCTATCCCAGAAAAAGAGACTAAGGCACCCAACTCTAGGATCCTTTATGAATTAGAGCCTAGCTAAGAGAAACCTACCCTTAGCCCAAACTAGAAAAACCTATTCTAGCATGCCTTCAAAAATTCATGCATATGCTAACAATGTACACGAAAACAGAGTCAAAGAAAGACACAACTTGATCAATCATATGCAAGAATGTTGCTTGAGTGAATGAGTGTCTTCTTGAACTCATTAGAAATTCACAACTTACTTTTCACCATGAGATCTTCAAAATAAAGTTTAGAAGTTGCGAGTCACACTTTTTCTAAGCACTTACTTCTCTCTCTTTATTTCACTTATTTCAGCTAGCATTTTTAGCACACTTTTCACATACAAAAATGAGAATACAAGGTGGTTATTTATAGAGAAAATAGTTATAACCGCTTGTAATCAATTAAATATACAATGCAATCGATTATTTTGAAGAAGTAATGGATTATATTATCATTTCAATCGATTAAAGTGTTTTTCCTAAATCTGGAAAACTTTCAAGAACAATGTAATCGATTAGATTTTTGATGTAATCGATTAAAGTATTCTTGATCACTTCTGGGAACACTTTTAAGAACAGAGTAATCGATTTCGATTATCTGGTAATCGATTAAGTAGAGACTCCTGAAGAACCAATCATTGTCTCAACTAAACTATGTAATCGATTACGATTAGCTTGTAATCAATTAAACTAATACGAAAAAATTCTCTGCAAGCTACAAACACTTGTATAATCGATTACGATCAACCTTGTAATCAATTAAAACAAAGAGTTTTGTGTACTGAAGAAAGTTTCTAACTTCAGAAACACTCTTCTTAGTCCTACATGATGATGCATGATGTACATATAAAAATATAGAGACTAAGATGCAACACACAATACAACAATCAATACAAATGCCACTCAAGAGAGTTGGACATGTAAAAAACAAAACTTCTTCAAGCTCCAAGACTTAGTCTTCATGTTGCTCCCCCTGTTTGAATACATGAGTATAAACTTCCTTTTGAGTCTTTGGTTTGGCATAACCTGGTGTGTCGACAGATGGTAGTTCAAGGGAACCTACTCATGAAGAGGTTACAATAGTTATCTGGACGATACTGTGTTTCTTTAGTCTCTAGAGTATCATGGTAGAGGAAGATTTCTCTATGAGTCTGCCGATGTTTTATGTTTTAGGATTAGTTTACGACGAACATAGGGAGTGCATAATGTATCTCCTTTTCCATTTTGGATGTATTACCGTAGGTAGTGAGTGCAATATTGATGGTTTCACACATTTCACCTAGCTTTTCGTTGGAGATATTTTTGTAATCTTGGCTAGTATCTACATCTAGATAAACATTAGGTAGATGTTGTCTAATCTAGTGTTTTTATTCTGTGTATGACTTTTGAGATTATTCATATGTTAATGTATGCCTTCGATTTATAGTTATATTTTGAAAAAAAATTACTCATATTTTTATAAATAAATTAAATAAGAGTTTTAATGGAGTTAAAAATTAGTAGAAAACCTTAGTAGTACAGTTGGGGTGTTACACCACGTAGGGAATGGCGTGGAAGTGCAATGCGGATGCCATTAATAATTATGCCAAACATAATATTTAAGATAAACTAAAAAGGGTATTCAAACAAATTTCTTGATTAGATTTGTGTTGTTCATTATTCATCGAACGATGTAAAAAAAAAATTGTAACTTGAGTTGTTACCTTAGTTCACAAGTATCAAACACGCCCTTAAAGAATGCAACTATTGTACCAATTGTTTACCTTTTTCTTGCTCTAATGTTATGAAAAAATATAAGTAATTCATATTTTTTATACATAAAAATTTAGGGGGTAGTATGGTGTTTGGTCCAAAGGGAAGGTCTCTATAGGCTTAAAATAATTGATTCCGAAAATTTTGTTATTTTTTATTAATTATCATGATTTTCTATAATTTATATGTATAATTAATTTACGGGTGTTGCATTCTTTTTTAGTGATGTACAATAATTTTGTGACATTTTATAGGTTTTGGTATACATTCTATTATTTATCAATATTTAATATTATTATTCTATTAGTATTTAATGCAATCAAGTTTTACATTATTATTTTAAAAAATTGATACATTTTTTCTAAAACAGGTATGTAATTATTTTCATATAAATTTTTTTCTAATTTGATATATTTTTTCTTCTGAAAATATATTTCTAATATTCTAACTACTTTAATTTAAGTATTCTAATTATTATTTAAAAAAACATTGATTTTAATAAATTTAATTTATTAGTTATATTAATAATACTTAAATTAAATAAAAAAATGAATTAAACTACATTGTACCTATAATATACCCAAATGATTATATTAATTTTTACCACTATTTCTAATAAATTGATCTTACTGCTTATCATTTTTTTATATATATTATAACTTTAACATATTTAATTAAACTCAGATGTCACTAGATATTTTTTTTAAACATTAATGATCAACACAAGTTATTAGATTTGTATCAGTAACACAATTAAAAAATAAAAAATTAACTAAATTAACTTTTTGAAAAAAAATAAACATATAAGAAATCATCAAAATAAAATAAATCTACCTAAAACAACACCCCAATAATTAATAATTTTTGAAGCATATGTCCAATTAAAAATATGTTTAAATATTTATTAACATATCTATTAACATACATATATTAAAATTTAAACTAAATAATTAAAAATTCAAAATAATATAAAAACTACTATAAATTATATGATGTGAATTACACTAAGCTACTTTATTTAAAAATGCAAATCTCATTAAATGCTATTTCTCTTTTAACGGGTGTAATGAGAAATTTGCCCAATAAAAATATTTTGATCAGAACTAACTGGTTGAAAAGTGCATCATTAAAATTTCAATTTTTATTATTATATATACATTTATAGCATAATTTATCGCTCTCTCTCCATATATATATATATATATATATATATATATGTATATATATTATAAATTTTAATTATTAATCTTATTGATTAAGTAGAAGAAAACATTTCAAAATGAATTCCAACAACTTTATAACAAACTCAACTATTTTACTGGTACTATCTAATCATTTTTTTATTCTAATTATATTAGAGAAATTTAAACAATGCATTTTGATTGCATTTTGTTTAATAAAATTTTTATTATTGAAATAAATTTATAACAAAATTTACATGACAATAAGTGTCTCATAGAGTTATTTTATTTATTTATTCCAAACCACAAATATATCATAAACTATGGGTGACAAAGCTTTTCCTTCATGTATTTATTAAAATTGCATACCACAAAGTGTCCTATTGAATTGTGTTTCTAATTAAAAGGTCTTCAATGATTTTTACCTAACTAAAAATATATATTTAAAAAGTAATAAAAGATTTTGAAAGATATTTGTAAACAAAAAATAAACTCCTAAAATGAGTCATTTTCATTGCAATTATATTTACAACTTAAATTATTCCTAGGTAGGAAACTTTTCTTACAAATTTTAATTATTATTTTCATATATAAATAAGATGAAAAATAATTAAAACTATATCAAAAAATTCAATTCAATTTACCGAGCTCAACTATTTTATCAATATTTTTCTCGTTGCAACTTTTTCATGATGCAATTAGAAAAGTTAACTTAATACAACTTTTAACTAATTTTTATTTATACTCATTTCAATTTATTATTGAATAAAATCCAAATAAAATTCACACAATAACAAGTATTTCATTGAACTCTATTTCTCATGACTCATATTTTTAAATACATTTTATTGTTGAATAAAATTCACATAATAGCATATGTCTGGTTGAGTTTTATTTTTGAATTAACGACTATAATATTTTTTTTTGCTTAAATATTTTTTTTTTGTGGAGATCACATGTTGCATTTTAATAATTTAAACTTGAAATCACTTTTTTAAGTTGAAAAAAATTTCACACTAATTAATCTATCTGTCCAATAATAATTAATAAGTCTAACATGGTATTGACCTAATTAATATATAATACATTAAAATATATATTATTAAAATTCTTCATTTTACTAAGAGTAATTTTAGTCATATATGTATATTTTAATGATTTCAAAATCTTTGACTATAATCCTAACTTTTAATTTCATTACCTTTTTATAAATAAATTTCTTGAGTCTTAATGTAAATACTTTTGTTGCATTGTGCATGAAAGAGACCCCACTTTCAATAACCGCTCACACTACCAGGCTCTATTTCCATACTTGAAACCTTCCTCAGAACACGCCCCTTCATGTTTACTCACAACAATTCATAGAATTCACTGCCACTACCACCCTATAAATCCCTTCACAAGCAAACCTTCACACCATAAAAACAAAGGTTCTTGCATCTTTTCTTCTTTCATTAACATTTCAAACACCTCTTACATATTTTTCCAGCTCTCATTCCATTTCCCTTTTTGTCTCAATGACAACCAATTCCATGGCAATCTCCATCTCCCAGAACTCCTTCTCCTCGGACTTAGACTCGACATCCTCATGGGACTACCTCACTGGCTCCTCCTCCCAATTCCCTCGCTGTCCACCATCACCTATTGCAAACCAACCCCTAGAGAATCTCCCTATTGCAACCCCACCCACCAAGAAGCCGCGTGGCAGGCCCCCAGGCTCCAAGAACAAGCCTAAGACCACTTCCTTCCCAGTGGGCCAACCCGCTGAACCCTCAATGAAGCTCGTCATTGTCAACGTGACCCCTGGCAGCGACATCATTGAGTCCATTCTTGATGTTGCTCGTCGAGGCCACGTTAGCCTCACCATCCTCAGTGCCTCTGGCACGATCTCTAAAGTAACCCTTCACAACTCTATCCATGGTGTTGCTGCCCTCACACTCCGTGGGCCCTTCACCTTGCTCTCGCTCAACGGCTCCTACTTACACAACAACCATTACACCCTTCACCCTGGAGCCACCCCTCCCCCTCCCTTATCCTTCGGGATCAGCTTTTCCACCTCTCAAGGCCAAGTATTTGGCGGCGCCATTGGCGGTAGAGTCATCGCCGGTGATGATGTCAGCCTTACAATCTCCACCTTCAAGAACCCTGTGATGTACAAGTACGTTCCTACAGACAAAGAAAGGAACGGGGATGACAATAATAACAACCATTATAACAATATCTCTAAAAATTTTAATGGGGGTAACGAGTTGTTGGGGTTCAACATGGTTGGTTGCAGAGTTCGTGGGTGGTGAATGATCT
The DNA here is from genome assembly GCF_000004515.6 of Glycine max. NCBI lineage: Eukaryota > Viridiplantae > Streptophyta > Magnoliopsida > Fabales > Fabaceae > Glycine > Glycine max. Next base: position 41,497,478 of record NC_038243.2, on the reverse strand, counting down.
GAAGTGACAACATGAGAGCAAGAACACAGCAAATAAACAAAGATCTCTCTAAATGTGTCGTTTTTTTTTTGTTCATGTTATGGGTCTTGCTGGAAGTGTGTTAGTTGTTAGATTTTGTCATGGGGGTAAAATAAGAGGAGGGGGGTCTCTACAATGCTTTATTTGCTGGTGTTTTAGGTTAGATGCAAAATCATGTTCAACATACTTGTTTCAACTTATCTATTTTAAATGAATTTCTTCAATTAATCAATGCCTCTTTCTTTTTTCATATCAATTTTATTTCCGTTCATGTGATTTGTTCCTTTGAGAGAGTTGCAAGTTCATGAAAAACCAAGATCTTCTATGGCAAAAGTGCATGATGGTTTTCGGAATTCTTGTTGATGGAATTGAATAGATAGATTTTGGAGTGGAAATGAATATTGTGTTGTTGACAATAAATGCTAGTCAACACTATGAGAGATACAGAAACAGAAGAGGGAAAAGTGAGAATATGATAAGTCATACAGTATAATCTAACAAGAAGGAAGATAAAAAAAAAAAAAAACAGTTATTAAATGAGTTTTTGCACTGTTGAGGTGTCAATTATCATGTTAAGTAGAAATTGCAGTTTCTTTGTGTGTGTCTAATGTAGCCAATGCTAATGTGTGTCAAGTGGGTGGTTATGGAATTCCATAGCATAGTAGGGTGTGTTTCTTTCTTTTGTTTGTCGTCGAACGATGCTTCATTTATGGTCTCTAATGTTGAGCATGAAGGTAAGTCACAGGTGCATGGTGCTTTGAACGAACAGGCTACGAATGACTCATTGGACTATACCATGTTCAATTCATCAAGTTGCTTTCATTATTCCATTATGAATAATTCGCGGAAATTCTCATTCTCTTTTTTGTTATTAAAGATCCTTACATCATTTCTCTTATAAAGTGTCATACATTTCATAAATATTTAATTCTTTGTTATGTTATGAATTCTTTAATTACATTCTTATTTATTACCCATTCAGATTTTTTTAATAAAATAATTAAGACATTTATTATAGTCGGTGACACCATTCAAAATAAATTGATTTATGCTGTAAAAATTTATGTTTTGTTTGACTGTTTGGACTTTGGACACACATCTTACATTTGATATATATTTACTATCTTCTAGCTTATGGTTTAATTAGATACTCCCTCTATCCTATAGTAATTGTCATGCGAGAAAATATGTCCCATATAATATTAATAATGGATAATAAAATCTACAAATGAATTAATGATAAGATTAATTTTGTAAATTTTTTATTCTTTTTGATCTATTTGTTAATTTTTTTTATTTGTGAATAATAAATACTCCCTCCATCTCCAATTATAAGACATTTTTAATTCATTGACATCTCTTAAAAAATAATTAATTTAATTAATTATATTAAATTTTTCAATTATTTGTAATATCATTTCACTTAATTATTTTTTTATTAATATTTAGAGACAAAATAATTAAGAAAGAGTATGTAAGGGAAAAAATTAATTAATGTATCTTAAAATTATAAAACTATCTTATAAAAAGGAATAATTAAACTTCTGGCAAAAAAATCTTATAATTAGAGAGCAAAGAAGTAATATGTAACAATGGAATACCTAAGATATTATAAAAGTTAATTAAAATGTGTTCTTTAATATGATATTGTGAAAGTTTTGAAAATTCTTTATGACGGACATTTTGAATTCTCACTTACACACAATCGTGTGAAACAATAGTCAGGTTTAGTAGTAATACATGTGGGGAGAATATATATATATATATATATATATATATATATCAGATATTATTGCAGCATTAAATTATAATATATTTAATTTTTAGCATAAAAATATTTATATTATTTATCAATGATATATTTGATATGATATGGGAGTTTGACTATCATAATTATAGTTTTTGTAAATTTGACTGCTAACTCAGCAACCGATATATTAAATTTAATTTTACAAGATAGTGCTTAAGGAAATTCTCTAAATATTTCCATTATTTAATTAAAAATATGGTCAAAAGATTACTAATTTCTGATGACTAGCGTTTAAGGATATTCGCAATACTTTGACTAGCGTTTTCAACTTCGTATTGGCCCACTTTTATAATATGTTTTAAAACAGTTTGATAAATGTTTGTAAAACAACCGGACAGTCCAGACAATGGTCGATCAGTCTTTAAAAAGTGTCAGACATCGTTGAACTAAATTCTTTTTTTTATCAGTTAATTAGTAATTAAATTGGTTTAAAATTTAATAAAACTAATGTTCATACAATAAAGTTTAAAAATTAGTTTTATTAAACTCAATTTAATAAAACATCTTTCTTAATCTATGTTATATGATTTTTGAAAATTGAGTCTATTAATATTTCAAATATGATTTTTTATTATATGATTTTTTATGATAAATACTTATTTCACGTTAAAAATATAAAAATAAATAATAATAATAATAATAATAAGGACGATGATATTTTAAAATTTTTTAGTGTGATTATTTTAAATTATATAATTGATGTTGAAAAAAAATACGTTAGAAAAATTTACTTGTAAATTATTTTTGTTTCTCATAATAATATTGAATGACTTTTACAGTATAAATATAAAATATTTTATGAATATTGAATTCAAAATGAATTATATTCAAAATGTTATTATTTGTATTCCATTGTTCAACTCCATTCTCCTTCCCAAATGTGATTCTATGGCAAGTAAATATGCTTTTAACAATTGTAACAAATTGTTTTAACTGAAGTTGAATGTGAACGTTTTTCAAAACTAAGCATTGATTCGTTTATCATATAAATCATTTCCGGAGATTGCAATTTTTGCTATGAGGGTACGGTTGGTAGGGGATAATTTTTTTTTTTATGAGAATTATAGGTTAAAATATTTAATTTTTCATCTTTGATATCAATTTTAAAAAAATAATATTTGTGGGAAAGAATATTTTTCGAGAATGTTTTTTAATCGGTTTTTTTATGAAAAAAAATCATGAGGAAATAGGGGAATGTAAGAATCTTACTTTCTTGAGTATTTTTTATTGTACTATGGTAAAAATGACATTTTACTCTTTATTAAAATATTTAATGTTATAAAAATATTGTGTAATTCTTTAATTCTAAACAAATTTATCTTAAGATTTTAATAGTCAATCAAACAAATTTTATTCAATTTCAAGAAACACGATTCTTGGGATTCATAGCTTTCAGGAATCATGATTTACGAGTATGAAAAAATTTATTCCCCACCAAATACCCAAGTAAATAAAAGTCATTGGTAACCAAAACACCATTGAAAGAAAGGAATTTTTAGATTCAAAAAGGGGCAAAAATTGAAATTCCGGATTCTACGTTAAAAATAAAATATTTTTTCTTATTGTTATTTTATTAAAATAAATGTAAGCAAAAATAAATGATAAGATCCTTTTCACTTTCTTTAATTGTTAGGAGAGAGATGGAAAAAAACATATATAGATAGTCAAGGATAACTTTACAAAGAGTTATTCTTTATCCTAATCATTCATTTTCTTGAAATCTAAATGTTAAGATTAGTTACTTATTACAATCATCAAATTTTAAGAAAACAAAGGTGAGGATGAGAAGTAACTCTAAAAGAGTTACTCTTGAAGTAAGTTGATTCCTCTCTCTCTCTCTCTCTCTCTCTCTCTCTCTCTCTCTCTCTCTCTCTCTCTCTATACACACACACATATATTGTTCTTACTAGATTTGGTAAAATCTTCTCAAAGTGTTGTTCCTCTGTGTGCTTCTCTATGAACAATGGTGGGGTGTACCTACAAATATAATTTGATGCTCCAATTAAAGGTGTAGAGGTATACATGTATCGAAAAATAGGTTAGACTAAGAGTTGGTTTACCAAAATCTTGATGGTCCTCTTTTGCAGAAGTGAATTTGGATGATAATATCTCAATTTCCCTTTTAAGATAATGTAAATAGGAAAAGATGTGATTTTATCTTCTTTTTCCTCTAATATAAGATAACATCCGATTTTAGGGGATATCTCTATCTTTCTGGTAAAAGATAGAGTTTTTCTCTTACCTTAATTATATCTACCATATTTCCTGTATCTGAGTAGCCTACTGAGACGACCATCGAGTTTGGAGGCTTGCCAAGTCTGAGTAGTACATATGTCCCCCAAGCTATAAAGTTGGATATAAGAGCTATTTATAAAAAGTAATCTTAGGTCCTTAATTGACTTTTCTATTTACCAACCAAGTTCGAGTGATACTAACAGGTTTGATTGTAGTTGATTTCGAGAGGGATGTCTTCTTTAGCTAAGTGTTTTGCCTAGTCACAAAGGGATTTAAGTAGTTAGTGTTGAGTCCAAATGGTTAAAAGTTTGAAGCAGCATCTTATCATTTGTTACATATGTTCAAATGCAGTTAATGTTTTCACACATTTTCAAGAAAAGTGCAATGATTTATTCATTCTTTGAATTTTGAAACATCGATGGGATATCTAAAGGTCACATCTTTCCCTATTCGTTGATCTGTGATCTCTTCAAGGAAAGATCTAACGATTCAAATGGATGTGTCCTTTCGACCACCAGAAACTTCCAAAAGACTATAAAAAGGTGGGATGAATTTTCTTTTCCAACTTTTTTGCTTCAGTGCTTTCTTCTTTGGCCAAACACCATTTTCTCCATTCATCTCTTTCTCTCCAATCTCTTTTTTTCAACTACCCCATTTCCTTCCAGGTACACACTTTAACCCTTCTCAACTTTTCATTATGTCTCATTCCAGGGACGGTTCTGTGCGCTTTAGCAGGGGCAAGATGTTGTCGCCAGAAGTTTGCCTTATTGGTGAGCGTTCTAATGATGATCCTTCTCACCATCACGACGATTCTAATGCTGCCAGTGACTAGGAATCTAGTGTTCCCCTTGGTGGTACTGCCATAATTGGTGGTGTTGTTCATCCTGGCGCTGGTGCTACCACCCCTGCTGGTGGCACTACAGCTACTGAGGGAGAACCTTGCCCAAACATTAGAGTTCACTCAATCTCTAGGGAGGATGAGGCTGAGTCCCCTCTACCTAGTTCTCCTCATAATGTTATTAACCTAGAGTTGGAGGCCACTACCATTCAAGTCTTAGTCTGTCATCCTTTTATTCCTCCTCCTCCTAGAAAACCTAGTAAGGTCAGAAAGGAGTACCCTTCCATAACCCTTACAGGTTACTCTTAGTCGGGTTCATGAGGAAGTCAGATCCTATGAAAATAGTTTTCTAACCTATGAGTCTATTACTGACTTCCTCGAGTCTGTTGAGTTTTGTGATATCGATGGGTTGGATATCAAAATATCTCCAAACCGGTGGTCTACATGTCTCTTTCCAATCATGAGGGTATGGTTGTACTCTATAAGTTATTTAGGGTTCTTTACTGTAAGACCTTGGTGGACTTGCCTTTCTCGAAAACTCCGATGGTGGATTTGGATCATGAGTAATTTTGTTGTTATTTTTCTTTCCTTTCTTTTCGAGTTCTATCCCTGGCTTCCTTTTTTTTAGGAATTATGGCCAAGTTTGATTACCCAAGTTGACAGGCTAAAGGGAAGAATCAGGACAACATCGAAGATGACTAGGTTCCTCTTCCCTCTCCCATCAGCCTGAGTGCCACTAAGAGGGAAAACTCGAGTCCTTAAGGTGAAAGGCCTTAAAAAAGGCCAAGAGTGGAGTCAGTGCCAATTGTTGGTCCTTCCTCCATTGAGAGCCACCTCACTTTCCTTTCTATGAAGGAAGAAACTACTTCTCTTTGGGGTAAGGACTTCAATCCTAGAAACCTCATACATTCTTCCATACTCAACTAGTTGGATGGCAACAAGAACTTGGGGAATTATTGATTTCATGGCTAATGAATTTGAGAAGGCCAATGTTGAGTCCCGAAAGGCTCAAGCTGAGTGAGCCAAAGCCCAATAAGCCGTGATTGAAGCCACTAAGGCCAACGAGACCTTGTTGCAATCAGCCAAAGATTCCCATATGTCTCTTGAAGATACAAAGACAAAGTTAAAGGAGACCAAGATTCAAAAGGAGTCATTATAGATCATATTAGCCTTCGTAAGAATTTTGCTAAGGCTCTCACGAAAAAGATTGAGCGCCTTAATAAGGAGTTTGCTCTCTTTAAGGTGGACGCTGAAAAGGCTGAGAAGAAATTGGAAAGTGATCTCGGTGAGGCTGAGTTCAAGATCTTAAAGTCTCATGAAGTCGATATCGAGAAGGTCTCCATCAGGTCAAGTTCTTTTTGAAGGATGTTGACCTTTCCCTTTTTGATGTTGACAAGGATGTCAATCATCAAGGAGAATTGGTCAATGAAGTTGAAATACCCGAGAATGAAGCACCAACCAAGTTGGCTCAAGTTTAATCTTGTTTTTTTATTTCTCTTTGTAAAGGTTTAGGCCTGACAAATCAAATGGGGTACCCTTTTAATATATGAATTAGTGCCTTTTTATTCTAAGTGTTGTATTTAGTTATATTCTCTAATTCTCACTTAGGAACTACTTGGTAATACAATTACCCTAATGGTGTTTAGCAAATTTTGTTCGTATATTGAACGTTAGCCGAATCTCTTGGTTGGTTTTGGTCTCACTTTTTAGCTATGTAACTTAGTCTAATTTTAGTCAAGTATTTTAGTCTAATTTCCAGCTAAATAACTTAGTTTCTTTGGTCTACTTTTAGCCAAAATAATTTAGTTTAATTTTAGTCAATAACTTTGTCTTTTTTTTGTTTATTTGTAGTCAATTAACTTAGTTATCTTAAGTCTATTTGTAACCTAGCTTTTTTGGTCTTCTTTTAGCTAAATAACTAAGTTATTTGTTATCTATCTTTAGCCGACTGTGGGTGTCGATCTATGTAGTAAGCCAAATCTTTATTCGATTTTATATGTACCAGGTTGGGTCTCTAGTTAGAGAAATGAATTGTTCTTCTCAAATCTATAAAGCCAATAACAATGATAAAAGTAATATTTTTATTCAATGGAAAATTCAGGTGTGCCTCATTTAAATCTCTCTAACAAAAAACCTCATAGGAAAAAATGTTAGAGTAGGAAAAAGAGTACATCAGCATTTACAAGTTTAACTATAATAAAAATTGAGGTCAGTAACGTTCCAACTTCTTGGAATCTCCTTGTTGGATAAGTTCTTTAGTTGGTAGGTCCCGTTCCCAAGTGATTCAATAACCTTGAAAGGTTCTTCCTAGTTTGCAGCAAGCTTGCCTTCTCTAGCATCTTTTTGGGTTTCTCCACATTTTCTTAGTACCAAGTTGCCCATCTGGAAGTTTCTTTGATTGACCTGGTTGCTGTATCTTTTCTTAGCTCTCCTTTGGTACAAATTGACTCTCATGTGGACTTCTTTGATGGTCTTTTTGGCTAAGTCGAGTGCTTCACTAAGCATCTTGTTATTTGGCTAAGTCGAGTGCTTCATTAAGCATCTTGTTATTTTCTTAAAATGGGCTTTACATTCCTCATTCCACTTTGTTCCCTCCTACTTCTTTAGTAGTTTGAAGGAAGGTTTGGCCATATAACACCTATTCACATGTACCAACATGACCATCGTTCGAAGATTAATACTTCTCATCAGAAAGGATTAGTGAAGATTCATTAAGAAAGGGTGAATGACATATAATAGGTACACTTAAGGATGATCTGAATGATTCGAAGGAACTTGGGGGATGTTGAAGTGATAACCCAAATAAGGGTTTTTCCGGTTAGTTCAGGGGACTTGGAGGCCTCACTTAGCATTCTTGACTAGAGCAAAGCCATATCCATGGTTGGTGAAAGTGTCATGTTCTGTACCAACATGTGACGTGCCCTCCCAATTGTCATCCATATGTTGCATAAGACCATGAAGACCTGGGAGGCTTAGTGGCAGTGTTGGGCTAGAGACAAGAATTGTGTGAGAATAGAATTACGAATTAGGATGTTGTGAGCGATGTATGCAAGAATACCATACATGGTGGTTGTCTAGGTCATATGTGGGACTTAACCTTCGTGTTTGTGATTTCTAAAGGGATGGAGTACTCACTTCCTTATTACCATTTTCAGGATCCGATGTCGAGTACACCGTTAAATCTCCCATTTTTCATTGATGTCATCAAGATGTGGTGGGAGCATGAAGATACACTTCATGTGGATCATTTCTACATTTTTCTCCATTTTCATAGTACGCTAGTGGATGCACAAAATTATAGGCCCCATATAGTTGACTTTTACATTTGATGGACCCAACCCACATCATCATACTACCATTTTGTCATGCTTGTGCTAGAGGTGGTTATTCAATCTGAATCGCACTTACTGCCTGTGGATGATGCGATTTCCTCTGCAGGATCTAATTCTCCATCTGAGGACACTAATGCTACCTCATTTGCACCGATGTCTCCACAATCAATGTTACCTGAGTCTTAGGTACCACTTGGGATAGACTTGGTGGATCTTGTGTTTGAGGATGAAGGTGAAGATTTGGAGGAGGATACATATATCGAGGAGGACCCATCTATGGATAAGGATGACCCTGTTATGGAGTTGGAGCCGATGAAGGAGGACTCTTCATAGGACTTTTCTAATGAGTTTTGGAGACCTCTTTTCCTTCTAACTATACTTCTTCTTTTGGGGTACAACTGACTTAGACTTGGGTATAAGTGACTGCTCTGAATCTTAGTTTTTTCCCTTTTGTTATGTATTTTGAGATGGGTAGACCTTGGCTCAAACCTTTTGTATCTGTTGAATCATTAGTTACTTATGTTTCTGGTTACTTTAGAGCTATATATGCTACGCTTATGTTTTGCTACTTATTATAGTACATGAAACTTATTTATCTATATTTGGTGACCATGGAGATTTAATTATTTATTATTACTTATTATTTGAGCATGTATGGTTTATTTATGTCATGAACATTTCACTTTTATTCATCGACTTGTAGTTTTAACACAATAAGTGATTACTATGATTTATTATGCACACTTTAACAAGGAAAATAAGTTTTGATAATTGAGAATAGAAAGTTTGTATTTTTTGGCAAAAATTTCCTCTATCTTTTCTAATCTTTTGAGCTAATAATAAAGCGAACTTGTGATAATCTTTTCTTTAGGGGAATCAGCGGGTTATTTTAGAAGTCTATATTTAAGGGTGTTACACTTGAAGTTGATTATATCCTTTAACTTAAATTGATATATCTATGATGGTTGGAGTAATAATTTAAGGAAAAGAGCATCCTTTGACCTTGACCATAGGCTATGGTTGACTTTGTGAATCAGTAGTTAACCGAGGAAGGAACTTCATTAGAACTAGGATTGGGGGGAAATTGTTACTAGTGAATCATAATCTTTGTAGCTTTTAATATCACTTAAATTTCTCTTTTGCAATAGTTTATTTGTTTTCTTTCAAAAATCAAAACCATAAAAATACTTCAATATTCTTTTAAATTATCTCAACTGTTTAGTTCAATAATTTAACTATTTGAAAATACAATTGGTCTCTAGGGTTTGATAATCGAACTTTAGTCAATTGTTACTACTGCATAGGGTATACTTGATCTTGTGCGATCACTATTTTTATGCATCACTCTCCTTATTATTTTTCATAGTTATTTTTGGATATCTTGGTCTAGGAGATAATCTAAGCCTTAACTTGTACATCTATCTTCTATGACATTGATAGTCTATGATTTACCCTTAAACTTTTTATTTGTGAGATTGTTTGAAGCCTAAAGAAGCTTTGTTTAACATACTACTTGGGTTTGAGATTTAAGACACTTGAGTGAAAACAAAACTTGGAAAATTGTTTAGAGAAGTAAGTAAAATACATGTTGTTGAGCCTAAAGAAGCTTACTTAAAGAGTACTTGTAACTGTTACATCTATTAATGAAATCCTTGGCCAGGATACCAAAAATTAGACATTGTCTTGCGTTATGATGAACAAATATAATCTTTAGGTATCATTCCTTCCTCCTTAATTATGTTTTATAAGTTTTTGTTTGCTTTTTTTTGTTTATCATTGGTTGTTTTATTTGCTTTAAAAAAGAGAAGATAATTTATTTAAGTTTTAATGTTAAAAACTAAACGTTTTAATGGGAAAAAAACTTTCATATGTGAAGCATTGTCTTTTGTTGTACATAAAGTTATACATTTTTAAAAGATTTGCAAAAAAAAAAACACAAGTTAGCCCTCGTATGTTTTCATGTGTCTTACAATTTATTTATTCCAGAGTTAAATAATATCATGATTAATACTTAACCATATGCTAATATTTTTAATTATCTTTTATCTTAGATATCTCATAAAAATGAAACAAATATCAATTATATGCTATTATGATTATATCTATAAAAAAATTTGGTAAGTTGTGGGTACTTGATGTCACAACAACTGTAATATACATTGTAGAAGGGCGATACTTATAATTGTAAAAACTCTAATGTGACTTCAATCGCAATCGTAATTTAAAACCTTGCCTGAATCATCTAATTTTAAAAAAAATGTGTAACTCGTTCTATGTCAAGAGCATATTTAAAGAGAAAAAAGCTAAAATGTGAAAAGAAAAGAAAATGTGCAAAATGTAATCCTCTTGTAAGTATAAAACTAAGATTTATCCAATTATCTAAAATTATGGACGGCACCTCTGCCACCTCATATATGTCTAGTAGAATTATGAACCACTATTTACACCCCCCTTGTATGTTAAGTATACCCTTCCTTCTCTTTATATGTTTGTTGTCAATTATATTCTTTTACTTGATCAAATATAGTTACAGAAAATAAATTATTTTCTGGAAGAACATATATGAATATCAAAAAGTAATTTTTGAAAGTATTTTAAAAAAATACACATAGTTCTAGAAACTTCTTTTTGAAGTCGATATATGTTATATAAAGTATAAAGTAATTTCTGACGGTCATCGAACATACACACCTTCCTTTAGGAGCTACAATAATAACTAATCATTAATTGTTGAATGGAATACTTATTTCGACACTAGATATTGAGAGACTAAAAACCTATCTTTGGAATTCCCATTGGGCAAAATGTGAGGAGACACATGATGGTGTGTCAACGACTTTAATTTGTGCTTGTTGTTACTCATATTTTCAATGTGAAAAAACAAAGTAATTTTTACATTATATAATACATGAAACCAACCATGGACATACCTTTAAACACAATGTCACATGGAGAAAAATGTACAATATCACAAATAAAGTTTATGAAAAATGAAGTATTACAAAAATTAGGTTTAAAGAATATTGAATACAAATCAAGATGGCAGTTCAAAATTAAGGTTTAAATAATATTAACAATAGGATTAGGAATAGGATTTAGAAGGTAAAGATAGGTGTATAAAAATAGGGTTTTAAAAGGTATATATAAATAGTAATAAAAAATAAGGAGAAGGAAATGGATGTACTTAGCAAAACGAAGTGTGTGAATAGCAAGTTGCATTGTAGGTAAAATCCACCGTGTGGTGGCTTGGTTGCTAATTTAGCCCCACCTCATGGTTACAAATTGTGGGGGATTAGTATTGCATAAATTGAATCTCACTAAAGATGTGAATAAGAATCAGGGAGGATCTCGATTTTCAATTTTAAAATTTGGATAGGAGCATCAAGAGGGGAACACTAAGTCCAACGCTGATAATGTGGTCTTCACTGGGGACCATAGCAAGAAAATTAGGGACACAGAAAAGACTCGTGTACGTAATTTCACTGGGGGACAGAACCCTCAAAAACCTAAAAAAAAACTAGTGCTAAAAAGAACCTAAGTATGACGAAGCTAATGAAAACCTATGTGCCAAAGGATATTAAGCAAAAGGTGGATAATGGAGGACAATCCTCAGCTAAAGCGAAAATGGCTCAAAAGGGGAAGAAGAAAGACAAGATGTCGAAGTCTATGAGGTATATTGACAAGAAGGAGGTTTTCATCTCCTTAGACCAAATGTACAAGACCATGCGCAAAAAAATCGAAAGTATGGCAATAGAAAATTCAGGGAAGGAGTTATCAAGTACTAGTGTAGAGTTGAAATCTTCTTGATAGTATAAGATGATATGAAATGGAGGTATTGATGATCCAAGAAAAACTATTAGAGTGCGTTTGAATAGGGTAATTTAACTAGGTAATGTATTTTTTATAGGAAATTAAATTCTTTTTTTATTAAAAGTAACTGTTTGGATATTTTAGTAAAAGAAATTCAAAATTTTAGAATTTTAAAAGGGATTTTAGTTAGTTGAAAGAATAGAAATTCAAATTCTATCTTCAAGGGAATGAATTTAGAAATTCCTCTCTCATTCTCGAGTACGTCATGCCTCTTTCTTACTCTAAAATGTCTCGTCGCGGTGGCTCTAAACAACAACCAAATTCACGCCGTCCAGCACCACCGTCTGCATCTCCTTCTCCCGCCGAAAGAGGACACGGCCGTGGCCGTGGGCACGAAGAATCCTCCTTAATTCCTGCTCCTTCTCCAGTGAATGCACCATCCGATCCTCCTCCGGCTTCCACCATCGGCGTTCCTTCTGGTGTCGCACCTGTTCGTGCTGCGTCGCCGTCTCTAGGGGCTGAATTAGAATCTCTCACTTCCGCGGTTGAAATGCAACCGTCGGCGCCGTCATCGGCAAAGGCGGTGAGGTTTAGTGAACGAATAGGGTTCGGTCTTGTAGGGAGGAAAATCAAAGTTCGAGCGAATCATTTCCAAGTCCAAGTCGCTGAACAAGATCTATTTCATTATGAAGTTTGTAATCTCAACCACCGAACTCATGCATTTCATTCTAACGATTTCATCATTTTATTTTGACTTTGATTTTCTAGTTTGAATGTTAGTGTATCCAAACACAGAATTTTAAAAATAAAGGAATTTAAATTGAAGTATTTGAAATTCTCAGAATTTAAAATTTTTTAGAATTTTAAATTGCCTCATCCAAACACACTCTTAAGGTGAACTTGGATGGGGTTGTTTTGATGTCCTCTGCAACGGAGTACTAAGATGTGGATATGAACATTGTCTCATATGATAGTGATCAGACCGAAGACCATGACCCTATCAACCCCTCCCCCCTCTTCCCCCCCCCCCCTTGTGTCCAATGATAGTGATGAGTTAGAACTATAAGGGTACTACAATAAGAGGTTTTGGTAACCTCATTAGTGACATTAAGAGAGACTATAACATAATGTTGTTATTCTTAATTGAGACTCACTCGAGTGGTAAGAAAGTAGAAAGAGTTTGTAAGAGGTGTGGCTTTGATAGCTTCCGTATCCAAAATGCCCAAGGCCAGCCTGAAGGAATTTGGGTGCTTTGGAATTCTGAAGATTCGAGAATGGATGTTCTAGCTTCAGAAGAACAATTTGTTCACATGAGGCTAGCTTTGAGTAAAGGTGAACCTTGGCTTATCATTGGTGTATATGGCAGTCCCCAATATCAAAGAAGAAATAAGCTTTGGGATGGTCTTACCAATATTACTTCTTCTTGTTTGGAGCCATGGCAATTTTAGGATATTTTAATGTGTTCTTGCATAACCATGAGAGGAATAAATCTCATTCTCATTCTTCCATTCGTAGCATGCAGAGATTTCAACAAATGGTGGAGATGTGTGATCTCATTAACGGAGGTTTCCAAGGGAACCCCTTTAGTTGGAGAAGAAATAATCTAGCTAAGAGATTAGACAAACTTCTTGTAAACATGCAATGGTTTTTGAAGTTTCATGAAGCATATGTGTTTCATCTCCCTTTTTTCAAATCAGACCATAGACCTATTCTAGTCCAACTAAGTAAAGACAAAGGACCCAATAGGAATCATAGGTCCATCAATTGTCACATATACAATATAACCAACAACATGGATCAAGTGTGGATGTGCAGCGTGAAAATTACATGTAATGTGATCAAACATGTCTAATTTTAGTTGGTCCTACTTTAATTACTTTAGTGAGATCATTGTTATAGTATAATCTAATAGAGTGAAGCACAACAACGGGAAATTGAATAACTTTATTTCTGATTAGATAAATATCATAAAGAATAAGTATCTTACATTAAACAAAACAAAATACAAACTCCCACTATACTGAAAATATCCTCAATCTTGACAACACCCATATGAGTAGTGTGCTCATGAAAGACCATGGGTGGTAATCCTTTGGTAAGTGGATCTGCTATCATGGAGTTTGTCCCTATGAGTTTAATGGATATTTGTTCACTTTGCACTCTTTCTTCGATAACTAGGAACTTGATGTAAATGTGTTTTTACTTAGATGAACTCTTTTTGTTATTGGAATATAAAACTATTGATTTATTGTCACAATATAACTTTAATGCTCTTTCTATTTTTCCCAATATGCGCATCCCAGTGACAAAATTTCACAACCATATTCCATAATTGGATGCCTCAAAACTTGCTATAAATTCTAGCTCCATGGTGGTAGAAGAACAAGTGTTTGTTTGACACTTTTCCATGAAATGGCTTCTTCTACCAATAAGAAAATGTAGCCTAAAGTGGATCTTTAACTATCTTGACATCCAGCATAATTAGAATTAGAATATCCTGTGATCTTCAACCGATCAAATCTACAATAGGTGATCATGTAATGTTTTGTTCTTTTCAGATAGCACATAACCCACTTGGCTGCCACCCAATGATCCATCCGGGATAACTTAAATATCTGCCTAGCATACCCACAATGTACGCAATATCTAGACGCGTACAAACTTGGGCATACATAAGGATCCCAATAGCTAATGCATACTGAATCTTTTGCATTTCTTTAATTTCAAGGTGATTCTTAGGGCACTGACTTAGGATAAATTTTCTGCCTTTAGCAATAGGGGCATTTCCATGTATGCAATCTTGCATGCCTAACCTTTTTAGGACTTTCTCAATATAATTCCTTTGTGATAATCCAAGAATACCCAAAGTACGATCTCATTGTATTTGGATTCCTAATACAAAGAAGGCTTCACCAAGATCAGTCATCTCAAAATTCTTTGATAGAAATCTCTTGGTTTCATTCAATATGCCTATATCATTGGTGGCAAGCAGATTTTCATCCACATACAAAACTAGGAATATAAATTTACTCCCATGAAAATTTTGATATGCACAATTATCAACAATGTTTACCTCAAAACCGAATGAGATAATTACTTGATGAAATTTATGGTACCACTATCAAGAAGCTTGCTTGAGTCCATAGATGGATTTAGTCAATTTGCAAACTATCTTGCTTGGGTTTCCCAACTCAAAGTTTTCATATTGCGCCATATAAATTGTTTCGTCAATGTCAGCACTGAGAAATGTTGTCTTAACATCCATCTAATGAAGCTTAAGATCAAAATGTGCAACTAGTGCCATGATTGCCCTATAAGAGTTTTTCGTAGAAATTGGAGAGAAAGTCTCTTTAAAGTCAATCCCTTCATTTTGAGTGTAACCATTTGCCACAAGACGAGCCTTATATCTTTCCACATTACCATTTGCATCTCGTTTGGTTCTAAATATTTTTTTATATCTTCAGGTAGTGGAACGAGTTCCCAAAACTTATTGTCTTGCAAGGATTATACTTTTCATTCATTGCTTCAATCCATTTTTGAGAGTTAGTGATTTTCATGGCTTGATGGAAGTTGATTAGATCATCCTTCATTATACCATTATCAGCATTGTGTTCTTGAAGGAACACAATATAATAATCTAGATTTGCATTTTTCCTCTCTCTAATAAATCATCGTAAAGGCACTTGTTGTTGAGGTTGTTCCATAGGGATTTGTTCAACATTATCTTGATGAGGTTACGGATTTACTTCTTGAACAACAATAGGTATGATAAACTATGCATTGTTAGAAGCAAGAATAGGAATTGGTTTAGGAATTGAAACCAATTCTTAAAACAAATGTTTCTATCCTTGTTCCCCCCAAACTCACCATCTTCAAAAAAATTATGTAGTTCCCATCTCAAATATAGTCTTAAGTGTGGGATCATAAAACTTATAACCCCTGGAGTGTTCAAAGTATTTGATAAAGTAACGATAATTGTTTGTGGACTCCAATTTCTTTTCCTTGGGCCTATAAGGTTGTGCTTCAGCCAAACATCCCCAAATGTGTAGGTGCTTTATACTAAGCTTTCGCCCTGTCAAAAGCTCAGAAGGTATTTTAGTAGTTACTTTAGTTAGCACTCTATTCAAAATGTAGGTTGTTATCTTTAATGCTTCTCCCACAATCAGATGGAACGTTCCTAATTCTTTTGTTAAGTTGATTTTCTACTTTAGTTTTAAATATTTTGAACATATCCAAGGCCTTTGATTTTTCATGAACCAAATATAGATACCCATATCTTGAGTAGTTTTCTATGAATGATATAAAGTATTGTTGGTCATTCCATGAAGGCTTAGGAAATGATCCACAAATATCCGTACGTATCAATTCTAAGACATCAGAACTTTGATAAACACCTATTTTCTTAGCTTTGGTTTGTTTATCTTTGATACAATTAATACAAACATTAAAGTTTGTAAAGTCTATATCATTAAAAATCCCTTCAGACATAAGTCATTTAATTCTTTGTTTAGAAATCTGACCTAATTGCTTGTGCCATAATGATCCTGAATTCTCATGATTAATCTTACGCTTAGTACCGCATGAAGATGCTTGCAAGGTTTCTTGATAAGATGCAATTATCTCGAGTAAGTATAAATTATCATAACATATTAGAGAACTAGTGCCAACCATATTTAGATTTATTGACAATAAAAACTTATTGTTTCCAAATGAACAAGAGTAACCTGATTTGTCCAATGCAAAAACTGAAACTAAACTCCACCCAAATGATGATACAACAAAAGTATCTATCAAATCCAAATAATATCGAGTTCCTAATAACAACCTAAAATGACCAATTGCTTCTACTTCTATTGACTAGTCATCTCCTACATAAATGTATCTTTCAACATCATTTGGCTTTCAGTAGTTCAAGCAACCCTGCATAGAAACACTTATATGAGTAGTAGCACTAAAATCTAACCACCAAGTGTTTCTAGATACTTAAACTAGATCAACTTCAGAACAAACCAAAGTAATAGGTATACCTATCTTTAAACCTTAGGTGTGATATCTGGGACAATCCTTCTTTTGATGTCCAGATTTCTTATAAAAGAAACACTTATCCTTGTCAATGACATGTTTCTTTTGATTTGAACCACTTGCAGCCTCAAATCTCTTTCTCTTTTTCTCCTTTCCTGTAGAGGTGCTTTCCAAATTAACACTTTTAGTGTTATCATGCTTTAATCTTTCCTCCTCTTGCACAAGGTAAGAAATAAGCTCCTTAAGAGTTGATTTTTCCTTTTAGCAATTATAACTTACCTTGAATTTACTATATTGCACGAGAAGAGAGATCAAAACCAAATGCACAGTGAGGTCTTCAGATAGTTCAAGCTTGAGTCCTTTAAGCTTAGAAACTCTATGAGACATTTCCATGATGTACTCTAATGTTTCTTTTTCCGTTATACTTCATGGAAATTAAGTGTTGTAGCAATGTACTTGTTTTTGCCTTATCATTTTTTGAAAAGTATTTCTTTAGTTAATCAAGGAAATCTTTAGCATTGGTGATCCCTTCAGACACTACACCCCTAAAGGCTTCTAGAATACCACACTTAATGATCATTAGACTCATGCGATTTGAGCAATCCCACTTCTCAAAGTGTCTCCGTTCTTCAAAGGAACTTGCATCATTAACTGAAGTAGGTTGTTTAGTTTATAATGCAAGGTTTAGATCCATGCAACCCAAATCAATCTAAATGTTATCTTTATATTCCTTGAAATTACTCTCATTCAACACGGGAATAGAACTTAAATTGGAAAATATTGAGGAAATAGTAGCTAAAACAAAATAATACAACATAATCATACTCAAACAAAATATTAACTAGCAAAAATAAATTCAAGTAATTATAACTCATTACAAGATACATGTAACAACATTAATATCAAGTCTTTGGGCATTAATATTACTTGTAAATGACAAATCTTGTTTCAATGATCAAACACTAACAATAATTCATGTCAATTAAAACTATCTTTGGATTGATTTATTTATTATTTGCATGAACTCATATATTATTGTGTATTTATCATCACAAATGCATGCATAATTATGTCAAATATTGACTTTCCTTTTGGCTAGTAAAATACCAACATGAAATTACATATGCATATAACATCCATTACTCTTTATGAAAAATCTTCATAAAAGAGGTCACTTTGGCAACATATTGTATCAATTAATCCACTAAGAATTATGGACAAACTTATTAGGGATAAAAAATGAATTTCTATAATTTAATTATTTGAATTTAAATGCCAAAAAATGAAATCATTTCAAAACACACACATATACCGATAGACAGACAGACACACACACATAATTTAAGTTTCAAATGCATCATAATTGAACCAAATGACATAGGGGATTAAGGCACCTCCTTCTTTCCAACCATCACAAGTTTGAATTCCAGCACTACCTTTCTTTTGAATTTATTTTAAGGTTTTAAAATTTTGAAAAAAAAAACCATAATTTCCTAGATTCGAACATGCAACCAACACTTATAGGGAGAAGCCACAAACCACCAAACCATAATGCGATTTCTTGTCATAATAAATAATGATTGTAACACCGAAACTAAAATGCAGTAATAGGTGGACAATTCAGAAATGAAATCATTTGATACTATAATGAATTTGAAAATGCATTGAAATTAGTATCCATGATTGTGTATAGTACCAAATATAATGATAGAAGAATTAAACATCGTATCCATTAACGAATTGAAAATGATTTAACAAAAAAAAATACTCAACAAAAGTATTTAAAGAAGAATTTCAAATTATTTTCTTAATGATTCAACATAAAAGGGACTATGATACCACTTATTAGAAATTTGAAAAAGATAAATTGGATTATGATAAACATCATACATGAACTTTTATGTTAAATCATCAAGAATATAAAAAAAAAATTATAGCGGAAGCGTACCAGTATCCAAGGATGATTATAAGATAAAGAAACAATTGAGCTCAATGATCTTCCAAGTATTTATGCACAATCTCTCTTGATCTTCTCTAGTGATGAGATGTTAGAAAAGAAAATTGGCACATATTACTTGGAGACCATAACCCTTTTTATAATAGTTAAGTATCCTCTCATAAAGAATTATATTTTTTCATCATTATACTCATTCAAGAAGAGTTGTAACTATTAAATATTTTTTATTTCTATTTTATCCATCATAATAATAAAAATAAGACTTATAATATCTACACATTTATATAATCGATTACATCAAATGCAATGTTATATATTTCAATAAAGTTATCCTTATAAAATTACTTTAATAGGGACAGTAAAATTTTATCGATAATATATATAATACATAATTTAATATTATATGTTGACTCACATATTAAAAATATGTAACACATACAACCTTCAAAGTAGAAGAAAATGACTTCTTTGTAGTTTTCCTATGAAAAAGCCTTTCCACCAAATGAATTCCGCTACAATCGCAAGGTATATAGAAAAGCAACTTTATTTTGTCCATTTGAGGAGAGTCTAAAATCTGTTCAATTCACAGCGAATAGTAACCAATCAAAAGCAATTGGTTTTAGACAACGAGACCATATACTCAAACGTAAGGAATATTAGAGTAATATTTGCTTGATGATTTTGAAAACTTTAATGACAGTTCAGTCACTGAGAAAAAAACATTTGTTTTGGACTCTAAGAGTGAACACAGCAAATGGTGACATTTAGTAACGGGAAATAATTTGTTTCAAACTTTAAAGAGTGTAGGAAAATGGTAAAGTGAGAGGAGCACGCCACATAAGCAAAAAAGTTGACGTCGAATAATGTATGCATTACAAAGAACTGAGATGACAGCGTCACAATTCGCGTCTCAGAATTTATATATGGTAAATAGATTTGCATAAAAAACACTAATAAAGAGTTAATTCAATTAATAAGATTGGAGTTTGATATATATTAGGAAAAGGTTGTCCAGCAAAAAAATTAGAAAAAAGCAATAAGTTATATATACATATAAAGAGTTAATTCAATTCATAATATATGTAAATCGATAAAAAATAACACATTTTAATTTTATAAAAATAAAAAATATACTGAAAATTTTACAATGATAAATTTTAATTATTTTTATATTTATGTAAATAAAAAATATATTTTAGCCTTAAAAAAAGATCTTAAACAATGTTTCCTCCTCTTAAACTTTATTTATCAAAATAAACAAATAAATAAATACTAGTAGCATTTTTCTAATTAAATCAATGTGAACGTGGCTCTTCGGATTCCTCTTATTGTGTTTCCTTTTCCCTGTCCTCCTTTCGTTAAATGCATTGTGTTGACAAAATTGGTGTAAACCTGCCCCCACCACCCACCAGAACTACAATGTAATATACAAATTTCGGCTCTGATTTCTCAATCTACATGGGACCCATATTTGAGCCTATAGATATAATAATACTTATAAACACATAATTTGTTCAATTATAGAATTTGATGAAATAGTTCTGGTATGTTTGGTTTGTAGTTGAAATTACTGTAACATTCATTTTAATATAAATTTAACTAATAAAAATAAAATTGAAATAAAAGTAAAGGTCCTGATTGTTTTGCAAAAATATTTTAGCTTTAAAAAGTAACTTTTTAACTGATTTGCAAATATGTTCTTAATAAGGGGGTACAACAAGGTTTTCTCAAACAAGGCATACCAATCATTGCAAAATAAAGCATGTGGAACACTTCCCAACAGTGGTGTCAAAAGCATCCAATAAAACTTTCAAAAAGCAGGTAAGATTTTTGTACCTATATATATGACTTGAGGATGGTGATACCAGCCTCAAACAAAAAGGAGATTGAGACGTGTTGAATAGAAATTATTTGATGAGCTAGCATGCATGCCAATTTGGTGTTAATTAAAACCACTAGTATATATGCTTTCTATAAAACAACTTCAGTCTGGCCTCAACAAAGTCACTTTCAACTTGTTTCCAACCTGACCAAAGCCTTTCAATTCACTCTAAATCTACGTTAATTATGCACTATGAATTTAGTTATGAAAATAGACAATTTCTTGCAATCTACTTCAGCACAACAATTTACTACTGCTATCATCACAGAATGAATTTGCTCATTTATATACTACATAGTGAATAAACACATCTTAAAATGCTCCATGATTTGAATAGCATAGGAAATTAACACAAGCATTCCCATGACTACATTATAGAGAAAGAAATACATAGTCATGAAGGTATCTTTTTTTGGGGTACAGTGTTGCACTAAAATACAAGATTGTAAAGGGAAGGTTAAACAATACAGGATTAACTAAAATCTATCATAATAAATATCACCAGAGAAACTGAGGTACCCCATGTTACAATAAACTAAAGTATTCATGTTTCTGCTGCATCAAGATATAACGTTTTTTTTTCTTTTTGGTGAATCTGGAGTATCCCCACCGAAAGCCAGAGACCAATCATTTGAGGTACTAAGATTCACTTAAGGGATTAACGTCTCTCAATAGATACTCTTCCATACACACAAACTTAGCTTGGAGATCAAATCCCTTACCACATTCTTTAGGCACGTGGTTATCTACCAACCATACCACATTTGCTGCATCAAGATATAACTAGAAGAAAGCTCGGCTACCGTAAAACACACGTGATCCATCCTTTTTCTTATCAGTTTCTAACTTGTTGCTGTTATGATTTTGAACCACATCACCTTGACCTTCACTCTCGGGTTTGTCAAGGTCCATTGGGAGTTTCATTTTTGCCAAAGACTCGGTGAATTGTTGCATGCTTCGCGTGTACATGTCAACTATTTGCTGCTGCATAGCTGATTGCTCAGCCTCCATGTTGATGTTCCCTAGTGGAGCAGAAAAAACTTGACCAAATCTTGTAGCTTCTGTATTTCTATCACTATTGATCTCCTTTTCCTTCCTTGATGTGAACTTTGATTCCTTTTCATCTCTGGCTCCAGTTTCTTTCTTGGAAGTTGGGGTATCTGGACTAGCACCAGAGTTCTGACAACCTTCAACTGTGATTGAAACATTGAAAGAATTTGATGTGTTATCCCTTAAGTTGTTCTTTTCCTCAACTGAATCACCTGTGTTTCTTTCATCACTTAAGCTCGTAGTAGTAGAACTTGGGAACACAGATTTCTGAATGCTCTCATATGGAGAAGTGGATTCATGATTCTCATCTGGTGCAGTCACAGTCATTTCATAATCATCACCTCGAGGAGAAGCACCAAGGTGAAGAAATGGTAGCAATCCCACTGAATTAGGCCTTGAAGCAGAAGAACCATAAGATTCCAAATTGAAGTACTCAGAAACCATTTTCTGGTTCTCCTTCGTCACACTAACATCAGGAAATTCAATTCTAGAATACTCAACTGGGTCTGACATATCTTGTGAAATTTTTGGATCAAGCAAAACAACTTCTGAAGATATGGATGAATTAGTAGCTGATTGTGATATGGGATTCACAGTGGAATTGATTGAAAATGATGTGTCCAAAGACAGTGTCAATTTGACAGTTCCAGGAGGACAATGGAAAAGATCAGTGGAGGAAAGGCTATAATCTTCTGTCACCTTTCCTTTGCCAACAACTTGTGAAATTTGGACCAAAGCAAATCCCAAATGCTGGTCTTCCAAGTGATTTCTTGACCTGCTGAACATCCAAATCTCACACTTGAGAACGGCATCCATCTGGGTTATCTTCATCCTCAAGTTTTCATTGAATATTGGGTTTTTTCCACCACCATTTATGATACTGGTGGAGAGAGTCTCATCAGGGTTGTATGTTAGAGAGAACTTAGCATACACATCTTGATTATCATACATGCATATGTTGTGAATGTTCCTAGCATGATGAACATAGATATCAAGAATCCCTGAGAACTCAGCGTCATCATCTGCATGATTCATTGTGTTCGAGTTTGGATTGTACCTGAAGCTGGTAGTTTGATGACTCTGATTGAACGAATCCATTCTAACCTGTTGAAACTTTGTTCAAAACTTGCCAGAAAAAGTCTCAAGAATAAGAAACTATAACACAAGCAGAGTTCACATAGATGTTTTAGTTCATCAATGATCATGAAACGGGGGTACTTATCCATAAAGTGTACGTGTTTGTGTGTGTGAGAGAGAGAGACAGTTAAGTTGCAATAAAGTGTGTTGTTTAGATGGAAATGGAAGGGGGGTTAAGGAGCTTGTTGTGGTAGTAGGTGAAAAATTGAAGGATGAAAGCATGAAAATGAATAGGGAAGATGATGATGACTTAATGGGATTGGTTGGATGCCACTTTTTCTTCGATTGCTGCTTCTGCTCTTTATTTTACTGGTATATATATATATATATATATATATATATATATATATATATATATATATATGCTAGTGTAGTGTAGCTCCAATTAAGAAAAAAAAATTATAAAAAAATCTTTAAGCTGATTTCAACACGTGTAAAGAATGTCACTCAAAATACCTCTGAAGATTTAATCTTTAACTAAAGTAAATGATATTAAGTGATTTATGTACTTGATTCATACAATCAATTTTGGATTTATTTGAATTATTTTTTTATAAATACTTTTAAGAGAGACAAATAAAAATAAAATATTTTTTATAAGTTAAAATTAACTTATATATAAATTAAAAAATGTCTTTTAAATAAGCTAATAGGAGAGATTCTAAAAATTAATTTATATATAAACTTTTTGAAGTACGTTTTATTTTTTTTATCTTATTTTTTTCTTCCTTAAAACACTTATAAAGAAATTATACCAAACATGTCCTTAACTAATAGGATTAGCCTTTTGTTGCTAGTTATTAATCTTTCTTTACGGGTGTGGGAGACAGAAGTTTTTTTTTTTTCTTTGCTTGACAGTGCAGCTTCCAATTTCGGTGACTCACTTGCTCCACTCGCTAGGAGTATTGGTATTGAGGACCCACAAAGGCCCAATTAGTCTACTTAGATGATGGAAACGTAGAAAAATAGTCATTGCTTCTATACATAAAATCCGGTGGCATTAGTCACTCTTTTTTTGTTTCCATTTATGAAATACTGTGCTTAATTTAAATTTGAAATTGGGATTGAAGAGTGTTATGGTGGAGTTTACAGAACATAGCTACAAACAAAGAACCGTTGGAGCAACTCTAAAAAGCCTCAATCATCATAGCTATGAAGAGTGGATGGCACACTTTCTATAAACAGCTTTTTAGCACACACTCAATTTTTAGTTAAAGTTTATTAAAAACAACCGAATAACGAAAAAATTCATTAATGAAAATTAAAGTGAAATTCGTCAAAATTTTAAATTTTTAATAAATGTTTTTTAATCAATAATTGAGTGTTCACAAAAGAGTGTTAGAACATTTGTTACTAGTATTTCTCATAAAAATATTTATATTTCTTACGTGATTGTTGGATTTCGGTTTGTCCGTCACTAGTAATTGACTTAGTTTTTGTTCTTGGTAAAGAATTCAACACATTAGACTAGCTTGAGCCACGCTGAATTTGATCAAACCTTATTGAATATTGAATATTCTGCAAAGCCTATTGCGTGAAGATCACTTTTGGAGAAAAATTGAACATTAATTCCATTCAAGTTTCAAGTTATTTGGGAGAACATGTTATTTCAAATCAATTAAAATTTAAACATAATTAATAGTAAGTTTTCTTTTAAAATGTTGACATCCACGTTTTAGCTTCGCCATAGTAGTCAATATTCAGCATATGAAAGACTGAGTAGTCAATACTCAATAAAATAAAAGTAGGTATGTGGGATAGTCCACAAACATGAATGCCTATACGGACCAATAAATGTAACCATGCAAAAGCAGGCTTGTTAAATGTCATTGCGTCCAAACAAATACAAGTCTACACAAACAAATGTTATCATCGACGAAATATTTTCTAAGGATAATAATCCATCATAAATATTGAAATTACCAACAAAATATATTTGGTTGAAAATATCTAAAATACCCACGAATATTTTTTCCGTCGGGAAATATATATTATCGATGGATTTATATGGACGGATTTATCTGTCAGAAACATAAACCGACGGATTTTTTTATGGAATAATTATCTGTCAAAATTAAAAAATGTTCTAAAAAAATGACCCCAACCCTAATCAGACCCATCATTAGTGACGGATCTAAGACATTAAGTCAGTGAGAATAAATTATAAAAAATAAAATCAATGGATTCAATTATATAAATATATATATAATAAAATATAAAAATATATAATTTTATTTATAAATTAAGTAAATTTTAAAAAATGAGGGGTGTAAGTACACCCCTAAAGCCAAAGTAAGTCCGCCATTGCCTGTCATCCCACTCAATCAACCTCTCACGCCGTCATCGCACAAGGCCCCGTCACCCACATGGTTGCGTCATCGCCATTGATCGAGCACCCCTCCATTGAGCCCACATGGCTGTTGTGCCAGACCCTCAGTTACCTTGAATTCTCTGGTTCATAATTTTTTTTCACTCCAATTTTGTTTGATCTTTCACACCGTCGTGCTCATTGTAAGCATGATATTTGCTCATAAAAAAAGTTATGCTTCTTTTATTTTGCTTGGGGGAAGGAATCAGGGAGAAATAGCGCGTTGAAAATATCATTTATGTAATTCATTATTGACCCTTTTTCCTTTGGTAAGTTGTACACCATACCCATACAACAGGAACTCGAACTTGAGATTAGGTTGTTGGAATTAAAATCTCATTCAAATGAGTTTTTTCCTTGACCGTGAAGTAGCCTTATACTTGTACCATGATAAATATTGTATTTCAATTTTAAACTTTCATGGAAATTTTCTTCATATACTATCTCGGATATGTTGTGTTCATGGTTGATAAGCTGTGCAATTTTTTTAATTTTCATTATCTTTTCATGTTTATTTCCTTTGCTCCCCTTGTCTTATGTATAGATTGGGCAATACATAGCATCTAATGGTGGCGTTGTTGCAGCTTTTGAACTTGCTCCATATCTTGATATAGAATCGACAAAGGGAATTATAATTTAGTATATGTTTGGGTCTGCACTTCTGCCTTTTGCATCTACAAGCACAGACGTGAATATTTTACGTGATAAATAGAAGCTAAAAATAGTGGCGCTTTCCTGGACGCAGAAATTTAACACACATAACATAGTATTATTTGTTTAACAAGGATATTTATCGAATAAAAAAATTGTATTTTGCATTGACATAATAATGTTTGTTGCTCTGCCCATGGATTTATCCAACCTACTTATTTGTAACGCATTTGAGTTGGAATTGAACACGATGAGCAATCACAACATATTTTATGTACATTTTTTTTTGGCTTTTATTCTATTATTTCAGCTGATCTTTGCTTCATTGTTAGCTGTCAATAGTACCCTACATAGTATGTCTAAGTATCGTATGAACTCTCTAAAATTATAGAGCTTGCTATTCGTGTGTTCACAATACACACCACCATAAACACTAAATTTTATATCCGTGTGTAGCATGTGTAGCTAGTTTTTTTTTTATGTTAATCATTTATAGAATATTCTTATAATAGTAATCATTAAAAGATTTATAATATTAAATAATTTTTTTAAGATTAAAAATGACCATTTTTGTATATATTTATAATATTTAAGAATTTATTTGATATTCATAAAAAAATATATTTGATATCAAAAACTTCGAAAGACCAAATTAATGTCAAATAAATATTTAAAAAAATATTAATTAAGTTAATAAATTGTTCTATTAAAAAGTAAAAGAGTTAAAGTTTATTCCTTCAATTCATAACGTGTGGCTAACTAAGTTTGTCAATACAGTGTGGTTAATTTATTTACACACAATATCTCATTTATACCTTTAATTCATAATTTATTTAATATTTCACATAAAATAGCTGATTAACACTGGATTTTTTTTTTTTTTTATTATCTTAAATTGATAAGAAAAAATAATCCTTACGTACTCTAGATTTTATAACAATATAAATATTTCTATTTCTTAAACTTTATATAATTTTTCTTAAATGATATGTATGTTATGTATTGAGATCAAATCTTCTTGATTATAGTAAGATTTTCAAATTATTAAATACTCAAATTACATGAATTTTAAAATAACATTAATCAATACAAAATGTACTAAAAAGAAAAGGAACATATAATTTGATATAATAAGGAAAAATGCTGAAAAACTATTACAATGCATTGTTATAATTTTGTTCAACCAAAATAATGATTATCACATGCCAATAATATGAAATAAAATTTATTTATTGTATAATTTCTAGAAAATTAAATGGTCAAAAAAGAAGTTTAGAAAAACACTAAATTTTAAATTGTGTAAGCTTAA
Source organism: Glycine max (assembly GCF_000004515.6). Taxonomy (NCBI): domain Eukaryota; kingdom Viridiplantae; phylum Streptophyta; class Magnoliopsida; order Fabales; family Fabaceae; genus Glycine; species Glycine max. The sequence continues at coordinate 41,470,059 of NC_038243.2, read as the reverse complement.
TTTAATTTTTTCTTTTAATCATATATATGTATATATATCATTCTTTTAATTTTAATATTTATTTTTATTTATTAAACTGGAAAAAATTAAGTGTTTATAATTTTAATTTTTTAAAGCATAATTTTTTAACAGATATATATTAATAATAATATCATTTATTTTGAATTATACATTATACAAAATTTTGTATTGTAAATGTGTTGGCTCCCTTACCCAGATATATATTAATTTTAATTATCATTTTTTAACAAGTGTGACTCTATTAGGGGATCGCTCCCTTACTCAGACGTACGTTGTATTGTTTAGGTTAGATGTGGTTTTTTATTGTGTAGTTGTTTAAATTTTTTTATTGTAAATGTGTTCCCTCCCTACACACATATATATTAATTTTAAATATCATTTTTAATAGGTATGACTTTGTTAGGTGACCATTCCCTTACTCAGACATGTGTTGTATTGTTCAGGTTAATTGTAACTTTTTTATTCTAGTTGCTTAAAATTTTGTATAGTAAATGTGTTAATTATATTTCTGGTTGTGGTTATGTGATTTATATTCCGTGCATTGTTCATTAAGAAACTCAAACACTATGTATGTGATTTTTGTGTTCACCTAAAACATCATCGGAATTTTTGCTACTAATAATAGATGATCACTCTAAGATTATGTATGTGATTCATGAATGTTCCTATTTTTTTTGCTTAAACATACAAAACATGAACTATATTCCTTTGAATTGTCGTTGGATGCACGATAGATGTTATAGTGGTAGAAGTAGTTTGAAAGAATCCTTTGTCGAGAGGGTTGAAGAGTTTGTAAGCAAAGCTAATTTGCAAGATTGTTATTACAATGATGGGGTAGGATTTTGGAGGATAGAGTTGTGAAGGTTCACCTTTACAAAAATGGATTCAAGCCTAATTATTGGATTTGGATTGATCATGGTGAACACATGTTGCATGTTGATTTAAATGATGACAATAGTTACATGGATGCTGCAATACCTTGTTTTACGTAAAATAGATAAAGTTTTATTTAAAAATTAGTAGAGTTTTTAGAAATTAAATAAATGAGAGAAAATGTTTTTGTTAATTAAAATAAGAGATGTTTTAATTGGTTATTTATTTAATGAAAGAGTAACATAAAGTTCCTTTTTATAAAATAATAAAACAAAGAAAAATAGAGTAAATAATAGGCTCAGAGTACCCTAGTTATAAATAAAGAAATACTAGGTCAGTTTTTACAATTACGATACGTTTCTACACTCTTCCTTTCTCCCAAATTTGTTCTCCCTTTTTCCTTTCCCAAAACCCTCTCTTTTTCTGCAAACACCAAAATATGTCTAAGTAAAACTACAATCTCAGACACATTAACCATTGGATCATCCTAAAATGTGGACGCCACCTTCAAATTGGGATTTAACAAGGAACTCCCCACGCGCACAAACAGTGAAATTAAGGCTTCAATCCCTTCTTCTTCTCTCTAACGCTTGGAAATCCTAACATAGCAACTAGAAGAAAAGCTTGAGGAATTAGAGGAAACCGCTAGGGACACCGCTATCACTACCGGACTACACACGTGAGCCCTCTTAGAGGTAAGCGATGAGTTACTCACGCCTAGGGATTAGAATGAACATGCGTAGGGATCCTTAGAGGATAAATTTTGGGTTATTTTGGGTTGTATTATGAATTTCAATTTTGTTCTTATTCTTTTATTCGCAAATTGACTGTATTTGACGGGCCAATTGATGCCCCGATGCAAAATTGATATGTTCTTGTGTTAAGTGTGAAACCTAGAAATTGAGTCTTTTCTAATTAGCATGAATTGATGAAATTAAGTAAAGAAAGATTTACCGTAAGAGAGAGTGAGATATTGATTTTGTATTTTTCACATATTCGAGCTTTTTAAATTTTTTTTATATTGTTTGGAATTAATATTATAATTTGGAATTAGAATAGGCTAACAAAATTTCATTCTCGATTATTTTTTTAGTTTTAATATTTAATATGAGTTTATATATTGTTTCATATTGTTATTCTTTAAAATTGGCCAATGTATATTTAACTATAAGTTTCTTCCAAAGTTTTAGTGAATCCTAGGTACATTTTTATTTGATTATATTTCACTTTGTAAATTCATGATTAGAATATTTGTGTCTTTAGTTATTTATATACCGTGTGTGTTTATATATGTAATAATATTTGTATATTATGAATTATGATTAACATTGAGTATAAGTGGTAAGTTGAGCATGTGTTAATTTGTGAAATACATGTGAACATGTGATGGTGGATTGTTACATTGGGAGGTGTTAAATTATGGACATGAAATAAGTGTGCGGTTAATACTTGATGTGATATTACTTGTGTTTTGAGTTGTGAATTATACAATAACCTGATTGGTGTTTACCTTGAGAAAAGTGTTTATGCGCGAGGTGTTAAAAGGAAAATGTAGGGTTCCAAGTTAGGAACTTGAGGTGTTAAATTGTAATGCAATACACGAGGTGTTAAAAGGAAAGTCTAGGGTTCCATTAGGAACCTGAGGTGTTAAATTGTAATGCAATACACGAGGTGTTAAAAGGAAAGTCTAGAGTTCCATTAGGAACTTGGGGTGTTAAATTGTAGTGCATTGTGTTAAACGTGCTTGAAAATAAGTGTGAGGTCATGAATATTGTATAATTCATGAGTAGTGTATGCATGCAAAATTTATTTTAAGGGTTGGACCTGAATTAGGAAGATGAAGCCCTAACAGATTCTTCGAAGTCTAGGCCTTGGGAGTAAATACACTCGGTTTAAATGCTCCTTTAAGCCTATGTTGATCCCATATAGTTGGAGCACTCTCGCAAAATAGAGTGACCCTGACTGGTCACCTTATGATTTCACTTAGTGAGAGTGACCTGACATACCCATTGTGTGACTTATCTTGTTATGTACTCCTAGGTGCACTGGTGTTGTATTTCATTGACATGGTATCACATTGCATATAGGATTGAGTCTTAATGTATTTGTTGCATAACGCCTGTGTAATGATCATTGTGACTTGTTACGTGATGGTGGTGGGTAATGAATTGTATGAGCATGAGATGTCATGTTGTACTTAAGTTTTGTTGTTTTGAACATGTGATTAATGTGAAGGTGTGGAATGTAATTTTGTGATTAAATCCTTGGGACAAGTGATGTTATGCAATGAGTGGTAAAATGATGCGAATTGTGCTAAGTTGAGCTTGTTATACTTATATTATATATATTTGTCTTTTTTTTATCTCTATCTATTTAAGAATGTGATAACTTACTCCCTATGTGTTGTTTGTGTTTGGATCTTGTGATGATCTCGAACCTTGTGTTCGTGGGAGTAGACGGCTAGGTGAATTGCTTTAAGGAACCTCGTGCTAGAGGACGTCAAGACAAAATGTTTTGATAGGATGTGACATTGGGGCATGAGTTTTTGTTTTAATTGCATGATGTTCCAAACATGTCATTTTACTTTATTTTATTCTACTACTTAATTTGAGTTCTTTTGTAAACTTGAACGACCTTGTTTTGAGCCAGAAATGTTTTCTGAGAATTTTTATTTGATAATAGAGAAGTGAATGTAGACCTTTTACCATTTACTTACGATTTATTGAATAAAATTGATTTAATTAGATTCCGCGTTTTATATGTTTTTCCTATTTATATGAATGTTGGGGTAGAGGGTGTCACAAATGCATCAAGTAGTGTAGCAGATGTGGCTCAAGTTGAACAATTTGTCTTAATGCAAGAGATGGTGTGTGATGCGCTCAGGCAACCTGAGACATTTGAAGCTCCAAACTCAAATAATATGGAAGAACCTCCAAATGAAGATACTCGAAGATTTTACATTTTATTTGTGGTGGCAAATAAGCCATTATACAAAGGGGCATCAGACTCAAAATTATCAATATTCGTGAGGCTTATAGCTTGCAAGTCCAATTGGAATATCCTCGATTAGTGCTTAGAGTTTATTTCAAAAATGCTTTTGGATGTAACACCTGTAGAAGAGCATTTGCCAAAAAAAATTCTGATGCCAAAAGGTTAGTATCAAAGTTGGGATTGGAGGCTAAGAAGATTGATTGTTGTATGGATGATTGCATGTTCTATTATAACAATGATGTAGTGTTAACTGAATGCAAATTTGCTAACAAGCCCAGGTATTGTGCCAAGACTAATTGAACGAGTAACAAAAAACCAATTCTAGTTAAGGTGATGTTCTATTTGCCTATAGTACCAAGGTTGCATAAAATATTTGCATCAATGCAAACTGCAGGCCAAATGACATGGCATTATGAGAATAGAAGATGTTCGGGCATGTTACGACATCCCTTTGATGGTGAAGCCTGGAAGCACTTTGATCGGGTACATCCAAATTTTGCTATTGATCTACGAAATATGTGACTTGGTTTATGCACAGATGGATTTAACCCATATATTCAAGCATTATCTTCACCTTATTCTTGTTGGTCAATCATTGTTATCCCGTACTATCTTACTCCATAAATGTGTATGACTAAACCTGATATGTTTTTGAGTTGTGTTGTACCAGACCCATTTAATCCAACGGTTGGTATTGATTTCTATTTACAACCTTTGATGATCTAAAGAAGTTGTGGAATGGTGTTCTGACTTACGATGTTTCAAGAAAGCAAAATTTCATGATGAAGGCAGCTTTGATGTGGACTATTAATGATTTTCCTACTTATGGCATGTTGTTTAGTTAGGTGACACAAGGTAGATTGACATGTCCGTATTGCATGGAGGACACAAAGGCCTTCCAGTTGGCAAATGGGGGAAAAAATCTTCGTTTAACTGTCATCATAGGTTCTTACCAAGTGATCATGCATTTAGGAGAAACAAAAATGCCTTTAAAAAAAGGAAGTAGAAAGGGATGAGCCACCACGTATGTTGATACCTACACAAGTTTGGCGTAGGGAGAACATATTTTCCCATGACCATGCACCTAGTATGAAAAATGTTCTCCCTTTGAGTTTCATTCTATCCTTACACACATTACCCATTAACCTCCTAACCATCAAAAGATCACCTTCTAGGGGTTGTACATCACATTTACTTTCACTCTCACTAGAAGAACTGGAAGAGCTAGAAGAAGATGCACTAGTGATATCCCCATTACCTAACATAACCATAGTCCTTTTGTTAGGACATTGGGAGGCAATGTGAACCTTTCCCAAACACTTAAAACATTTAATAGAACTCGTTTTTGAAGAAGTGGGAATAGGGTTAGAATTATTTTTACTAAGTGCAACACCTTTCTCATGAGATTTGAATGAAAATCCTCCCTCCTTCTTGAATGTCTCCTTATCTTTCCAAGTTGAAGATTCATATGGGGACTTCTTGTATATTTGCTTCCTCTTTAATTATTGATCCACCTTGATAGCTTAATGAATGAGATCCTCCAAAGAGGCATAGTGGTGCAACTCTACAATATCTTGGATCTCCCTATTGAGACCATGCAAAAACCTTGCCATGGTCGCCTCTTGAGACTCCTTAATTTGAGCCCTAATCAAGGAAATCTCCATCTCTTTGTAATACTCATTCACACTCTTATTTCCTTGAATTAGTCTTTGGAGCTTGTTATGAAGGTCTCTCCCATAATAGGACGACATAAATCTCTCTCTCAAAACTTTCTTCATGTCTTGCCAAGTATTAATCAAAGGTCTTCTCATCATCTCAACATCACTCCTCACTTGGTTCCACCACACTAAGGCATATCCCTCAAACTCCAAGAAAAGACTTGCTCAACCTTCATCTTCCACTCAAGATACACTTATGGATCACAAGTCCCTTTAAAAGTAGGGATCTTCACCTTCAGTCCCTCAATCCCTTCCTCTCGTTGCCTACCTCTATATCTTTTATGATTTCTTCTCTCTCTATACCTCTCATTCCTCCTTCCTCCCTCATTCTCTTCATACCCCTCACTTCTCCATGAGAAGAATTAGATGATATGTCCTCTCTTCTTCGCTCTATATTTTTAATCCTCGCACTTAAAGCTTCACTACTCCCGTGTATTCTTCCCAGACTCTCCTCATTCTCTCCATCCTTTCTTCATTTTCATAACTCATTCTTCTCATTTGATCACCAAGTTTAATCATCTACGCCATGAGCCTTACGGTTTTTGGAGATGGTGGAGCAGCATCTCCACTTGTAGAAGCCATACCTACAAGGAAAAGTTAGTGCACAAGTAATAAACAGAACAGGACCTCACCACTTAACTTAGTGTTTCACTCGTGTATCACTCTTTCAAGGCTTTTCCTTTTATAATATGCGCTCTTGTCTTTTACCACTCTTTCTCCTCTTCAATTCTTAAGCAGAACCTTCAAGCTCAAAATCATGAAGTATTCAATGTGAATATATGTCACAAACCAAAACTCAACTCAAGAAGCCAAGAATAGAAATACTCTAAGACAAAACTAAGTAATTTTAAAGACAAAAATAATAATAAAATGAATACTCAAAAGGAATGCCAAGGAAAACAAATTGGAAGACTCTAGAATCAAGAAAAAGATTGTCCCAAAATTGAACTAAACTAGACGTAAATAACCAACAAGACACAATTTTTTAGTTGTGAAGCATAGGTATGTGAAAACTAGAAGGGAAACAACTTTGAATGCATACCTTTTTTTTTGCGTTTTTTTTTTGCTCTTTTTTTATCTCTCCACTTTTTTGGCACGAAATTCAAATTTGAAAGCAAATTAGTGATTAGCCAGATCCAAATCTAGATCGTAACAAAAAAAATTTCTCCAAATTTGAAAAACAAATTCAGATCCTAACAACTTCCATTATCCAAATATGAATTGTGACAGAATTTTGGCTCCAAATTTGAAAATTAGGTTTTTTCCCTTCTTTCTTTTTTTTTGCACAAATTTTTTATTATATATATATATATATATATATATATATATATATATATAATAAATATAGAATTCAAAAACAAAAAGATATTGATACTAGATAGAATTCAAAAAATAAATATAGACACAAAGAAATAGAATAAAGGAAGACAAAACAATAATATAGCGTTAAACAAAAGAGGAAACACAAAAGAAGAAAGAAAACACAAAGGATACATAACACTTAATTTCAAGAACCGAAGTTCTGGTACCAATTGATGGAACGCTAATTTGTGGATCTAATTTTTAGCATCAACAAATAAGGGAATCTATTTGGAACTCTCTAAAATTGGGGGAAAATAAAAAGAAAAAAAATGGAATTAGAAAAGGAGATGGAAAGAACAACGCTACAATCTTGAAAGATTGGTAAGTTGAGGATAATTCGTCACAAAGAATAGAATTCTTTGATAAAAACCTAAGGTTTCATACAAAAACCAAGAGAGACAGTCTCTTAACTGAGTGTAATATGAAATTTCATCAAAAGCTGTCAACAAAGTGTTTAACGAGTCTATTCATATTCCTACTAACAACACTAAATTAGGCGAGTCTATTCATATTCCTACTAACAACACTAAATTAGGCCCAAGGTCCAATAACTAATATATAATAATTAAAAGACTTGAAAATAACAATAGAAGGTCGTGGCAACCCATTACGTCCAAAATAGGCCCAAAATATAATTAAAAAACGAAAATAAATCCTCTTAAAAGTTGACTAAAATTTATGAGTTTCATTTCTTCTTCTTTTTTCTCCATGAGAGAATTTAATTTCTCGCTAAGCTCTTCTTGAAAATTCTTACTCCTTACTCTAGTGATTGGTCCATCCATGTTAAAATACCATACAAGTTAAAATACACATTGGTAAATAAATATGACCGACCAATCAAAGTATTATTTAGGTATACCATCATTTTAAATAAATATGGCGGTTAGCACAGTTGAATTTTGGGTCTAATTAGTTGCAACCAAATTTTTGATTCAAAAGTCAATTACGCATACCGAAGATATTAGCATTTTATGACGTTGGTCCTAAGATGGTTAATGTGAAAATTTGAATAACTTATAAAATTTTATTTTAACCCTCAAAATGAAAAAGAATATTTTTGGATATTCTATTTATTGTTATTTTTAACAAAAGAAATCTATTATTATGAAAAAAAATTATTATTATATTGTTATCTTTTAACTTGATATGACTGATCCCCTGCTCCTACAAATAGAGAATTAAAGTTAGATAATTCTTCTGAAAAATATTTGTGTGTTGGTATTTTTAGTCATTTTTATCTTTTTTAATTTATTTTAAAAGTTTGATCATAATCCAATCAGAAATACGTCCAAAGTGATTCCTATTAACTTTTAAATAGCCTTTTACAAAATGCAAATTAGAAGTGTATCCAAAGTGACCATTGCAAAATCTTCTTATTATATTTATATTTTTAACTTAAAAGTTTTCATGATAATCCAATCAAAAGTATATCCAAAAATTAACTTTTAATGACTTTCAGCATAACCAAATTAAAAATGCATCCAAAGCAGTTTCAGGACAACTTTCTGGCCATGTACGCAACCGCGTTTCCTTTAACTATTCTTGTGTTTGAAATTTTAACTTTGAGATAGATATCAACATTGTTGAGGTATCAACATCACATGGAAATTATGTACAACTTAGACCTGCATTGAGAGCATAATAACAACTAAAACCTAAATTGTTCAATGCTATAGTGAGTTCGGAGTTTCCATAATCCAACCACCCCACCAAGCCATTATTCTAAAACACCTTCCCCAAGATCTATTACATGCTTCAGAGTAAAGAGCACAGAAACAATGTACAAGAAAAAAAAAATGTAAAGAAAAAGAAAATATTTAACTTATGGGAAGGAAAGTTCAAGGCCATGGCCTGACATAAATAAAATAGAATCACTTCCTACCCAACCTTACTAAATGCTGCTGATGCTTTGCTTCCGCCGCCTTGTCAGCAGCTTCCCTTTTCTGTGCCCTCTTTGCCCTTCTGCCTGTGATAATTTTCCCAGCCTCTTTCTTCTTCGGCTCATGCGAAGAAGAACTTGCTCCTGAATCCTGAAAGTTTGGACGATGGACTGGCCGAGCTTCTTGACGACCAGCCCTGACATAACCATTATCTCCCCATCTACGGTTGCCAATAACCCGAAGACTGGACGAACCACCATAGTAAACTTCATCCATATCATCATCATCATCATCATCCTCGTACTGATAATAATCTTCTAGGTCTTCATATGCATCTTCATGAACCACATGTTCTTCAACAGATAAAGGTGTGAACCATGAGGCCCGAAGTAGCAGGCACACACTCTCCTCAAACATGTAATCTTGAATGCTGCCACAGTATAATTGAAGATTAAGCAATAAGAAAATGATTTCAGTCACAACTTGGAATGATTGCCAAAACAGAAATTCAAATGCAACACTTCACCTATAGAATGTTCATTCTGCAATTATAGGTACAAAAATTTAAGTAGTTGCTGATGCTACATTATTTTGGCATTTTGTTACAGCCTAGTCTTACATAGTTTAAAGTTCCTGTGCTACGAGATCAGTGTTGTTAATGGTGGATGGCAGTTCATGGCGGAAAGGCAAAAATTCACCATAAAAATATGACGGATGGCGTAGCGAAAAATGGTGGACGTCATGGTAGACAAAAAAAAAATATATATATATATATATATATATATATTAACAAAACAATAGATAAAAAATAAATATAAATAAAAAATTAAAAAAACAATGGAGTGTATTCAAATAAACTAAAAAAGTTTCATGAGTTCACACAATAACCAAGTACCAACACCAAATAAACTCATTCAAGAGTTCAAAATAACAAAAGGATAAAAGCATAAAAACAAAAAAAGGGGTGTCAAACAGAAAAAGATCATAAAAAAAGGGCTGAACAAAAAAAAAAGGGGGTGAACAGAAAAAGAAAAGCAGAACCAAAAATAAAAGGGGTGTCAAACAGAAAAAAAAAAACAGAACAAAAAACAACACCAGCAACAAAAAAGAAGAAAAAAAACAGAACCACGATGTCGTCCGTCGCAGACTGTAACGCTGTTACCGTCCGTTGCAGACTGTAGCGCCGTTGCCGCCGCCGCCGTTGCCGTCCGAGTGTCGTGTGCTTGGTCGTCGCTGCTGGGTGCGGGGTCGTGCGTGTGGGGTCATGCTGCTGTGTTCTATGCTGTGCGTTCTCCCCGCTGCGCTTTTGCAATACAATATCCGGTAGGGTTGGGTCGGGTCAGCCCAACACCTACCGCGCAAAAAACACAAAACCCGCTATTCCGCCTTTTCCGCTATTCCGCCATGACCGGCATGGCTATGGTGGCCGCCATGGCGCCACCATACGCAACTCGCCACGCCACCGCTTTTCGGTGGCGTTTTTTCAAATTTCCGCCACGCTATTCCGCCATGGTGCCGCCATGGCCGCTATTTGATAACATTGTACGAGATGGTAGTATTTTATGATATATAACCAAAGGAGCCGAAAAGGTTGACAAAAGTAAAACTGTTGATGTTTAAAATAAGATTGCTAATATCTAATAAACCAGAATATCATTGTATTTTTGGAGTCCAAACCAATTTTTTTATTCTAACTTGGTGAAGTAAGACTAAACTCATGAGCTTATTATCCTAAGTTGGAACAAGTTGATAGGAGCTAAAACTTGAAAGTCAAGAAGCCTCCCAACATAATGTTTAGGGGTCAGGTAAACCTGAAAACACAGTAACCTAACTTCAATCAGATAAAATTAGGGGGTGTTTGATTTGGTTGTTTTCTGTTTTCATTTTCACTGAAAATAGAAAATGGTGATGAAAATATGTTTGGTTGGACTTCTGAAAACATTTTCAGTGAAAATGAAAACAGAAAACAACCAGAAAAATGAAAACAATAAATTCTCGTTTTCAGTGTTTTCAGTTGAGAACAGAAACCTCATTTCGGGTAAAATGAAATTGTGGTGACAATGAATGTAATTTTAAGCAAATCTAAAAATACAAAAAGATAAGAAGTCAATATATCATAAATTTTCAGTATTTTTATTTCATGAAAACAGAAAACAAGAAGTCAAACCAAACATATTTTCAGAATTCTAATCTTTTGAAAATGAAAACAGTTTTCAAAAAATGAAAACAGGAAATGAAAACAGAAAATGAAAATGCAAACCAAACACACCCTTAGAAATCCCATTTTCCATATTCAGCAACCAGACAATAATAACTCAACTCAAGTATTTTCAAAAGAAATCTCGATTTACAATTATATCTTTTACATCCTTTCACTGTTGATTACAATGAAACATGGTAAAGAAGGAAGAATTTGCCTTAGACACACCTTTCCAATTCCAATCTATTCAACAATACTTTCTAATTGACTAGAAAAACTGAAAATTTAGTTACTGATAGAAACTAATGGCCATTAATTGATTGATGTAGCTGATCACAGAAAAATTCTGAATGAATCCTCCAATGTTGAATTTCACGACCTTGTCATTAGAATCTAGTCTCTCTCTCTTTTCATAGGCATTAAATACGTGAGGTCTAGCAAAAAATTGTTAATATTATGGAGAGAAACACAAAATTTTCACATGACAAGATCATGTGAAATTTAAAATGAGAGGATCCATTCCCATACAAAATTAGAATGACTTCTTTCCATCATATTTTAAGCATAAGTAGCATAAACTAAATTAGAAATGAAAACTGAAGTAAAAGGTGCAATTATTACCTGCCATCAAGTGAGCGATGGACATTGAGGAACTCAAATGGATGTTTACACTGAGGGCAGGTAACTTTCTCACGGTATGTAGCCCAATGAAGGATGCATGTTACACTACACAAAATCAAGTAAAACCATAAACAAAAAGATGTAGAAAACACATCTCAAAAAAAAAAAATAATAATAATATCACATGCCAAAACAGACAATTCAATAGTAGTTAATTTTAAAAAATTAGAACAAAAAGATAATGCACAGAATGTTAGTAATCAATGACTACAATTTCCAACTACACAAGTAGTTTCCATTACCACGAAAGATTTAATGCATGGAACGAAAGTTGGAAAATACTACAAAATCAAAATAGAACAAAATTGTCTACAGTGTGTACCTGCAATTAGCCAAAAGGATATGATACATTTAGAACAGAAAAGTAAAAATGCAAATCATATAAGCCTCCTGCTTTATGCTCAAATGTTAGTGAGGGAACTTCCCCAACATACAAAGTAGGGTCAAGAGCATTAAAAATTAACTTAAATACGTCCACTAAAAGTCAGTAGCTGATCAGTCCAGATTTTGGACCTATATTTTTCCAATCCCACTGATGCAGAACCAATAAAATCAGATCAATTTGATGCAGACACATTCTAGGATATTCATTTACAAGAAATATAAGATCCTAAAAGACTTGCCTCAACCATATAAAGCACTGTTGATCACTCAACTCCATAGATGCAATTGAACGTGATATGTATCATCGCTGATCAACTAGGATAACTTGAATAGACAATATATGATGATTGAGAAAATTATGAAGAATTCCTCTCATCCATGAATGTAGATTAAAGAGTAAAGTAAACAACTGAAAAAGTGAAAAGCAACACCCCATCCTCCAAGGAAAAGTAAGAATCAATTCTAATTTCCAACTCATAGCAACTGCAAGAAACTTTACTTATCACTTGTCAACATGATGACATTTGTAAGTGTGCTTTCAATATGGGATACATGCTGAGGTAAAACCTAGATATGTTATTATTTCAGCACTGAACAAATATTGGGCGTAAATTCGAAATGCTATAACTATCAAATCAAAGCTAACCTAGTCATTCAACATTAAATAAAACCATTCAAGTGCTTTCACCTAACAACTTATACTTTTATAATATCAGAATCTCTACTACCAAGAGGCCGTGAGTTCAAATTCAATCTATCTCATCCATTCTTCTAAATAAAAGTTGAGCCTAAGCACATGTTAAAATTACACTTGTGCACATTCTCCAGGCTTCAAGCCCAAAGTGCTCTTGCATCTAGAGCTTTTAAGAGAGTTACTATCTTCCACTAATCATCCCAATCATGGAGACTTCAGCCTGGGCAACCATATAAAAGAAATACCAATGTTGTTAAATAACCATTATAGCATCGCCACAATGTTGTGAAGGGAGGCCTGCTATGGAGGCACCATAGGCCGCCATGGCAAGCTCATATGGCATTATTTTGGCCTTGCACCATCGGCCATTGATAACCTTGAGAAACACTCAGGAAAACAGATCACCCTACCTCAAAAGGACGTAATGTGAACATGATAGTACATAAAGGAATATGTTTGAGATCCAACAGTTTGCATAGTAACTGAACTTGGATTACGGATGACCACATCAGTCATCAAAGCCTCCAAATCAAGATCTTGTGGGAATCCATAATGCTCAATTAACATACTAACTGAACTTATATAATGCTTTTTTTTTGGATGTGACAAACTTATAAAAACTCATAAATAGATGTTTGCAAATCAAAGTACTAACCAAAGGTAATAAAGCCACTAGTTTACCCTTGACTTAAAAGATTCTCAAATCTCAAGCACAAAAGATATTAAAAAAGATCCAAACATAAATGATATTTGTAGCTCAGACATAATACACTCCAATTAAATGAATCAGTCCCACATCATCAGGATAAACACAGAAAACATACTAGCATTTAGAGGGGTGTTTTTTTCATTTAGTTCAAGGAAAGAAAGACACCACCATCATTTGGAAAGTGGCACTAATCCATATCGGTGATAACAACAATTAGTACTGAAAATTCCAACCAATCCAAAAGCAATTGGAAAATGAACATACCATAATAAAAAAAAAGCACATTTTCGTCAAACTTAATTCTGAAAAGAACAGCAAGAGATCGTTCAGACAAACCAGTAAGCATGCTCGCAACCTTTTACAAGAGCAGTTTCCTGCAGCACTATCTTATCCAAGCAGATAGCACAGATTCCCCCATGGCTTCCATAAGACCCCACCTTGTGAATCTCTGCCTCAGTCCCTTTCTCACTCTGAACACAAACAACATCAAAAACCATGGAATCAACAAAAGAAACACAAATTCCAACATTTCCATCCACAGAAAAAGAACATCAACAAAATCAACAATTGGTTAAAAACAAATCATACCCACAACATAAATTTTGAAACTTTCACATAAAAACCCAATTGGGTACCCACAAAATCATCCAAACAAGCCAGAAATTAAATACGTATATTGAATCAAAATAAGGCATACCCATTAAAAAGAAGGAAAAAAATATGCATACCCATTAACAAGAAAGAAGGGGAAAATACCAGATCTTTGATTGAAAGGTCCTGAAAATCGTTGGTGAGGACCTGTTCGCCTTGGATCTTCACGAGTGAGGAAGTCATAGTGACAGATCCACAAGGAAGGTATAGAAGAAACTATAGTGGATTGTGTGGAAAGGCAGGACCATAGAAAAACCAAAACCAGGAAATGAAGGGAAAGGAGGAGAGAGAGAAGGAGAAGGAATACGAGAGATGCCAGAATGATTCTGTGATACAAAAGGGACAAAGGAAAACAGTAAAAAGATGGAAACCTTTGACACCACAATGTTAATTCCGAGTTTTTAAACTCGCCACCAGACACAGGGAAGTTTTATTTTATTTTTATATTTTTTTTATTTTATTTATATATTTCGTATAATTTTCCATTATTTTTGGTACAGGATGTTTACTTTTCTCTTAATTACATTTTTTCCATGAAAAAAAATATAAATCCAAAACTTTGTTGAGAACTATTCTAACCTAATACTAGGCAGGGCTGGACCCAGACTAAAAAGTTGCGGGGGGCAACTATTAAAATTAAATTTGTTCAATACAATAATTTTATACTAAATTTTTATAATTATATATTTCAAAGCATTTATTAAATTAATAGTGTATCAAAATATTAATAAAAATATATTTACGTATAAGATAAACTAAACTTTTTTTAAATATACATATCAATTATCAATTTCACATGTAATTAAAAACTTTCATAAATTTTAATTGAAAAAATTAAAAAGAATTATGCTAGTGTAAAATTTTTTACCTAGACTTTTAACCACAATATATCATATATGATAAGTTTGTTCATTTTTAAAATCATTATCTTAAAATAATTCAAACGGTATTTGTGATTGAATGACAATGTAAAACTGATTTTAAACTAAGAGTAAATAAACATTAAACTCAAAAAATAATATTTATGTTATCCATAAAGATTTAGAGAATGGTCGTATATTAACTATGTTTCAAAATTTTAGTAAATTAAATTAATGTTACTTATAAGATGATCTTTTATTAGTAGTAATAAATAGGTTTAATTATCAATTTGATTCTTAAATTATTTTAAAAAGTTTAATTTGGTCTCAAAATTTTTAAAGATTTAAGTTAGTTCTTAATTTTTTTTTAAATATATCAATTTCAATTTGATCATTTCCATCCAATTGAGCTCTGGTTGTTAGGATTGCAAATAGAGGCAATTTTTGTAACCAACCCAGCTCACATCGGGTTCCAACCAAGTTAGGCCAAAAAAATAAAATTCACAAGGGAGTTGCTTGGGGCACCCAACGTTTTTGTTGGGGCACCCAGCAACTCGGGTGAAAGGGCTAAAACGCTCTTCACCCTATCATATAAAAGCAAATAGTGACTCGTACGTACGAGTCACTATTCCCCACACCATATATGCTTCTTCTTCCTCCTATTCGGCTTGCTGCTCCATAGGACTTCTTCGTTTTGGTGCTTCTTTTCGTTCCTGTGTTCATGTTTCCGTCAAGTTCCTGCGTTCGTGGTTCTTCTTCCTCTTCGTGCGCTGTTGCTTCTTCTTCTTCTACCTGGGTTCTCCTTCGAGGTAAGTAATGTCTTCACTTGTTGTTTGAATGATGGCACCTTGGTATGGTTGTTGTTGCTTCTTCTTCATTGCATTCTTCTTCTTCTTCTCCATATGGTTGTTGTTTGAATGATGGCACTACATGGTTGGTTCTTCTTCTACATGTGGTTGTGGTCTGTGAAAAAACTCTTACGGATTATTAATTCGTACGTGATTTTTTTTTAAAAAAAAATGTTTTTATTTGAAATAAAAATTAGGAATTATTTTTAATTAAAAATATTTATATGTGAATTATTTTATAAATTGTTTTGTATTGATTTATTTTTTAGTATTGATTTTATTTGTTTATTATTGATTTTATATATCAAATATTTATGTTAGTTATCAGGAAGATTAGATTACATTTTAGATTAGATTAGATTTGAATAAACAGACATTAGATTAGATTACTACGTAAAAAATGTGAAGGCCACAAAATTGGTGTTAAATATTGTAATATTATAGTTGTGTAACTTTTTAAAAAATTAGAAGAAGTATTTAAAAGAGAATAAATTTGATACTTGTGATAAATATGGAAAAAAAAACAAAAATTAGATTAGAAAATATAAATTTGTTAAAATTGATTAAACGAAAATTTAAATTGGAAAAGATTGTTAGTTTAAGAAAATGAGTGAAAACCAAAAATAATATCTTAATTATAGTAACATTAGATTAGATATTAGTTATCAGTAACATTAGATTAAATTCAAACTATTAGTTACTATTAAGATTAGATTTTAGATTAGATATTAAATTTTAAATATGATAGTATTGAAGTCATAGTTCAAATTTATTTAAACAAATAGTTTGAATGATTTAAAATTATTATAAAAATTAGTGGAAAAAAAATTGTCATAAATATTTTTGAAAAAAAATTCTAATTTAATATTGTTATAAAAATTTACGAAACCAAAATTTGAGAAAAATTTAAATGGAAAATTTTGATAAAAAAATTATTGAAAAGTTTGGATAAATTTGTTTGAAAATGATTGAAACAAAAATTTAAACGAAAACTATTGAGCCAAATTTTTTTAAATTGACGAAACCAAAATTGAAATTTTTAAAAGTTGCTATTTAGTTTAAAAGAATTGTTGAAATAAAAATTTAAATTATATTAAAAAAATGTTTCACAAAATTATTTAAAAAAAAGTAAAAAATTGTTAGTTAGTTAAAAAAATATTGAAATCAAAGATTGAAATCACATTTGAAAAAATTTTAAAATTATTTGTTATTTTAAAAAAATGATTGAAAGCACAATTTAAATTTTTTTTAAAATTGTTAGTTAGTTTAAGAAAGATTGAAACCATATTTGAAAAAATTGGTAGTTATTTTTAGAAAGTGATTGAAAAATAAATTTAACATATTTAAAAATGTTAGTTAGTTTTTAACAAAGATGAAAACATATTTTAAAAAATTTGGAAATTGTCAGAGGATGATTGAAAAAAATATTTAAAAATGTTAGTTAGTCAAAATAAAGATTGAATATATATTTATAAAAATTTATCAATTGTTAGTTATTTTTTGAGAATGATTGAAAACTAAATTAAAAATATTTAAAAATGTTAGTAAGTCAAAATAAAGATTGAATACGTATTTTTAAAAATTTTGAAATTGGTAGTTATTTTTAGAGAATGATTGAAAACAATAATTAAAATATTTAAAAATGTTAGTTAGTGAAAATAAAGATGGAATACCTATTTTAAAAAAAAAATTGAAATTGTTATTTTTAGAGAATGATTGAAAACAAAAATTAAAATATTTTAAGATGGTAGAGTTAGTAAAAAAATGATTTAAAGGCAATTATAAAAAAAATTACAATTTGAATTTATTTTAAAAAAATGATTGAAATGGAAATTATTAGTATTTGAAAACTGTAGTTAAAAAATGGTCGAAAGGAAATTTTTAAATAAATTAAAAATAATAGTTATTTGTGATACATGATTGAAAAGAAAATTTAAGATATGTTAAAATGTTAGTTAGTAAAAAAAAATACGATGCAGATAATTGATTGAAAATTAAAAATCGAATTTTTTCCCATTGGTTGACGAAAGGTGCGGATGACCATAAGATATCTCTGCCTTCTACCTGACTCGCTGTCCCTGGATGACAAAAGGTGCAGAAGAGGATGTTAGTCTCTGCGCGTCAACGGACTCGTTTGCTCTTGGTTGACGAAAGGTGCGGGTAACCATAAGGTAACCCCGCATGTCACCTGACCTCACGGGTCAGGACGACAAAAGGTACAGAAGACGATGTTAGTCTCTGCGCGTCAACGGGCTCGTTTGCTCCTGGTTGATGAAAGGTGCGGGTAACCATAAGGTAACCCCGCATGTCACATGACTTCACAGGTCAGGACGACAAAAGGTGCAGAAGACGATATTAGTCTCTACGCGCTACTGTGCCTTGAGTCTTATGGATAGCGAAAGAATGTTTATACGAATAACCACTTGGGTATCTCCGTCTGCCCCCTAACTTCATGGGTTAGTATTAACAGAAATTGTTTGTGCGGAGAATTACTTGTGTATCTTCGCCTGCCCCCTAACTTCACGGGTTAGTATTGATAGAAATTGTCTGTGTGGAGAATTACTTGTGTATCTCCGCCTGTCACCTGACTTCACGGGTCAGTATGACAGAAAGCGCGGAAGACGACGTAAATCTCCGCGTGTCAACGGGCTCATTGGTCGCGATTGACAAAAGGTGCAGAAGATGACGTTAGTCTCTGCATGCTATCGTGCTTTGAGTCTTACGGATAGCGAAAGAGTGTTTATACGGATAACCACTTGGGTATCTCCGCCTGCCCCCTAACTTCACGGGTTAGTATTGACAGAAATTGTCTATGCAGAGAATTACTTGTGTATCTTCCTACGTCACCTGACTTCATGGGTCAGGATAACAGAAAGCGTGGGGCGGTCGACAAAAGAGAGGCTGTTGCTCCTACGTATCCTCAATTTGTGATGAGGAACTCAGACCTACGTAGTTCTTTCAAAAGTGGTGTGAGACTAAAATAGTCTTTACCGGAAGATGCTGACATCTCCGGAAAGGGTGCAGATGACCACATTGGTCTCCGCGTGTCAATCGGGCTTGGGGTCCCCGAATGACGGGTACGGATAACCGAAAGGTGTCTCCGCATGCTACCAAACTCTTGGGTCATGATAGCAAAAGGTGGGGCGGTCGACAAAAGCGAGGCTTTTGCTCCTACGTATCCTCAATTCATGATGAGGAACTCAGACCTACGTAGTTCTTGCTTTTGTGAGACTAAAATAGTCTCGGTGTTCGTTCACTAAAATGCGAACATGCTTTAGTAAAGAAACAAAACCTCCAACTGATCAGAGCAACACATGATTTTTGGTGAAAAACAATGTCTATTGGGGAAGAAGAGTATGCTGATGAAATTTTCTCATAACCATAAATGAGATTTTGGATGTTAACGTTTCATTTCTAAACGATCATTCAGAGGAAACCCTGGGTCCAACAAAAATAGAAAAAAATCACTCAAAGTGTATCAATCTCACACAGGTAAGTGTTTCATCCTAATTCCGAACCATAGATATGTCATGTCTTGATTTTGCAAATCATTTCCTATCAAATCAAAGATTACACGCGTGATCATGGATCAATAGGACTTTTCTTGGGAATGGTGCTTTTTGGTGGGAAATTTGGCTTTGAGTGTTTTGGCCTTTTCCTTTTCGATTCTTGTTTAGCGCGGGGCGAAAAATCCGCTAGCGCACAGGATTTTGGTTAGCGATCAAGGGGAGAGGACCACCTCAAGTCGTGGTTTTCTTTCTTTTCTTGTTTACTTGTGACAATTCCGTATTGTTCAGGTATTGTCTGATTCAAAGACCTTTCTGTATATTTCTTTTTGTTTTCTTCCGATCTTTGATCGGGAATTTTCCTTTCTTTTTTTGCTTTCTCTCAATCTTTGATCGGGAATTTTCTTTTCTTTGTTTTCTTCCGAGGGCAAGGATGGACATTCTCATCCTGGGTCAAGGTTTATGGTGAGTTAGCATTTTGGCTTAAGGCTTGTAGAACGGCTGGACGCGATATATGTCAGGATGCATGGGTTGATAGTCATTGAGAGGCTACTGAGCCAAATAATCCGCCAAGGCGCTTCCCTTTATCGCCTTTTGGGTGACATAGACTATATCAAACTCGGATAGCAAAACCTGCCACCGGGTGATCCGCCCTGTGAGAGCAGGTTTCTCAAAGATGTACTTGACCGGGTCCATTTTGGATATCAGCCAGGTGGTATGGCTCAGCATGTACTGTCTTAGACGGTGGGATGCGTAGACTAAAGCACAACACGTTCTTTCTAGTAGGGAGTAGTTCATCTCACAGGCCGTGAACTTCTTACTCAAGTAGTAGACGACGTGCTCTCTTTTCCCGGACTCGTCATGTTGCCCCAGCATACACCCCATTGACTCGTCCAAAATTGTCATATACAAGATGAGAGGTCTTTCGGGCACCGGCAGCATAAGCACAGGAGGATTCATGAGGCATTGTTTGATCCTCCCAAATGCCTCTTGACAGTCCTCGTTCCAACGGATGGATTGGTTCTTGCGTAAGAGCTTGAACAACGGCTCACAGATAGCGGTGAGCTGTGATATGAATCTGGCAATGTAGTTCAAACGCCCCAGGAAACCTCGGACCTACTTCTTGGTACGTGGTTCTGGAATTTCAAGGATGGCTTTCACCTTTTCGGAGTCCACCTCTATCCCTTTCTAGCTTACGATGAAACCCAGTAATTTTCCCGACTTGACCCCGAAGGTGCACTTAGCGGGGTTCAACCTCAATCGATACTTCCTAAGCCTTTCGAACAGCTTCCACAAGTTGACAAGGTGTTCCTCCTCAATTTTAGACTTGACGATTATGTCGTCTACATAGACCTCGATTTCTCGATGCATCATGTCGTGGAACAAAGCCACCATAGCCCGTTGATAGGTTGCCCTGACATTCTTGAGTCCAAAGGACATCACTTTATAACATAACATCCCCCACAAGGTGACGAAGGTAGTCTTTTCCATATCCTCTGACGCCATTTTTATCTGATTGTAGCCGAAGAACCCGTCCATGAAGGAAAACAGAGCGAAATTGGTTGTATTATCCACGAGGATATCGATGTGCGACAGAGGGAAATTGTCTTTGGGACTGGCTCGATTTAGGTCTCGATAATCCATACACATTCGTACCTTCCCATCCTTCTTAGGAATCGGTACAATGTTGGCAACCCATTCCAAGTACCGAGTGACAGCCAGAAAGCCAGCGTCAAATTGTTTCTTTACCTCTTCTTTTATTTTTAGGGACGTCTTGGGCTTCATCCTCCTCAGCTTTTGTTTTACCGGGGAACACTCAGGATTTATAAGTAATTTGTGTTGTACGATGTCAGAACTCAAACCAGGCATATCTTGGAACGACCAGGCAAAGATGTCTTGGTAGTTTTTTAGCAGGGCCATTAATTCTTCACGGACGGGTGCGGTCATACCCATGCCTATCTTTACTTCCTTTTTCCCACTGTTGGTTCCTAAGTGTACGAGTTCTGTCTCTTCTTGATGAGGCCTCATCTCTCGGTCCTCCTGAGTGATTATCGTCTCCAGCTCTAGGGGGAGCCCCACATCCTCATCCTCTTCACTCTCCATTAGGCCCGCTTCTTGCTCGAAATTGACGGCCGGGTCCCGGGTATTAGTACCTTCGAGGGACTCGTCGTCGAATCTGGCGTTTTAAGCATAAAGAAATAAACATGCAAATGAATGAGAATGGGTAGAGGCGTAGGAACAGATGAAGAAAGATCTTTATATTATAACTTCAAGAACAAAAGACATAATGCCTTAACAAAACGAAACTCTAAAGCCTGGGCCCAACCGTACAGTTTTAAAGCTACAAAAGGTTACATCATGCTTGTCGCGTAAACATCTAGGCGTTCCTCCACTCGCCAATTTCCTAGTCAGAAACCGGGAGGACATGCCCATACCAAATCTGATCACCTCGGGGAGTCATCCTCGCATATCGCGGTGACTTGACCTTCACATCTTAAACCCGCACTTATAAAGCTTTTACTGATGTGGCAGGGCAGGGCCTCTTTGGCTTGTTGTCCCAGCCGCAGGCCTTGGCCTTTGGTCTTCCTCTCCGAGATATTTTTCCTTATGTCAACTTGCATAGGTTTATAGCCTAACCCAAACTTCCCGCGGTTTCCTCTAGTGCTTACTAGGCTGGTTCTGCCACCGTTGTTCTTGTCCAAACCCATTCCGGGCTCGTAGCCGTACCCCAACATCACCCGGGCCACCATCATTGCCGTATCAGGCAGGCGAGGCTGCCTAGAGAGGGAATCTACGGAGGCAATGCTTACTACCTCAAAAGATTGGAAAGTCGTTTCCAATGACTCCTCCACAGCTTCCACATATGGGATAGAGGAAGGGAAACTTACCAAGACGTCTTCCTCACCCGATACTATGACCAAATGTCCCTCCACTACGAACTTCGGCTTTTGGTGGAGCGTAGAGGGAATGAATCCTACTGAGTGGATCCATGGGCGCCCCAAAAGACAGATGTAAGTCGGGTTAATATCCATCACTTGGAACGTAACCTGGCAGGTATGAGGCCCTATCTGTACGGGGAGATTGATCTCTCCCCTCACCTCTCGGCGGGTGCCGTCGAAGGCACGGACTACCATGGAACTTGGCCTTAGATGGGAAGCGTTAAACGGTAATTTCTCCAACGTGCTTTTGGGCATCACGTTCAAATTGGAGTCGTTGTCGATGAGTACTTTGGCCATGACGTGGTCCATGCATTTGACTGACACATGCAAAGCCCTGTTATGTCCTCTCCCCTCGGTAGGGATTTCCTCTTCAGCGAAAGCAAGGTAGTTGTTGGCTGTGATGTTATTAACGAGTCCCCCAAAGCCTTCTACGGAGATGTCTTGGGCTACATGAGCTTCATTCAAGACTTTTACCAACAAAGCTTGATGAGGCTCAGAGCTCATGAGCAGTTCCAAAAGAGAGACTCTAGTCGGGATTTTGTTGAGTTGCTCAATGACTTTGAACTCGCTTTGTTAAATAATGCGGAGGAACTCGCCGGCCTCCTTGAGCGATACCTCTTTCTTGTCACAGCCATCTCTTCCCTCGGAAAGACCTTTCATCAGAACATCCTCGTCCGGAGCGGGGATCACTTTGACATTTTGTCCTTCCGTCATCCTTGCCTTCCCTTTAGCGTTTACGGGCTGCGTCGACAGGTCAGGGGGTGCGAATACGCGACCGCTGCGGGTCATGCCACTCAGCCCCGTGATATTGGTTACTTTGGCTGATAGCGAGCTGATGTCGGTAGCTCCTTCCTTCCTTTCACTTGGAGCGCGTACCTCCACGAAACTGCGTGACTATTTTTGTATGGAAACTGAATAGGTCCAACTATCGAGGGGTGTCGGGGCGTTTGGGGAGCTGTGTCCCTGGTGAAATGTATTACCAAAGGTTTAGGCTTTCTAAGACCTTCCTCATCTACGGATTGCATGCATATATGTTGTTCTTCATCCCCCTCATCGCCGACTTCAAGCCGGCCTTGGTCTATCATCTGTTGCAACAGGTTTCCTACTGCTAAACATGCTTCCATGCTATGTGGCATGCTGGGATGCATTAGACAGGAATCCTTCTCGTGCCCACCACGGGGAATCACGCCCTCTTGTAAGGCCTCGTAGATAAACCTTATGGGGGTCGTTACGTCCCTTAAGGGTTTAGACTTGTGCGGCCTACTCGACTCGATGGCATTAACAGCTCCCCCTCCATGATTGGCAAGCGGGTTTGTCTTTATGTTGGGCCGGTCCTCTTGAAATGCCAGTCATCCGGCTTCTATCAAACTTTGGACCTTGCGTTTGAGGGCCACGCAATGTTTGGTTGAGTGGCCCGGGGTTCTCCCGTGGTATGCGCAGGTTGCATCAGGATTATACCACCTTGGGAAATGAGGCTGGTAGATCTTTCCGGGAGATATCATAACCATCTGGTTGGCGATGAGGGATGGCAAGAGGTCTTTGTACGTCATTGGGATCGGGGCAAATTCTTGAGTTGGCCTTGGGGGAAAGTTTCTTGCCACGTTGGAATCGACGCCAAGGTGGGCATTGCCGGCCGGGCGAGTCGGGGTTGGAGCCGGAGCCCTCTAGACGGGCGTGGGCGCCCTTGGTTGTATGAGCGCTGAGTTGGAGGAGTCCCCGGCGCGAGCTGAGAAGCTCGGGTGATGTTGCACATATTGGTGGGTACCGTGGGAGATCTGCGGCGGCTTGACCCATGCAGGCGTTGAAGTGACAGCATGGGTATCTCCTTCCTTCCTCTTTACCCCAGTTGCTCCGATCCTCCTACCGTTGGTACCTATGGAGGATACATAATCGAACTTCCCTCTCTTCAAGCCCACCTCGATCCTTTCCCCGGCGAATACCAAGTCTGCGAAGCTGGAGGGCATGTAGCCCACTAATTTCTCATAGTAAAACACAGGCAAGGTATCTACCATCATGGTAACCATCTCCCTCTTGACCATGGGAGGGGCTACCTGTGCTGCCATGTCCCTCCAATGCTGATCGTATTCTTTAAAGGACTCGCTTTCCCGTTTAAACATGTTTTGCAGCTGAGTCCGGTCGGGAGCCATATCAGAGTTGTACTGATACTGCCTAAGGAAGGCGATAATCAGATCCTTCCAAGTGCGAATGCGGGAAGCTTCTAGATTAGTGTACTAGATGACCGCTACCCCAGCCAAGCTATCTTGGAGGAAATGCATCAACAACTTCTCATCCCTGGAATACGCACCCATCTTGCGACAATACATTTTGAGATGATTCTTAGGACAAGTCATCCCTTTGTACCTATCAAAATCAGGTACCTTGAATTTCGGTGGGATGACAACATCCGGCACTAAGAAAATATCAGTCATGTTCGTGAATGGATAGTCGCCAAAGCCTTCAACAACCCTTAATCTCTTTTCGATGAGATCGAGTTTCCTCTTTTCTTCTGCTGCCAAGGGTGGCCCTCTTGCGGACAAAAATATTGGCTGTGTTGGGTGGTTTCGAGGTTCTCCCGTGAGGTTGGGCTGAGGTAGTGCGTTGGGTGCCGGCCCCTCGGCAGGGAACGGGGAGTAGGAATCGATGTCTCCCTGGGCATGCTCTCGATGATCCTCGTGGACCTCGTCCGACTGTCGAGGAGGCTCCCCTTCAAGGATGGGGGGAAGGACATGACCCGCGTCATCACGTATGACTGGTGGTGTGTAATTAGGTTGTAATCCATAGGGGTAAGCTACTTGGTTGTACCCCGGATGGGGGTTGTTGATGTGCCCTAGTGTGCTTCTTTCTCGTCCTACCACATTTGGGATAGGGTAGTGCGCGGTAGCTGGGAGAGTTGGGTCTGCTTCGGCAGCCGAACTAACAGCGACGACGGTGGCCGCGTTATTCTCCATTAGTTGTCTCATTCCTAGCTTGACATCCATCATGGAAGCCATTTGCTCTTTCAAAGCCGACATGTCGGCTTTCATCTATTCATGTACTTCCTCTTGGTCACCCATCGTCCTAGATTTGGATCTAGTGCGATAGGGATGCCTTGGGGCGCGCTTAGTTATGGCGTTTTTTCCTAAAAAACCAAACGTGAGGAGTACGTAAAAAAATGAATGTATGCTAGAGATAAAATGTGGGAGTGATTCGATTTGCACTGATTTTGGAGTAAAATCACAGGACAAACTCATTTTATTCAGAAAGTTACAACTAGTCAAGATCTGAGTGACAATACAAACTTCCTAGCGGTTCCTAATTATATGGGCCATTAAGTCTATCATATGCTAACAATAGCTGAGGAGTCCGTGGATATCCTCGGGGGCAGAGTAGGCATCTGCCATTGCTTTGGCCTTGGCCAGCAATCGGGGAAGTTCTTGACTCCCGTTTAAAGTAAGAGCACATTGGTCCATCCACATCGTTGCCTCTTGATGTAACAAGTTAATCACCCTTCCTCTAGCCTCCTTTTCCGCGTACACTCAGGCATATTCGTTCGCTACTTTGTGCTCGTGGGTCGTTGCTAGATTTAATTCTTCTTGGTACTTGCTGATGATGGCTAACATGTTGGTCTCGGTCTCGCATAACCGCCGAGACAGGTTCCTCTTGGACCTTAGGCAAATCCTCAATTCATCATTCAAGATCAAATTGTCTACTCGTGATTGGTCCATTTCCTCTCTTCAGAGCTTAAGCTCGCTGTTACTACCTCACAAAGCCCCTTGGAATTTGTTTCGGCCATGTTCTTCCCTACGGGCCCTCTTGGTCTCTTGTTCTAAGGCCTTAGTGGTGGTTATATTTACGTCTCTCAGTTCGGCGTTCTCCTTTTGGATCCTAATAGTTGCTGACTTGAACTTTTCTTTGTCCGTTTGGGCTTTCTCGAGTTCTGTCTTGAGGGCCTGTACCTCTTCGTCTTCTTCCGGAGTTTCAACCTCCACCCCCTTAGTGGTTCTCAAATTTGGGAGCCAATCCAGTCCTTGTGCATAGGCTTTCAACCACCTATAGTAGCCGTCGATGGGGCCGTTGCTATTGCCTCTAAGTTCCTTGTCCTTCTTTTGCACCGTCTCCCATGCCTTGCGGATCTTTTGAAGTAACCCCGCGTCGGTGCTTTTGAAACCTCGTGCAATAATAGGTGTGAGGCCTTCCTCTAATGGTGCCCTTCTCATAGGGTAGCCAAGTTGTCTTATGGCGAGAATGGGATTGTAATTAATGCAACCCCTTGTCCCCATCAAGGGAACATTTGGAAATCCTCCGCACGAAATGAGAATCCCAGTTCTTCCTTCTTTCCATCGGGGGAACCAATTGACAGACACTCCTTCTTTGCTTGCTAAGAGTCGGTCCCAACTTGCCTCTTTTTTCTCTATGCATGAGCGGTGGTCTTCTAGCGGGCAAGCATGTCTCACCTCTTGGCGGAAAAGGTGCGAAACCAACCATACGTAGAGGGTCGGAGTACAGCAAACGATCCTTGATGTGTTCTTTTGACATCTTCGGTCGAAGGTGTTATATAGATCGGCTAAGATAGCGACAACCGGGCTTTCCTTGCGGTCACGAAAGGCGAGAAAAGCGTCAATCGCTGCCTGGTCCACCAACCCATCCACATTTGGAAAGAGGACCCCCCCCCCCCCCCCCCCCCCCCGAAGATCAAAAGTGCGAGGATGTCCATGAACGGGGCCCATTCGCCTTCACCTGCTAAGACTCTTGCTTTTGCTTCCAAATATTTCCTTGGTACTCCAACCACCCCATTTTCGATTTGCTTTCCGCGGTCTAATTCCTGCGTTGAGATTTGGACTATCTTAGAAATTCTAGCTAAAGAGGGATAGAATCCCGAGAAGAGGTATGGTTTCCTTCCTCCCAGAGGGCATCCTAGGATTTCTTCAAATTCTTCCACCGTGGGTGATAACTGGAAGTCCCCAAAGGTGAAGCACCTCAAAGGCTGGTCATAATATTGGGCGAGGGAGGCAATGGCCTCTGTGGAGACCTTTGCCATGGCTAGGTCCCAGATCTTACCGTAAGCTTTGTGAAAAGCTTGTAGCTGGAGCTGACCCATCAACTCTCCTAACTCTTTCAGACTGGCGACTCCTATCAGAGCATTGTGTCCCGACGTCCTTCAGCACAAGGTTCCTTAAAGCAACTCACCTAGTCATCTGCTCCCGGAACACAAAGTTCAAGATCATCACAGGATCCAAACATAAACAACAGAGGGAGTGAGTTATCACATTCCTAACTAATAGAGAAAAATAAGACAACATATAGGTATAAATATTATATAACAAAATACAATTCACTTGAGCATAACTCACGTTATTTTACCACACGTCTCATTCGTTTTCACAACATTCACATACTCAATAGTCAAAACACAATATCATCAAATCAATCAATATAGAACAATACACAAGCATTATGGAAGAGATACACTAAGACTCAATCCTATATGCAATGTGGTACCATGTCAGTGAAAAACCTCGTCGAGTGCTTAGGAGTACATGACAAGACAAACCACACACTAGCAAGTCAAGTCACTCTCACTAGGTAATATCATAGGGAGACCAGTCAGGGTCATAGTGTTTTGCGAGAATGCTCCAACCATATGGAATTAACATAGGCTTAAAGGAACACTCAAATCGGGTGACCCCCAAGGCCTACAATGGATCCCATCACAATACTCGTCGTGCAAAACTCGTCGCCCTTAAAGGGTCTTACAGTTGTGTGATTGTACAATTCATAACTCACAACACAATACACATCTCAATATACATGTATTCCATCATTCATCACATGTTCAATGCACCACATACTCACATGTCCAAAATATACAAATATCAATAGCAATTTTTATCAAGCAATTCTCATTAGAACATCAATATTTTATTTATAATTATAAAGGAAAAATTGCAATTTAATAAACATCCCAAAATAAAATCTTAATTTAATCCTCTAAGGATCCCTACACATGTTCTCACTAACCCCCAATTGTGAATAACTCATCCCTTACCTCTAAGCAAGCTCATGTGTCTTCTGACAACGATAGAGACATCTCTAACAAGTTCCTGAGATTCCTCTGGTTGTTTGCTCTAATAGGGTTCCCAAACGTTAGAGAGAATGAGAATGGATTGAAGCCTCCATTTGTACTATCTTCATGTGATTCCCTTTTCTCCCTCCACGAATATTATCTCACAAATCTCAACGGTGAAAGTGTGCACAATTGAATTTTGAACAACATATCCAAATTTTACTACAATCCAACGGTTAACTAATCCGGGATCATAGTTTTACTGAGACAGTTTTGGGTTTCTGCGGGAAAATAAAAGGCTACAATGTGAAGAGTATTCCTCTAATCTCAGACATGATTTTGAAATTTCCAACGGTGAGAATTCTCAGAATTGAGTTCTGAACTTGATTTTCAAATTTCACAATGATCCAACGGTGAATGAGTCAGAGATCGTCGTTTTTCTGAGACATATTTGATGGTCTGCGGGAAAAGAGAGGTTGAGAAGGAAAAATGAAATTAAGCGACAGAGGAGACGACTGAGGAGTCAGTCTAAAAACTGACCTAGCATTTTTCTATTTATAGCTAGCCGTATTCGCGACCTATTATTTACTCTATTTATTTATTTTTATTATTTTATAAAAAAAGAAACTCTATTTTATTCTCCATCAAATGAATAATAAAATACCTTTTTTTATTTTCTCTCAAACCATTATTTTAATTAATAAATTTATTTCCCCTTATTTATTTAATTATAAAATCTCATCATTTTTTTTTCTAAAACTCTATTTATTTACAAATAACAATCATTTTTAAATTAGTTTACGAAAATTAGGATGTTACACACCATGCATATGATGAGAAATTGTAGTACATGCCACAATTGCAAGAACATAAAATCCTAAAAATAGAATCATCTTATCCTAGTGGGCCAAGGTAGAATCACATCATCTTAGCAAGCCAAGGTTACTAGAGCTACATCCAAAATTAGGGTGATTCTACTGATCTACATGCTAGATTGGAAGGAAGTCATAGGAAGCGAATCCTCAAAAGATGATACCATGTGCAAACATGGATTGAGTCCAATTCAACAAACAAGTCTTCATTACTTATATATAATATTCAAGACAAGGTTTGTTTGC
Organism: Glycine max; assembly: GCF_000004515.6. NCBI lineage: Eukaryota > Viridiplantae > Streptophyta > Magnoliopsida > Fabales > Fabaceae > Glycine > Glycine max. The sequence continues at coordinate 41,440,581 of NC_038243.2, read as the reverse complement.
TAGGCTGGTTTTGCCCTATTTATGTGTCAGTGAAATTACTTATTGATACTTTCTAACTTATATATTGGATGTATTAATTTTTTTTCCTGAGTAAGCAATCCAAATCATTCAAGACAAGGGCCAATCTGGTGAAAAAAGGTCTAGAGAAGGCAGACATTGAAATCAATGTGATAGTGAACCTTGAATAGGTATGCTAAAAATAAAATGGTTGATTACTTTGTTTCACACTTTCACTAGCCCTTGGAAGACTTTCAGGTCATTAATTAGTTTTTCAAATTGTTATTTCAAAATGTGTTATGTTTTGTTTACTAGTCTTTTTCTGTCAATGCATGAAATTCAATGTAACCTTGTTTTTTAGCAACATTTTAAATCATGGCCACAATTGGGGTGACAATTTTTGTTATGATCCATGATATCATGAAAAATTATGGATAAATATTGCGGTTACAAAGATCTTAAGTACCCTGATGTTGTGACTACAATTGTGGTTGCGAATCATTTTTCAAAACCTTATATTTGAAAAAATGATACCATGTGCAAACATGGATTAGCCAAATTAAACAAACAAGTCTTCATTGCCTATTTATAATATTCAAACACATCAAAAAGTTTCAAACAACATAAGCTTCAAATGTATTTGAATTTAGCACCAATAACTAAATTGTCATTCAATGAATAAAATAGATGAGGACTCTCTCGAAAGGATTAAAGGAACAATCAAAGAGTGAGTAATGTCATAATCATTTAACAAATGAACGGATCAGAATGATTGAATGAATTAAAGAAGGAACTATCGATTCAACAAAAATTATCAAGTAGGTTTTGGAGGTTCCTTCCATAGAAATGGATCTTAGCTTTAGTGTCATTTTGCTTCTTGTTGTATTTCAAAGTAACCTTTTCTTGGTTGTTCATTGATTGACGACAATGAAAAAGCAAGGTTACTTTGAAAGACGACAAGAAGTAAAATGCCACTAAAGCCTGGACCCCTTTTCTATGGAGGTAAATCCTAAACCTACTTGTTAATTTGTTTGAATTGATAGTTCCTTCTTTATTTTATTCAATTTTTGTCCTTTCATTTGTTAAATGGCTCTGACAATACTCACATTTTGATTGTTGCTTTAATCATTTCAAAAGAGTACTTGTCTGTTTTATCCATTGAATGGCAATTTGGTTGTTGGTGTTGAGTTCAAGTAGCTTTTAAGGTTATGTTGTTTTTAAAATTTTAACATGTTTGAATATTATATATAAGTAATGAAGACTTATTTGTTGAATTTGACCTAATCCATGCCTGCACATGGTATCATCTTTTCAAAAATAAGGTTTTCAAAAAATAGTTCGCAACCATAATTGCAATCACAACATCAAGATTCTTAAGAACTTTGCAAACACAACATTTATCCATAATTTTTCATCATATCATGGATCATAACAAAAAAGCCACCCCAATTATGGCCATGATTTAAAACATTGCTCTGAAAAAAATATATATTTAGTTTCCCACATGGACAAAAAAAGACTAGTAAACAAAACACAACACTGCACATTTTGAACAACAATTTGAAAAATAGATCATGAAAGTCTTCCAAGGGTTGGTGAAAGTATGAAACAAATTAATCAACAATATTATTTTTAGCATACCTTTTCGGGGTTTAGTATCACATTGATTCCAATGTCTTCTTTCTCTGGACCTTTTTTCACTATATTGGCCCTCATCTGGGATGATTTAGATTGCTTACTAAGGCAAAAACAATTAACACATCCGATATATAACGTAGAAAATATCAATAATAATAATTTCATTGACGCATAAATAAGGCAAAACCAGCTTAGTAAACAAACTAAAAAACAACAACAAAAACAAATACTTATTGTCCTCTTTCAAGTGTTCAACAATATTACATAAAATGAAATTGAAAAAAATAATTAAGTCCCACTTAAAGCAATGATCCTAAAACACATCAAAAATCACAGAAACAGAGTATAGGTAATTCTTCAAAGAAAATGAATAACATAATGAAAAGGATGAATTACAAAAATGTGTTTTTTAATACTTGGGGTGAGGGATTCTTCTGACTTGCTCTGCTCAAATTAAAACCTATGATAAAGATCTACAAGAAAGAAAAAGATAGCAATTCACAGTAACCCTACTTTTCCCTCCACTAGAAAAGAGGGAAGTGTTAATCTTCATTCATATGTGCGATTCACAAGAAATAACCTTGTGGGCACACTTATATGCAAAGAACATAGACAAGAGAGAGATACTGAGAGAGAGAAACATTTTTATCTTATTTGATTCATTGTTTTAGTTTTATAATTAATATTAATTTATTTTCATATATACATACATACATACATACATACATATATATATATATATATATATATATATATATATATATATATATATATATATATATATATATATATATATATATATATATATATATATATATATATATATGAAATACAATAAACATGAAAATTCTAATTAAAAAAAGGACATGTTTGAGACTCTTTGAGGTTCAGAGAGCAATGTTTCCGTAGTGATTTAGGGGTTTTTCTTCTTTAATGATTTAGGGCTTCCTTAGTGATTTTGAGAGAAACTAAGGGGGTTTATTGGATTGATATTTTAAAAGACTATTTTGATAGAAAAATTCTAGTAGATGCTAAAAGATTAAATAAAAATGTTATCATTTATCATATTTTTTTAAAAAATTATTATTAGTTTAGATTTTAATGGATCAATATCATAAGATTTAAAAGGACTTTAAGAATTTTTAAGATTTTAAAGGATTTCAAAAATAAAAACATAATAAAGAAAAGCAAGTGCTATGTTTCAACATGCAAATAAATCATTTTTGGCATAAAAAACTTAAGGAAAATAGCTTAACACATAGATTCAGGACAGGGCACGAAGCACAAAAATTTCAAGACAACATGTTCAAGGAAGTTTAACAACAAACATAACATTCAAGAATTGGAGAGACCCCTCTGACCTCTTGATGAAACTCATGAAATATTGAAGGAAGAATGAAGAATTTTCAGTTTTCAAGGACACTGGATACAAGCTTGGAAGAAGAAGAAAAAACTAGACCTCTCTCCCTCAAGGTGGAACTCGTGAAAATGGTGAATGAAGGCTCTAATTGATATTTTTTTCCCTCAAGGAATCAGGAGATAAGGTGTAGGCTTAAATGACAAGTTCAAATGACACTTGAATGACCGCTAGCCAGCCATGCTTCAATTGGGTGGTTTTTCTTTTTGCAAAACTACCAAAAATGGAGGGGATAGGATTTGCCAAAAAGGGATAGTTTTGCCTTTTTACCAAAACTAGTAAATCTTATCTTAATCGCATAGGATATTGTGCTAATCTTCCTAGGAATACGTGTATCCAGAGTGTATCTTACACAAAAAACACTCTCACATAGAGTTAAATTACACTTTCGCTCAGTGCGCGGTGCAATTTCGCTATAGATGAAATTTTTGTTTAGGTAGTTTCCAAATTTTTGCCAACTAACTAAATAAATTATTTGGACTAAAAAAATATGATTAATACTTGTCATACCCTAATTTCGTCCGGGGATTATTACTTGATAATATGCAACCTTTGATCGGCCGCTTTGAGATACTTGGCATCCTTTGTTTCACAATATGTGAAGTCCCGAGACATGCCGGAAATCAAAAAGAAGCAGGCTTACGCGATCCGTGAAATTCCGTAATGTGGCGGAAACCAAAAGGAGGTGTTGTTACGCAATCCGTGAGTTTCCGTAACTTCTTCGAAAGCTAAAAAAGAGTAAATACATGATCCGTAAGGATCCGTAACCTTACGGAAAGAAAATAAGTATCGTTATGAAATTCATAAAGTTTCGTAACGTAACGGAAAAAGAATCAACAAAAAAGGTAAAGGTGTGAACTTATCAAGATAGGGGTGTAAATAGCAATTCAAATCTTGGCCCTTCCGGAACATTTTGGAAGTTGGGTTGCTTAAGGAGGAAGCAACTGGGCGGCAAGCTCCTCCACGTTTTTGAAAAATGATTTCCGGGGCTTCCGCGGCTTCCGTATTACTTCCGTAAAATTTCCGAAAACCTTGGGTAAGCATATTCCACTTAACATTGGTGAAAGGGAAGAGAAAAAAGATGAAAGTTAAGTCATATATGCTTCCGTAAGGCTTCCGTAACTTTTCCGTAAATTACGAAAGAAGGTGGGGTGAACTTATCAAGATAGGGGTGTAAATAGCAATTCGAGTCTAGACCCTTCTGAAACATTTTGGAAGTGGGGTTGCTTAAGGAGGAAGCAATTGGGCGGCAAGCTCCTCCATGTTTTTGAAAAATGGTTTCCGAGACTTCCGCGGCTTCCGTAATACTTCCGTAAATTTTCCAAAAACCTTAGGTAAGCATATTCCACTTAACATTGGTGAAAGGGAAGAGAAAAAAGATGAAAATCAAATTCGAAAACACTTTCGTAAGGCTTCCGTAACTTTTCCGTAAAATACGAAAAGGGGGTGAACTTAGTAATTCGGGTGCGCTTAGAAATCTTCTTCATTAAGTCTCTGGGCGGCAAGCACCTCCCTTTTTTTCTATAAATAGGGGAGGGGGGAGTTGTTTCAAAAGGTTCAAGACCCCTTTTGCTATGCATTTCGACTATTTTGGGCAAAAAACACGTTTTCGTGAAGAAAAATCGAGTCGAAGTGCTTCCGTAAGCGATTCTGTGCAAATTCTTCATCGTTCTTCGTCGTTCTTCACCGTTCTTCATCCGTTCTTCGTTCGTTCTTCATTCTTCAACGGGTAAGTTTTCGAATCCGAGACTTTCAATTCATTTCTTGTTTTGTGTACTTTCACTTTAATTTCGTTCACTTTCAGTTTTCTTTTCTTCCGTTTTTAACGTGCTTCAACCGTTTATTTAAGCCGTTTTCTCGCCTAATAAATGATAAAATGAATTTCAACCAATCATTTGTGTTGTAATCTCGTTTAATCACTGTTAAAACAAAATCTAACCGATCGTTCACATTGTAACCACGGTTAAACCAAAAAGAGGTAAAATAATAAAATAATACTGAAAAAATATCTTTTAGTAAAATAAACCAAAAAAAAATCAATCGGACGTTTTCTCTTTGAGATTTTTCATTCTTAATCGAATTGACTAATAACTAAAGTGAAATTAAGGCTAAAATCAACTCGCCTAGTCAAGCTCGTCCACAAAAAAGTCACTAAAAAGGGTTTGAAAGTTTATCATTTCAGTTTTTTCCTTATCAAGTAAATGGATCATTTTTAAGGTCCAACGCCTTAAAATGATCACCTTTCAACTAAAAAGAATCGCTTGATTCACTCTTAAGAAAGAACTACGTAGGTCTGATTTCCTCTTCGATGGAGGGTACGTAGGAGCAAGAGCCCCGCTTTTGTCGACTTCAAAAAATAAAAAGAAATAAAAGTTAAGGTAACACAATTTCCACAATTCTAAAAAATAGGCTGTTGTCCTTTGAGACAAACGTGAGAGGTGCTAATACCTTCCTCAAACGTAAATATAATTCTCGAACTTAGAATTTTCATTTCAACCGGTTTCCTTTGGTTTTTCCGACGTTTTCCACAAATAAATGTTGGTGGCGACTCCGCGCATCTTTCCTCCTTTGGAAAGCGCACCCGTGAGCCTCGCCTCGCTCGCCCGCAAAAGGGCATGTTGCAACAATACTAAACTTATACAATTAGTATAATACAGAGAATAAATTAAATCAGACAGACATATAATTAAATTATACAGTGCATAATTTCCATTGTCTAGTCCTTAACAATATTAAGAAGAAAATTTTAGGGTGTCACATTGAAAGGTGAAGAGAGAGCTGAGAAAATATAGAATGAATGACACTGGTTTCATTCATTGGCTAGGAGTTAAACTAAGAAGCAAAGGAGAATCTCTAAATTCTTTTGTTAGAGAAAATCAATATTAATAATGAGAAGAGAAAATCTCATGAATGATGTGGAAAATTATGCAGCAAGCATACAATTGAAAATTATGATTAGGAAACTAGATAAACAATCTCGAGGAAGATAGCAATTACATATGAATTTTTTTTTTAAAAAAATCAGATAATAATTAGGCAGAGTACAACTGTCTTGAATCGCAAGCAAATCCCTAAAAAACATGTGTACAATTCTAAAACAAAAACTAACACAATATCTAACAATCAAATTTTTTTCAAAAGTTGGCAACCAGCAAACAGGGGCAAAAAATGCAACTCCTCTAATAGTGCATGGTCAACATCCAAAACTCATTTGATAAGAAATTGAATCAATGGCCATTTAATTCAAAAATGCACATCGTAGACATGAAGCACAATACTCTTCAGCAAGTGAATAGTTGTCATCTCTGGTTCAATATCTCAAATGTAGTAAACTTAACAATACAATTATCGAACTAAAATGATATAAATGAACCTCAAAGCAAATGCACAATGAGCACGACAAAGCTTCTCACCTCATTTTTACTTTAGAGATCTGATGGAGACTGAAGATAAAAATACAAAAGGGGATTAGAAACAAAACCCTAGAAAAGTAGGAACAGGTGAAGAAGAAAAGAGAGATTGAAGTTTGTGATGCTTACCAATGAAATTGGAGAGAAGGATTCAATCACTATAGAGGATGAAGTTTGTGAACATCAAATGAATGAGCAAGAAAAGCAACAAGTGAGAGATTGAATCATAAATCATCGATATTTATGCAGAATTGCAGTGAAACACCTCGTCTTTCGTAAAATAAATAAAAAGAATTTTATTTAAAAATTAATAGAGTTTTTATCATTTAAACAAATAATAGAAAAGGGTTTTTGTTATTAAAATAAGGGTTTCATAGTATTAGAAAATAAATAGAGTAAAATGATGTTTTAGAAATAAATGGATGTTTTAATTTGTTATTTATTTGATGAAAAAGTAAAATAGAATTATTTTTTTAAAAAAATAATAAAATAAATAATAGGCTAAGAGTACCCTAACTATAAATAGAGACATACTAGGTCAGTTTTACATTTAGGATACGTCTCTATGCTTTTTGCTCCTCCCAAGTTCATTCTTTCTTCTTCTTCTCCCAAAACCTCTCTCTTTTCCGCATATACCCAAACTTGTCTTAGTAAAATTACGATCGTAGACTCGTTAACCGTTGGATTTTCCTGAAATTTGGGCACCACCTTTGGAAGTCATTTTTGCACATTCTCACTGTTGGGATTTTAGAAATAATGTATTCATAAAGAAATGTATCTCGCACGGAGACAGTAAAATTGTGGCTCCAATCTCTTTTCCTTTTCTCTAACGCTTGGAAACCTTTGCAGAGAAACCTGAGAAAAAGCTTGAGGAATCTTAAGGAACTACTAGAGACACTACTATCGCTGTTGGACTACACACTTGAGCCCGCTTAGAGGTAAGGGATGAGTTACTCATACTTGGGGATTAGAATGAACATGTGTAGGGATCCTTAAAGGATTAATTTGTTAGAATAGTAATTCTTATTAGTGGTAGTTATTTCTTTGTTTTAGACACATGGGATATGCAGACTTTTTGTTATAAATAAAAGTCTTATGAACGTGCGTATGTGTGCAATTTCATACCTTTCACAGAATAAACCTATTATTTCTTGCTTTTTCTCTCTTTTTCCTTAACAAGTGGTATCAAGAGCCTTAAAGATTCTAGGAATCCAAGATCAAGGATGCGTCAAGATGGTGACAATCTTTTGGAAAATCTACTGATCCTCGATGACAATAATTGGCATCGGTGGTTGCACATATGAAGGTGATACTTGAGTATCAGGAAGTCCTTGAGATCGTGGAGAAAAGGTATTCACTGCTTGCAGAAGATGCTACAAAAGAACAGAAGGTGGCATATAATGAGAATAAGAAGAACGACTGCAAGGCCCTATGTTTGATTTACCAGAGTGTGGACAATGCCCATTTTGAAAAGATCATTGGAGCAAAAACCTCATCGGAGGCATGGAAGATCTTGGAGAAAGGAAATGAAGGTGTGGAACAGTTGAAGAAGGTGTGTCTTCAAACGATGCACAGACAATTCGAATTGATGCAGATTGAGGAAAATGAAAGAGTAGCTGAGTTCTTTAATCATGTCTTTACTCTGACCAATGCAATGAAGTCCTGTGGTGAGAAGGTCACTGATCTCACCATCGTAGAGAAAGTCCTACATACCTTGAACCCCAAATTTGACCACATTGTGGTGGTCATAGAAGAATCAAGAAATCTGGAGAGATTAGCATTGGAGGACTAGCACATTATTGCTTTCTTGATGGTTTTTTAGGTTACATGCAGATTCATATTGCACTGAAGGACTAGCACAAGACAACATTCACCTGTCCATTCGACACATTTGCCTACACCAGGATGTCTTTTGGCCTATGCAATGCTCCTGACACCTTCCAAAGGTACATGGTGAGTATCTTTTCTGATTTATTAGAAAGTTGCATAGAGGTGTTTGTTGATGATTTCAGTGTTTATTGTTCTTTCTTTGATGCATGTTTGGATAGCCTTTCTAGAGTTCTTGATTGATGCATCAAGACTAACCTTGTTCTTAACTTTGAAAAATGTCATTTTATGGTCCATGAAGGTACAGTCTTAGGGCATTTGCTCTCAAATAGAGGTATTAAGGTCGATAAGGCCAAGATCGATGTTATTACTTCTCTTCCTTACCCCACTTCTATGTAGGAAGTATGTTCTTTTCTTGGACATACATGTTTTTACAAGAGATTCATCCAAGATTTTAGCAACATTGCCCTGCCATTGTCCAAGCTTCTTAGTAAGGACATGTATTTTGTGCTTGACCAGCCTTGTAGAAAGGCATTTAAGGAGCTGAGGAGGAGGCTTACCACCTCTCCCATCATGCAGCCATCAGATTGGGAGCTTTCATTTGAACTCATGTGTGATGCCTCCGATTATGCACTTGGGGTTGTTTTGTCGCAAAGAGTTGATAGACTATCACATGTCATTGCTTACGCCTCACACACTCTGGATGCAGCCCATGTCAACTACACCACCACCGAAAATGAGTTTTTAGCTATTTCTTTTGCATTAGATAAATTCAAATCTTATTTTCTTTGCTGCCATATTACTGTCTATAATGACCATGCAGCCTTGAGCTACCTGTTTAAGAAGCATGATGCTAAACCCAGATTGATCAAGTGGATGCTTCTTCTTCAGGAGTTCGATATTGAGATCAGAGATGAGTGGTGTAGAAAACGTGGTGGCTGCTCATTTGAGCAAGATTGAGGGACCTATTGATTCCATCCTTATTAGGGGTAACTTCCCCGATGAGCATTTGATGCAATTGCATTCATCACATGTCACACCTTGGTTTGCTGACATTGTGAATTTCATTATTGAATCTATTCTCCCACCGCATGCATCTAGGTCTGAAATAGATAAACTTAAGAGTGATGCCAAATACTATGTGGGGGATGATCCTTACTTGTGGAGGTTTGGAAGTGACCAAGTGATCCGCAGGTGTGTGCTTGATCACGAGATTCAATTTATTCTTTAATTTTGTCATGGCACACCTACTTACGATCATTTTTGTCCTCAGATGACCGTTAGGAGGATCTTAGACTGTGGGTTGTATTGGCCCACCATTTTTAGAGATGCTCATCATTTTTCCACCACCTGTGAGCAATGTTAGAGAGCGAGAGGGACCATTACACATAGTCCTGAGATGCCCCAAAAGCCCATTATTTTCTGTGAGATTTTTTATGTTTGGGGTATTGATTTGATAGGTCCTTTTCCTATTTCTCGTGATTTTTCATATATCTTACTTGTTTTTTATTATGTTTCCAGGTGGGTTGAAGCTAAAGCCACCAGAACTAAAGATTCTAAAGTTCTTATGGATCATGTGAGATTTAACATTTTTGGCAGGTTTGGTATGCCTAGAGCCATTATTAGTGACCAGGGGAGCCACTTCTGTAACAGGTCATTGGAATGCTTGCTCCAAAAGTATGGGGTTGTGCATAGAATTGCTACGGCTTTTCATCCCTAAACTAATAGGCAAATGAAAGTTTTTAATAGAGAGACCAAGCAAGTGTTGTAGAAGGTAGTACAACCAAACAGGAAGGATTGGAACGAGCTACTTGAGGATGCTCTATGGGCCCATAGGATCGCTTACCGAACACCTTCTGGGATGTCTCCCTATAGGGTGGTTTTTGGTAAGGCATGCCACCTTTCAGTGGAGATTGAACACCATGCTTATTGGGAGGTGAAGGGTTGTAACATGGCATTTAATGAAGCAGGTATGGAAAGGAAGCTTCAATTGCATGAACTTGAAGAGATCCGTTTAGAAGCCTATGAGAACTCCAAGATCTACAAGGAGAAAGTGGAGAGGTTTCATGACTCTAGGATTCCTAGGAAGGAGTTCCATATTGATCAAAAAGTGCTCTTGTTTAACTCTCGCCTCAAGCTTATTTCCTATAAACTTCGATCTAGATGGAATGGACCTTTTGTTATTACTAATGTTTTTCCCCGTGGTGCAATTGAGATTAAAAATGAAGTTACCAGAAAATTCTTCAAAGTGAGCGGTCATCAACTCAAGCTTTTTCATGAGAGCCCCCAAGTGGAGGAGCAATTTATGGTGGACCTCTCTTTGGTCTTGCCAGTTTTATGTGATGATGTGCCTTGAATTACACTTGAGGAGTTTCTTTTCTTTTTCTTTTATATGTTGTCTCTTTGTTTGTATTTCATTACATGCTCACATTGAGGACAATGAGCATTTCAAGTGTAGGGGAGGGTTTAGAAAAAATCTGTCTGTTTTCTGTTTTTCTATTTTATGTTTTCTATTTTCTGTTTTTATTGTTTCTGTTTCCGTATTTTGTTTCAATTTTTGTGTTTGTATCTATTTTATGTTTCTATTTAGTTATATTCTTTTTTGTTTGTTTTTCTATATCTGTATGTTGTTTTGTTTTTTTGTTGTTGTTTTCTATTTTAGGTTTTATGTTTTACTGTACGTGTTATGTTTTGTTGTTTTATTGTTTTTACATATAGAAAAAAATAAAGATTTTGTAGTTGTTTTTTGCTAAAGTTTTTGTTGAATTTAGGAACTTTTTCATGTTTTTCATTGGATTTGTAACTTGTATTAATTGTGAGAGACGTACCATTTTTTAGTTGAGAGGTTTTATGCTTGATGTGAACCATTGTTGCAATTGTGAAAGTGATAAGTAGGCTTGAAAAAATTTGAGGTGGATCATGTGTGATATAGGTTTTATGCTTGATGTGAACCATTGTTGCATTATTTCATTCATGCTTGATGTGAACAATTGTGAAAGTGATAAGTACGCTTGTGCTAGATTACTCTATGTTTTGTCTTGCCTCTTTTGTCATTCCTTGTTGCACATGCATTGATTGAGATGATTTAGGCCTTCTTTCTTTTAGCCACTAGCCAAATAAGCCTACCTTGCATTGATATCCATTGTCACCCTCTTTGAGCCTTTAACTCCTTTTTTCATTTTGTAGCTCATTACAAGCCAAAAAGTGGAAAACCATGTTGTTCTAAACTTTAGGCAGAAAAGGGACCTTGGAATTGTTTTGGGAGTGGGTTTCAAACATGTGTGGGGGATTTGTACTTTGTTTTATGAAAGTTCCTTTGTTTTTGTCATTTCATTTTCTCGTGACTTGTTGAAAAAAAAAGAAAAAATAATAATAAAATAAAAGATAAAAAATGGGAGTATAAAAATAAAAGGTTCAAAAAGAAAAAAATTGTACAAACAAAGAAAAGAAGAAGAAAAGAAATGGAAAAAATGTGTTGTGGTTCATTTTCATTCTTGTAACTTCTTATTATTTTAATTTTTTTGTTCTCCACTTTGTTTCTTTGTTTCTAACCCTCTTTTTACTTGTTGACTTACTTCCCACTGCCCCTCTTTTTAAATCTCCTTCTCATATCCACTCTTACCTAAGCCATACATTACAAACCAATAAAAGTCTTTTTGATCTTTTGATGCATGTGTATTTCAAGTTGAATGGATTAGAATCTTGTCAAAATTTGGATGTGCTAGTTACATGTGGTGCTTGAGTGTAAACACAAACCCATACACATTTGGTAAGGTTGAGTGTTGTTCTTTGAGAGATTTCTATCGCCATGGTACATTCTTAATTTTGACTTGACTACTTGTCCATTTTTCATGTTGTGATCATGTGTTCATGGATTGCTTGTTACCTTAAGGCCATTCTTCCATTTTCCATGTCTCTCATTTTTGTGCATTGTTAGGATCCATTGAAAAATATGTGTGTCTTGTTCATACCTTCTTTCAGTTGTGGTTTTTTTTTTATTTCTTTTTCTTAGTCTTTCTTTTAATTTAACTCAGGAGTGCAAAAGATAAAGTGTGGGGAATTTGATTGAGCATTTGTAGTTTAGTATTTTTCTATTCTTCTAAGTTTATTTGACCTCTCTTTGACTCCTATTTTCCCACCTTAATTCGGTTTTGATCTTAGGCAAATGATTGAGCTCAATTGATAATTGTGACTTTTTTTGGATTTTTGTGCTTACTTGACATATCTGTCTTGTGTAGAGCCTGTAAGTAGTCCTTGGAAAGCTAAGAAAATGATCTTCAATTTTGTCACGAATAAGCTTGGACCAATTCTGCCATTTCGAGGGTCAAATTGGGCTTGGAAGTCGAACCTCTGCACTTGAATAATTGAGTTACAAATTTGGGCTTTACTTTGTGTAATTAGTTTAATTAGGTTGATTAGATGGACCTAATCAAGGCTCATATCTTCCTTCTGAGTAGTAACTATGTGTGTGTGTGTGTGTGTGTGGAAGTTAGTTAGTTAGTTACTTCATTTTGTACCAAAAACAGATTTAGTTACTTGTTGAGTAAGCTTTAGGAAAACTCTTTTCTCTCAATTGTTCTTCATTCTTCTTCCCCTTTTCACTTCTGTTCTTTTTTTTTTCTTGCACAAATTTTGTGACTCTTCCATTGGTGATGATCATGGAAGGCTAAACACTCAATCAATCCAAGGATCCACTCCAAGTAAGGCTGAATTTGAGTTCTGGTTTAATTTTTCTATTCTATGTGAATGTTCATTTCTTCAATCTGATTTTCAATTTTCATGATTATGAATATGCTTAGGATTGAAAATGGATTAGGTTAAGGATTCCTTTCCTAATTGCGAAATTTAATCACAGATTGTTTGAATGATATTCCAACCTAATTTGCGATTTTAATGAATTTAGGGATTAATTCAATTAAACTAACTCTAATGACATTGATTAAACTTTTAAAACATGATCATTCTCTAAAGAACTATGATAATTTGTTTGCATTGGTTTGGTGAATTGGATTAATGCTATTAAATTTGATTTGTATTCTATTTTTATTCTATTCTATTCTTCCATTTCTATTCTGTTTCTTCATTTCTGTTTTTGTGATTTCGCATTTCTTTACATTGCCTACAAATTATTCATTGAAATTCCCCTACTGTTTATAAGGGAATTAAAGTAGGAACCAAATTGAACAATATCTCTGAGTCGACCTAGGTCAATCATGTACTATAGAATTTCTCAGTTTTATTTGTTTTGAATCGATTTGACAGTCATTATCAAGGCACGGGGGTTTTTCGAGAGAAAGGGTTAAGAAATTCAAGAGCTTGAGAGACAGAGAGGGTTATTATCGAAAACTCAATGTTACTTTTTTAAAAACCGATGATGACTGAGCACACACAACATCAATTTTTTAAAAAACCAATGTTAATATTCTCATTTCAACATCTGTTTTTTGAAAACCGATGTTAACGATGACATTTTATATACAAAAATGTCATTGTGCATTTTGTAACATTGATTTTCGTCAAAACCGACGTTAACTTGACAATGTTAAATCCTATAAATCCTATTTTTGTAGTAGTGTATAATTGAATTTTGATTTTATTTGTATTGTATAGGTCCTTCAGATTTGGTGGCAATGGATAGGGACCACAAATCCCCTCCTTTCTCTTCTTCCCACTACGTCAAATTAGAACTATCCTCATCAGATCTCGGCATCTTCAGCCACGACATCAACAGAATGCCCAAAATTATTCCTGACAAAAACAAAGGCCATAAATGTGTCATTCCTAGATTCTAACCCTACCTGACGATATCACCTTTGACATTGACCTCATCCACACCGACGAAGACTTACTCTCCCTTTACCTCCACATTGATCAACTCAATTCCTCTCCGCTACCCCAAGATAACAATAACAATGGCAACAATTCCTCTCCAAAAGAAGTGAAGGCACACGTCAGGTAGCTATGAGGCCACAGTCCCCTCACTCATAAGCACCTCGTTCAATGCAACAAAAGTTTGGAGAATTTCAGAAGGGAAAGAAAAGAGGTCACCTGAGTGTTTAATTTAGATTTTTTAATCTCAAACATTTATGCTAATCTACCGGTTAACAATGTTATTTCTCATTCTCACAATAGTCATCTCATATATATATATATATATATATATATATATATATATATATATATATATATATATAATTTTTTATGAAAAATATTATTGGTTTATAACTAATACTCTAAGTCTCTAATCTCTAACAGTAGCCGCAAAGAAGCATTTCCAAGATTATTTCAAGTATCATAAGATAAAGATGTATCGGTAGCAACCATGGTAGTACAATCTGTTGATGGTTTATTCTTGGATTGGAGGTGGGGAAGACCTCTGTTTGTTTGTTAATAGACTTATTGGAGAATTTGAAGAGTTTGCTAGCCCAAGTAAGACTTACGGATGGGGTTGAAGACCTATTGAAGACCACAAGAGTTTGTTAATAGACTCGTCTCTTCAGCTTATAAATTTCAGATTGATGCACGGGCCAACAATCTTTCTCAACAATCTGTTTTGTTCTTGGGTAGACACTTTTGGAAATGCCATATTCCCTCTAAGGTATTAGTCTTTTCTTGGAGACTCGTGTTGGATAGATTACCAACTTGTGTACAATTGCAGAAATGAGGTGTTTAGATATACCAGATGTGGAGACTTCCTGCGTTTTGTGTAGAGAAATGGCTGAAGATTATAATCATCTTTTTTTTTTCCAATGTATTTTTGCGTATCAGCTATACCGCAAGATGAGAGTCATCATTATAGCCAACTGGGCTCTTGTGTTAGAGGGAAAAAGAATCGGAGGTTTAAGTTCATGTTTTGGCACATAACATGTTATCTGGCATATGCGAAACAATATTATCTTCAGAATGGGAATGCAGATGTTTTAATTTGGAGGTTTTGACTTTCATCAAAACCTTATCATGGCAATGGGTGGTATATAAATCATGGAGTAAACTGGGTTTCTTCTTCTCATCTTGGTGTACTTCCCCATTGGCTTGTTTATAACTTTGTGTTCATACTAGCCGCTTCAATGGCTTTTTGTTTTGAAGGGCTATTAGGTTTTGCTTCATCTGTACTACTGGTACAGCTCCTATGTACAGTCCTTTTATATATTATACATATTTGTCTTTAAAAAAAATCAATGTCAGAGAATGAAAAAACATAAATGATTATGTTGGATGATTATTAGAGAGCGAAAAATTTTAAATCTTTAATTGGATTTTTTGTTAAATCATTAAAACATTAATTTTTAATAATTGTTATGTTAGATTTGTTTAATTGTAACCGGAGGTTGAAAGAATCAATGTTATGTTTAATTACTTATTTTTAATATTATAAGTGTATACTTTTAATATTTTATTTGAATTATTTAATAATAATTTTTTATTATAATTATAGTAATTATTTTAATTAATTTTTATTGATTTATTATTATTAATCTTATACATAAGTACAATGTAGGTTACAAGTGTTGATATGGGTATATAGATACTCAACAGGTGCATAAACGAAAATTAAAATTAAAATTGTTACTTACACTGATAAAAAAAATCAGGTACGAATATTATTTTTAAATATAAGTATGAAAACACAAACTATAAAATCCTCCCTAGATCATATCCATTATCATCCCTAATAGCAATTATCTTATTACCTTTAAATAAAAATTCTTTTCCCAAAGTAATTAAGGAGACATTGTCTTCTCTTTCAATCATATGCCATCATCAAACATTTAATTTTTCTATCATGCTCTGTCGTTGCACATGTTTACTCCCCCACTACTTTCATTAAAAACTACTTTTACACTGCTGACAGTACAAACCCCATTCAATTAGCCCACATTACCATTTCTATTAAAAGTAAATATTATGTTAATATTTTAGAAGAATTTTTCAGTACTACACTTTTCATATAAAAATGATATGCTTATTTTATGTATATATAAATCCCCCGTTATCATAGCTCGGAAGCTTTACACCTTTCTTTTGTAAACAAGTTGGAGGAGATGCCATGTGAACCTTTCTAATGACATTTAATTCCATATAGTACTACCTAGGGTTTAGGTGTCCATTATATTACTGTAGGTTTTGGTAGTCCTTGGCTCCTTGCTTACCATTTATGGAATTTATGCCCGAATTACCAAGTGATTAGAACCCCTCCATTGAGAAAAATTATTGCATTGGAAATAGTTTTCTTTTCATTTTCGATGTGATCGAAAGCATATTGTGAAATGGAACAAATACCCACAATGATTAGTGCAAGCTGGGAACTTTTGCTTAGGAAATGCAAGCAATTTATTTCATAACGTATCATATGAACTATGAAATTATGAATCAAAACCACCCAGCTAGCTCAGGTGACCATCTTTCTTCACCTTCCAATGTATAGATGTTAAACGCAATAGAAAAACAGGCATTATATATACTTGTGGAGATTTTGTAGGTCAACGATTATATGGACGGATTACATCCAAATTAATAAAGTTGTTAAGTGTTTTAAGAATAAGAGTTTTGTTTTAGAACCAACTATATATTACAAACTTTATGATGTGAATTATTAAATAAAATTCTAATTCTGTTTAGAAAATAATACCAAAATAGCTTAAAGAATTACATCTAAATTTCATTCTAATTTATTTAAATAAAATTACACGTACTATAGTCGATTAGCTATACGTTTTTTCAATTCGAAAACTACATATTGCTTTCTTGGTACAGTTTGTCCAGTAATATGTAGCAAATATACATAAGTATACTGATCTTTATCAAGCAACATAATGGCTTGAACCATGACAACGGCCACAAACAAGAAAGCGAGACTGGGAATTTTTGAAGTCAAATTTGGTATCAAATTGACATGTTCCTAACCCTACTCAACAAAAAATCTACATAGGCGTTATAGGCATCTCCTTTGTTACGAAATTATTCCAGGGTCGCTTTATGCTATATTTGAACAATAACCATTTTTATTTACAATTCTTTTACTTAAAACAACTCAGCATATTGCATCAATTACTTATTTTATTCTAACTAACATCACCGTGAAAGGGTATGAAAGCGGCATCACAATTTACATGTATGTTCACAGTTATGCTATGACCAGAATTTTTGTCAAAAATTTCACGAACTATACATAACATTTTTTAAAACAGTTATAGCTAGCATGATACCAAAAATAGTAGTGTAAAACGACTCGAGTTGGAAACGTACCGCTATAATATAATATATATAAATATATGCAGCTATAAAACTAGATTAAAATATAATTCATTTTAAACAAGAGAATAATTGTAATTGGACTTAACCAGTCTTATTCAGATTGATTGATTAGAAAACTGAATTTCATTAGAGTCTGAATAAACTTATTATTTAATTTAAAGAAAAATATTATGATTCAAGGAAATTAAAGTAAACGTTTGAAAAATTAACTTTTGTATGAAAATATTGATTTTGAAGTGGCATATATGATTCGTTTTTTAATATTTTTATTTTAGAAGTAATTTAGTAATAAAACCTAATATAATTTTTTATTAAATACTTAAGTTATTTGTCATTAATTAGTTTAGCTCAATTCATTTTGAACTAAATGTCAATATATTTTTTTGTTTGAAAAAGTAAAAAAATAAAAAACCCAAGGAACACTAGAAACCCCAAATGTCAATATGGGACAAAAGATATAAATATTCGATAATCATTTTTGTGATATTTTCATTCATGAGTGTCATGTATACTCTTTTATTAACGATAATTAATGAAAGTTAACAGATATATAAATTTGTCACACTTTTTATACTTTTAAAAATTAAATTAAAATTTTCATTTTTTCAAAGATAAATTTATCAACGTTATATATATTTAGGAATGAAAATAATTATTTAACCATCAAACTAATTCACCCAATCTCATGAAGAGCAATTTTTTTTTCTAGTGATTCAAATATACAGCAAAGAATGACGAAAATGTTTACAAAAATTACTGAAATAAAAAGAAATTTCTTATATTAATCTTCAACAATTGATCAAAGGGTTTTGAGAGGGAGCGAAACAACGAAATTATACAAACTACTATTTACCGGGGGAAAAAAACCACGAGTTGTATCCCCCTAGGCAATATTTCACGTGAACTTCTATCCCCTAGGCAATAGTTTGCAAAGGTAAAGAAAAGAGACCGGAAAACTCACGAGTTGTACAAACATAGCAGATGCACGGGATAGTAGCATGCAGTCGCAATTAAGGCTAAAAAATCAAATTACATTAACCTATTCCTTAATCGAAATTTGGGTTTGCGGTTAGAGAAACTATTAGGTGGTTGGAAATTGTTATAATCTACATTAATCTTCAAAAACACATGATCAACTATTATTATATATTTCTCGTAATATAAAATATGAATATATTATGTAAATATTGGTGGAGTACATAGATATATAATAATTTTGGACTATTTAATAATTTTTCTTGTAATGAAGACGAGAGAAACTAATTGTGAATAGTACAGGCATATACAGAAATATAACAATTATAAAGGTCAAAAAAGGAGAATTTTGGTGTCAACAAAGTAGTATTTGAGATTAAAAAAGACATTCAAGGAAAAAAAAAACACATTAGTGAAACAGAATTCAATATGGGAAGAAGTAGCAATTATATATCCATATCCAATAATTACAATCACATATAACATACAAAACCAAGCAATTAACAAGGCACACAATATAAAAAGAGAAACATTAGTTATCATCATTTTGTAATAGAAATACCAACAAAAATATTTTCTCTACATATATATTAGGTTTAAACATCTTTTTAGAGTGTTTTTATTTCTTGTCCTTATAATTATTTTATTTTATTTTTAATCCTTACAAATTATGTTTGTTTTATTTTTATTCTCATAACACTTTACAAAATGCTTTCTTCATTATTTAAAGCACTATCTAAAGTGCTTTAAGGACTAAAATAAAATAAACATGATTGGCAAAGATTAAAAATAAAAAAATAATTTTACAAGTACGAAAAACAAAAACATACTAAATTGTAAAAGACTAAAAAGATATTTAATTAAATCTACATATTATATAATTGCAAAATTACAATAAAATACAGGGAGTCATTTGTTAGAATGGATGTTAGTTAAAGTTTGAGAGTTAACACAAAAAATGCATGCAATTTAAGAACAAACTCAAACATAACTTACACAAAAGCATAACTGCCAAGAATAACCATTTTATTAATTTATTTATTTTATAATTTAATAATTTATGAAGATATAAGATTGGTTTAGTGATAAAAAAAAAAGATGAATTCAAATCCTCTTTCAATAAAAACTAACAATATTAACAAATACTATTTACCGGAAAAAAAAAACCAATTTAATAATTTGACTGAAGAACATTACTAATCAAGCAGATCCCAAAATTCATGTGTACTTTAGTCTGAACAGTTCAAGTGAATTATGCTTACCAAATGCAGACATGTAACTGTGTGTTCCAATACCATTATTACGTCAACCATGTGATGCCAGTATCTAATGATAGATATGATTGATATGCCCAAATATAAAGAGAGAAGGGTAGGGGCCTCCACACAGAAATTTAAATATACTCAAAACTTATAACAGAATCATTCACAGATGATAAGAGAACAAACTAAGGTATTGAAAGTATCAAAGTTTTGCATATACTCCTCCTGAATCCCATGTGTGGCAAAACAATTAGTTGGTACCAAACAAATCAATGTTCCAAACATCAACATGACAAATAATGCAAACCCTGGGACAAATAAATTCTCAAAATTCCTAAAATAACCCTTGTACGGATTTGATAAAAGAAAATGGCATAGACCATATAAATATAGGTAAATTCACGGTTTATCAATGAAAAGACAAAACCAGGGATTGTTAATGTTTTCCTTGACAAGATAGGTTGTGTAGGACAGTTCATGAAGATCATACCGACAAAGAAAATATATCACAAAGAGAAGGAATAGTAAGGACATAATTGAAAGTGGTTTGATACTTATAACACAAACCCATTTTGATGTTAAATAATAATTCCAAGCATGCTTGATGAAGTTGTAAACAAAGCTATCAAACTTGAGAGTTTATATAGACATGATAGTTTTATAGACTCGACTCGTAAACTCAACTCGTAGACTTATAAGAATTTATTTCATATAAAAATAACAATAAAATATCTATAAATAACATACTAATTAAATATTTCAACAATATAATAAAACAAAATAGTAAATCATAAAATTCAAAATATTTAAATAATCAAGTCTAATAATAATACATAACTACTAGACAATAACTTGTAGAGGTTATAATAATGGTAGATCATTCTCATTGAGAATTTGATGTTATTAAAGAAAGAGTTTGATATTATTAAAGGTGAAAATTTTGTATTTGAGAATAACACGCTAAATGAAGGTATGTTGAATGCTAAACACAAAAAACAATAAAAAGTTACTTACATTTTGATATAATTTTTTTAACTTGCTAACTCGTTGACTCGATTGTAAACTCAAGAACTTACTGAGTTTACTTAAAGTTTATAAAATTTATCCAGAGTCTACTGAAAAAAGAGTTTACCCAAGAATCAACTCGCAAAGAACAAATAGACTCATAAACTCGTAAAAGTTAGCGAGTTAACTCAAGAGTTTAATAATTATGGTTATAAACTTGACGAGTTTCACATTAATAGAACACCGTACCAAAATCCATAGGACAAAACAAATTTTACTTTATTTTTTCTGAAAGATTAGATAAATGATAATCCAATGCACATGGCAAACTCCACCAAAATGTAAAATATGTTAGGACAACAAAGAGGGAGCAGCATGTGCAAAGATAATCAATACATGCAATGTATACACACAACTTCATTAATTTGTACTTTTATCATTGGTCAGAAATAGCGGCTAATAAGATTCTGGCCACAAAAAACAAGTGATACACATGCAGCTTCTCAGTATATAATAGCTAAAGCTGAGAAGGCAATTCACCCCCTAACAAATATTCTGGTAATTAACAAAAAGAAATGCCAATTTAAATATCGTAAATGGTTCTTGCTTATCAAATAATATAATACTTTCAATGCAAAGGCAATGTGAAATCAACGTCAATGCAAGAAATTTATAAGGTCTGCAGAAATTGCTGGTTAAAGTAAAGCATCATGGAAGACCAAAACGGAGCAACAGATGCATTAATAAGCCTTGATTTACACAATTAGACAATAACATTGAAAAATGAGACCAGAACAACGTTGAAATAAAATCACGTATCACTATTTCTTATCTCATTTTCTATTTTCACAATTAAGAATAATAGTAATTCTAAATCTTATAATTTTTATAGATATTAAAAAAAAAACTATTAAATATTTTTGTGTTTCCAAAATATTAAAATGTATTTACCATTTCATTTACCATTTACTTTATAAAATATTAAAAGAGGTAATAGAAAGATATTATGAAAGATACGGAGTACTATATTACTTGATAAAAATATTATATATATATATATATATATATATATATATATATATATATATATATATATATATATATATATATATATATATATATATATATATATATATATATATATATATATATATATATATATATATATATATATATATATATATATATATATATATATATATATATATATATATATGAGATGTATATAATTTTTTTTAAATGAGTGAAAAAACTATCTATTAGATGATATATAGATGATCAAGATTAAAATAAACAAATCATGTGAGTATATCTAAACATTACATAACTCAAAAGTAATTATGTAACTATAAATTTTAATTATCCATATATATAAATATAACTTAAATTTATCTGTTTCATCCTTATATAAAAAAAGTCATTTTCAATATAAATATATATTGAGAAAAAAAATTAAACAGCTTATTGGAGGCCTGAGAAAGGGACACAACAGGGGGAACAGTCACCACCCCAATAATGTTAGATGAGAATCAATGGCTGGGCATTGGCGAGGGTCTGAAATTGCAGACAAGAACAAAAGGGAAAATGAGAGTACATCATGCCTTGATGAATACAGAAAAAAAAAAATATATTAGCAGCTTGTTTACGCATCAGGGAGATTGTTAAGGTGACAAGGACAGCCACATAAACGACAGTGACGTTTCAACTACTTCAACTTCTCATGCCAAAGTCTAAAGCTGCACGATAATGAGGCACATTTATTTCTAACCTATACTAAACCCAAGCAAACTAACATTATACATGATACTAGAGGTGTCAATATATATATATATATATATATTCACCTTCATCAAAATGATAAACACCATAGATTTTTGGGTTTTACGTTGTGGGGTTTGCATTGTAGAGTAGATTTCACCTTTTGAAAATTTTAAACCAAGGGAATAATATAGGGGCAGAAGAAAAATGCAATACGGCAACCAATAGCTTCGAAAATGCAACACAATAATAATATAATTAAAGACTAATAGTACTATTATTCTTATAATATTTTCTACCTATCCATTATTTTTACCACTCATTTCATACTTTATTTTTTCTCTTATTTCTATCTCTTGAATGGAAATTGTTTACAAAAAATAATACTCGTAATTAATTAAATCGTATTTTGAACAGTAAACATAGCAAGATTCTTTTCAGATTTGTTTTTCAATTCTCAGATAATTAATTTGGTACATATAAACTATTCTCTTGACATGTTTTGGCTCCTCTGTAATCCACCGATCTAGTCATGCAAATGAGTCAACGACGAAAGAAAAATTGGACTAAAAGGAACAAAAACCGAGGACGTGAAAAATGCAGAGTGACATATGGTTATAAGATAAGATACAAACTCAGAAGAATATTAATATTAATTAATCTATACCCCCACCCCCAACCCCCAATATTTGGCAAAATTAGAAAAATTACCCTACAATAATTAATAAGTCAGGCTTTCCAAGCCCATCATCATCATCTATGTTGCACTTGGAAAGAATGGTTTTTAATTTATTGGATGATTACCATAGTTTGATGAACCTCCAAGAAGTAACCCACCACCTGAAGCTGCATAGACATCATGAGAAGGATCCACCATTGGAGATGAAGAGGAAACCCCATTTCCACCACCCAAATGCAATTCTGATAAATTAGGATACCCTTCTTTGTCCTCAACCCCTTGATCATAGAGAAACCCTTTGAACACATGGCCACCAATCTTCACAACTGCTTGATAAGCATACTCATCTTCCCCACCATCATCCACTGCTGTTACACGAACACACTTGAACACCGCCGGTGCACGCACTTGGCAAGGTAGTGACTCCTTGAAACCCACATCTGCACACAATTGAACAAACCCTACTCAATTCCCACACAAACCCTTCAAAATCCCAATTAACCCACCAAAAGCATCAACATTAATGAACTTATAATAACAACAACTCTAATTATAGATTACCATAATAAAATCATTGCTCGTAAACTAAATGTACATATGAGTTATCTTATTTTAAAGAAATAATTTTCTTATAAAAAAAAACTATCATGTTAATTTCTAAAATTAAACTATTACTTCCCAAAGTATTTCAAAACTATCCGATATTAATTAGCAGAAAATAGAGATTCTCGCACTAAATTTTACACACAAAACTTATGAATATCTAAAAAGATAAACACAAAATATTTATAAACCATCGAAAAACTTTAATATCAATTTAGAACACACAAACAATACTAGAACATTCAGGCAAGAATAGCTCATAAACATTCCGTACATGTTAGGATGAACCTACAAATTCTTTGGTACTTACATATTTTCTCTCGGTATAATAAGAATTTAATTTCACTTAGAAAGATCACTGTAGCAAAATTTGCATTAAAGATAGATTAATAAAGTAAAACTTCAGTTCTTATCAAGATAAACACTTGAATCTTTGTTTAGCATGTTAATCTTCTGCACTATCTTTGTTATGAAAAATTTTCTATTTCTTTTCCATCAATATTTTAGAATTGAAAGATAACCACAAAATTTTCATGATAACTGTTATAGTTTTTTTTTTTTTTTGCTTTGTTTTTTTAATCAGCGGAGAACTGTTATAGTAGCTAGAAAAATCTAAGAATTTTTGTATAGTAGTCTTTTAGGTCAACAATTGAATGAATTTTAACACAAAAAAAATGGAGAGTTTAATAGGTAGAACAAAATTTCTCAATTTTGTAACTATGACTATAAGATTTGGAACACATTAGAGACACAAACCTTGGTGGCTAGAACCAGTGTCAAAACTCCTCGGAGGAGTGGTATTAGTATTATTAGACGTTGAAGTATGCGAAGTAGTCTGGGAAGCAACAAGCCTAGGTTTCTTGGCACCAGAAGTGTCCCCACTGGACCTGGCCGCCGCAACCGTCATGAGCTGCCTCTCCCTCCGCCGCGACGCCGGCACCCACGTGCTCTTCACGTGCGTGGCGCAATCAAAACCCCTACTCTTGCAACACGTCCTGCACCTCCGGTGACTACAGTCCTTCTTCGCCTGGTTCCCACAGTCCTGGCACGTGTTAGTCCCACTCCCACCCAAACCCCCATCCCCACACGTGTCACGCTCCACGTGACCCTGTTGCTGCTGCGGTGGAGAAGACTCGTGATCTTCCCATAACTGAATTCTGTTACGGTGGTGGCTGATGTTTCCCATTATGCCCTCGCTCTCGAGGCATGGCGTGGCGGTTAGGAGAGGGAAAACATTCACACCGAGTGCAGTTCCAGGATTGTTGTTCGAATTGTTAGAACCGTTATTTGGATCGGACAATACGGCGTCGTTGTGGTCGTGGTGGTGGTGGAAAGAGGAAGCGGGCGCTACCACGAAGATGTCGTGGTGAGGCGCCATGTTGTAGTTAAATGACCTGGATGCCCCCGGCCACATGGCTGCACCGCCACCATGTGTGGTGGCGGATGAAGCATTGAAGCCGAGGGAGAGATCGTCGCCGCGGCCGGAGACAGCAGACGGAGGGGCCGACCAGTCCGCAAAGGCACCGGAATCCGAAGGGAACCACCTTGTAGTAGCCACAACTGAAGGCTTGTATTTTTATGGACAATCCTGCTCCAATCAAGTACAATCTGTATAACCATAATATAAGTTTTTTCTCAGAGTTTGTAACACAAATTAAACTAAAACAATTTTGTATCAGTTTATCCACCCATAAATTGTTAAATAGAATATATAATATATACATAAATATAAACACGAAATAATTTTGTATCAATTTGATTGATTTGATTTACCCGTTGAATGTTTGAGACAATATATATAAACATAAAAATGATTTTGTGATGTGTTATATAATATGCTACAAGCTAATAACTAACAATTACAAGAACACATGTATGGGTTTGTTTGTGTGTTGACAACTAACAAGGTGATCATGATTGTCCAACTGTGGAGAAAAGTTTGGAAGGGAAGCCTATCTATCTATGTGGGGTTAGTTGAAGTGGGGTCTCTGCAAGTGGATCAGGGGAGAAAGCAAAGAAGATTGAGCTTCTTAGTGAGAAAGGTTTATTTTTAGCACTTGTGTTTTTGTGTCTGCTTCTTCTGGCTTATCTATCTTCTGCTACTGTCACTCTGGGGTATGAAGGAAGGAAAGGGTGGGTTCAAGAGAGAGAGAGAAAGGAAAAAAAATGGGGTTCTGAAATCTGAATGGTTCAGAATAGAGCAGAGAAAGAGGGTCAGTGAGCAGTGATAAGTGAATGAATGAGCAAAATGCAAAGCAATAACGACCTATATTAGTGTGATGAATCTCTTTTCTTCTGTTCTTGTTGCTGACCCTTTCTCTCTCATCACCATCAGCATGATAAACATCTTCTATTTTGAGTTTTTCTTCACTTACTCTCAGAGAAAACTAGAGCTTCATTCTTCCGATCCCTTTCTTTCTCTCTCACACTTTCTCCCTAACTAGAATGTAGGTGGGTTCCTCCCTAACCAAAAACTTTCTTTCTCTCACACCGTGTGTTCTCTCTCTCTCTCCAATTATCACTATGATTGACATAAGTAGAGTTGTAGAGTGCACATAAATTTAAAGCGTGCATAAAGACTTTTGTTGAATAGTTTTTGTAATGTTATGGACCCTCTCTTTCTAAAGTCACATGAATGAAGGTGAAGTGAAGCTAGGCTAAGCTAGCATCCCGTTACATGTGGGAGAGGGCACCCTTTCCTTTTCTATTGGCGCGTGCGTGAATTGCCACCGCACAAAAACGAATATAAGGCTCATCAAACTCATGCTTAAGAAATGCTCCATTTGCTTCAAGAATTATTTTATTTATTTATGAAAATATAAGATTAAAAATATTCATTTTTATATTTTTTATGACATAATAAAATAATTATTGTTAGATATATCACACATTTTTTTAAAAATACTAAAAAATAACATCTTCATGTTATATTTTTATAAAAAAATATTTCTTGAATTAAAAATATAATCGGTGAAATAAATACCCTTTGAGTGTATTTTTAACACGAAAAATATCTTTTAAATACATTATCTATTAGTAGTTAAAACTTATGTAAAATAAACAATTTTAGTAGGCCTTACTTTTTATTAAAAAATTCTCTCTTTGAATTTTGTAAATTTTAATTAATAAAAAAATATGTGTTAAAAAAATTATATCAATAGTATTAATATTAGTATTATAAAAGGTCTCCCTTTTCTATCAGTATTAATTAAAAGTTAATAAAAATATTTTTTTTTTAGATTTTACTTTTATTCGATGAGACTTTTTAAATTTTATAGTTTTTGTATGATAAATTTTAACTAATAGTAATAGTAAGGTGTGTGTTAAAATTGAAGGAGTGTTTTACAATACCTGTTTTTAATGGTGACCTTTTGGTTTGCGATGGCTTTTTTGGTTAATGGGGCGGTTATATTATATTTACAGTAACTATGCCTTGCTACTGTTGATATTTTCGGTTTAACAGTGGTATTTTTAGCTCTTGTACATGGTTTGGGTACCTTTGCGCCCTATACATCAATATATAATTTTAATTTTCTGATTTAAAAAAAATACCTGTTTTTAGTAGTCTAGCACTCCTAAAACAAATATAGAAATAATTTTTTAGAAAAATATTTTTAAAGATTATAAATATAAGAAAATATTTTATTTTGTTAATTGATTTTTTTCTTTTCATAATAATTAGTTTATGAAAATGTAATTTTTGCATTGATTTAATTTTTAGTAAAATAAACAATGATTCATTAGTAATCTCTAAGAATACTAACTCAAACAAATGCAAATTTGTAGGTATTTTACTTTTACTTATTTTAGAAGAATTTATATTTTTGCGCTTTGTTTGTTTCAATAGAAAGCATGGAACATGGAAGTAAAATATGAATATATGATATTGAACAATCCTTCCCCGTTTGCAATGGTATAATATCACGAACAAGTGCATATATTTATCCTACATAAAAACATGTTCTGTCTAAAGGATGGACGAAAGATTTATGTAGATATAAATAAAGATGTTTTTATTTATATCACGTTCTTTTTATACGAAGCCTTTATGTTATTTGAAACAAATTTTATTTTATTTTATTAACTAAACAAGAACAAATTTTACTTTATTTTTTATATATAAATCAAAGAATAAATTACATTCCCACTTCCTTATTAATACTCCTATTTTTTTCGTATTAGACATGACACTCCTATTTTTTTTTATCATGCACTTACTCACTTAATTAATTATTTGGAAAACATTATAGAAATGCTCCTTATATATACATTATTAATCCCGTTAATTATTTGAAAATATAGCCTTACTCTACAGCAAATTAGGCTCGCGTACGGCGCGTGAAATGATGAGCTGTGACGACTGAAATTATTTGTTTTAGAAAAATGGAACTAATATTATTCTAACGGTTATTAATTGTTATTATTATATTAAACCTATGGCCTATGAAATGGAAGGGAGTAGAATAGTAGCAGTGTAGCACTCGCCTACGACTATAATCTCTAGTGTCATCCATATCTTTCGCTCTTTTCCTTAGATAATACTTCCTATACCAATATCACTGTATTCTCTTGTTTATATAGATTGTCCAATCATCATTTTGAATATGACGATTAATTTTAAAATATATTGTTATTTTGTTCACATTTATACAATTGATTTGCATCTCTATTCTATTCTATTTGATTTAGTTATATTAAAATGTTAATTGATATTTTTTTTTAAATATTAATGAAAAAAATTAAAAAAGTTTTATCACTTAATGTTATCAATATGTTATCTTTCATAATTTTTAATAACTTTATATTTATTAATCCGTTATCTAGTATTTTTAAAATTTTCATAATAGGACCCGTAATTATACGTATGTAATAATTTTTTTTTCTTTCTCAAATGTAATAGCGCTGTATACATGCTCTTTTAGATACAAATATTGACAAAAATCTTTTGTTTTTCAAATAATAAAGGAGGAAGAAATTATGGGTTTGAATTATTCAATAACAAAAATTAATAAATTAATAATTAATATTTATCAATAAAAACTTAAGTAATTAATCGAAAACTACATATCGAAACCACTCATCAGTTCTATAAATTTGTATTTGAAGAGTTTTTCTATTTTGAGAATCTTAATATTTAAAATTACTTTATATTTCAGTAACTCAAGTTTACCTTAATATAATTCAAGAAGACAAAATTCTCTTGTTTATTTCTTATTCAAAATCTGAATTTAAATTCCCACATATAATTAAATTCATTGTTACTTAAACTAGTGCTCACTTGCAATTTCAATCTCAAGTTTAGTAAAATGTTTCCCTCTTTTCCCTTTTTATTGTGTAATAAATTTAGTATCGAAAAAAAATAATAAAATTTACACATTTCTCAAATTTTAGTTTGATGTATAAATGCTGAATATTGGCTACTCCTAGCTAGAACAGATCTCAATCTAGTTACATCTTTTTGCGTGTGAAAAAAATTGACCTAAAATTGAAAACGAAGTGTTTAAATGTCTTGAATTTGAGTCATCTCATACTTGTATGTGACATACTTTTGCACAAGACAATTTTGGTGTTTCTTTCACATAGAATGCAAAATGACATTAATAGTTCAGTACTTACGTTTCTTAATGAAGATTTAGAGCTTACTTTTTTTGCTTAAATATAGAATTACAACTAAAGATATCATTTTACTTTAAAATGGATTATTCGGTGGCAGAAAATTTGTTGATTGTTAAATAAGAAGCTTCAAATGCCTCTAACGCCTCTTACTAAACCAACCAAATATATAATACAAAGTTGTTTAGATGAATTACTTATTTTAATTTTGTGGGTCTTATAATTTCACATAAATTTAAACATTCTATATAAAAATTCATTTCAATACTAAGATTATTAAAATGAGTACTTAAATTAATTTTATAAATCCTACAATAATACTTAAAAACATATATTATTTATGATATAATGTTATTAATCAACGGTACTTATATAAATAACTTCATGTCATATCTTTCAGTTAAAAAAAAATTATACTTTAAAGTTAAACAACTCTTTCAAGTACCCCTAAAATGCTATAAGCAGTTCCGTATTTATAAGAGTTGTCTATTCATGAAATTTTATAATAATTTTTTTTTATAAAAAATTACTAAAATAGAAAAGAGTTACAAATTTAGAAAAATAACAAACACTCTAACGGAAAAATAATTTATGTACCAAAATTCAGAAAAGAAATTCATATCTTAGTAAGCCAAATCAAATGAAATATCTTAAACAAGTGCCCAGCACTAAACTATATACTGTATTTGAGATGTTTTGCGCGCTTGTGGTCTGTGGAGAAATGAAAGATTGTTGGAGTACACCCTTTGGCGTAAGCAGTCGGAGAGAAATTTCTTTATTTGGTCAAAACACTGATCCATAAATTCTGTGCGTGAAATAAGGAAAACATCAGTAAATAGGTCAACATCCAAAATCACAAAGAAATTAAGTCCAACAATGTTCCGGTTCGTTGGAGCTTAAAAGTAAAACTACGTTGGAACTACTGGGTTGGGAAAAGTTTGGAGTAGTATCCATTGGGTGATAAGTTTAAATCTCAGTGTGTGATTATTATACAACAACTATCTAATTGTTTGAAAACTAAAATGGCATTCCTAAGTTTTCTTTTCTTTAATTTAATTCCTAAGCTTTATGTTAGTACATAATAAGTATCAAGTCTCACAACATCCTACGTGACGTGTAAGTGTTGACTATCCCAATTCCCAGGAAGTACTGTATATTCTTAATTTTGGGAGGAAAGCAACTAAGCTCTAAGATTTCTCCCTTCTAACTCGGGTTGGGCTCCTCTCCATTGACCGGAGAAGATATTTTCCCTCTTAATCACTATATCAAATTTCCTCAAATAGATTAAACACGTATGCCTCTCTAACGATTTTTCATATATATATATATATATATATATATATATATATATATATAAAGTTTCAACAGATTTGCATACAACGTATTTTCTTCATCCCATTATAATCAATTATAATTATTGTGAAAGAGAAAAAAAAACTTATCACAAATAATAATCATTTTATTTCTTTTAATGTATCATTAGTTATTTTTTTCACTTATATCTCCTGTGATATTAATGAATTAATGATAATATAAGATCAATTTTATAAAATTATTATTCTCTTTAATGTATTTATTATTTTTCTTGATTTATATAAGATAACTATTATTTTGGAATGGAGGAAATATAATCTTACCTAAAGCTTTCCACTGTTTGATTATTGAATATGGCGTGCTACTCATTACATAAGTTCATCCTAGTGGTGTTTAAAATCAAACAAAATTGTTTGTAAATCATAAAATTAATTAAAAAATTGTTTGTAAATCATAAAATAAATTAAAAAATTGAAAATTGCTTTAAACCCGAAAAAATGTAAAAATAAAAAAAAAATTAAAAAAAAAATCACATAAACCGAAAATGTAAAATAAAAAAAATTAAAAAAATCACATATTTTTTACGGTTTGGTTGGTTTTCGGATCTTACTATCAAAATTGAACCAAACCAAATCGCATATTATAATTATATTTTTATTTAATAAATGCTTAATATTATGTAGCTAGTATTATTTTAAATTTAAAATGATTATAATATTTGATCTATAGTATACTTCTTTCTATAATAAGGCTGTAATATATGAGTTTTGTTGCAACAATTAATAATATGTATTGAACAATTTATTAAATTTCTATTATATTGATGGACAAATTAATATTATATTAAAAAAGAGTTGGTAATATAATTTTATAATAATTCTAAATATATGTAAAAATAATAATTTTTAACTAACATATGTTGAACAAAATTTAATAAGAAAATAAAATTATTTAAAAATAATATAGTGAAATAATTATGTAAGTTTACTTTATAAATTTTAAATTATGATAATAGATTAATAAAAATAAAAAAAACCTCAAAATTAAACCAAATCAAATTAAAAAAGATTAATTTAGTTTGATCATTCGGATTTGATATTATATTTAAATCAAATCATATCTTTATTTTATATTTAATTCAGATCACATCTTCCTTAAAAATAAAACCAAATCTCACGAACAACCTTTATTCACGAGAAGTATCATTGTTTTGTTGCATGAGTCTACATGCATGGGATTTGAATCCAATGTAGTTTAGTAATAAATGAAAGACTTTATTAACTTTTGGTCTCTCATCTTTTATGTATATCTGTTTTTACTTTTGAGCTTTTCATAACTTTTTTTACTTGTATTAGTCTCTAAAAAAAATTGTTCTGTTTTAGTTCCATAAAAAAATTGTTCCGTTTTTAGTCCTTAAAAAATTCTACATTAGGAAAAAATGGTACAAAAATTTATGAGAGATTAAAAAGATAATAAACCTTAAGTGGAATAAGATATGAAAAAACTCTGCCTTTAAATTTTATAACATTCTAAAATTAGTAGGTCTATGACCATTCCTAATGCAGGATTTCACTGGGTTCTTAAGTGAGTCTCATTTATATGCATCACTATTTTTTAGCTTTTTCAATTTAAACATATTATAAGAACTCAACCTCTCCGTCCCAACACTTAACAAAATTAACTAAATAGGCTCCACCAATTAACCCCACATCCTTACAACAAAAAAGTAACAAGTTGGCCCACCATTTCAAATATAGGGAGTAATTCATAGTTAAGAACCTATTATACGTTTTAGTTAGTTAGATGCTTCTCCAACGCTATTTAAAAATTAAGCACCGATTTTCATTTCTTAAATACTGAGCTAAAACCTCCCTTTGCCCTTACTCCAACGCTACTAATATATTAGATAAATTTCTCAGTTTGGTGTCCTTTTTAAAACTTTTTTCCAATCTAGGACTGTTTTTAAACTTATTCTACGAGGATGTTGTTTTTTACGTGGAGGGCATGCAAAAACGTCATCTCCATTGACGCTTTCGTGGGGGCTTGACACGTGACATGTCGCCATTGCAACTGGCGACACAGGCAACGTTGTCGCCACTGGTATTGGCGCGTCCAGGAGGCTGAATGGAAACGCTGGTTTGATCAGCGACTTCAACTTTGCAGGCTTCAGGTGTAGGTTGCAGCAACTGCAGGTGCTCAGGCGTAGGGTCAGGAAGGCGCTGTCCATGCTGGCGAGTTGGGTCTTGGAGGATGTCGCCATCCGTGGTAGCGCGTTCAGCTTGGTGGATTTATATATCCCCAAGTGCAGACGAGAGTGAAATGCTTGTGTCGAGAAGGTGAAAGAAGAGGGTGCTTTGCTTGTGTCGAGAGAGAGGTAGCTGGTGCTGATCTTAGGAACTTTGAGTTCTTCCATTTTCTAAAAAACTGTAAGTTATATATTGAATATATTTTGTATGTTTTATTTATGTAGATGTTTATATTCTGATAAATGAATAGTTTTAGGTACTGTAAGCTAATAATTTTATGTAGTTTAGTTTCAATTCTTAATGCTATATGGTAGATTAGATTTAGTTTTAAATTTTTATATGGTAAATTAGGAATAGTTTTACATACTCTAAGTTATTAATTTTATATGGTAGATTAGGAATAGTTTAAATTCTTATATGATAGATTAGGTTTAGTTGAATTTTTTTATATAATAGATTAGAAATAGTTTGAAGTACCGTAACTTATTAATTTTAGATTAGCTTTAGTTTAAATTTTGTATATGGTAAATTACATTTAGTTTAAATATTTGATATGATAGATTAAGAATAATTTTATGTACTGGAAATTATCAATTTTAAATTAGGTTAGAATTAAATTTTTTATATTACGTTAGTTTTAGTTATTATTAGTTTCATATGTTATGTTTAAATTAGAATAGTTTTACGTATTTTAAATTATCAATTTTGTATGTTAAATTATTTTACTCGTAATTATTTGAAGTCATTAATTTTATATATGGTAGATTACATTTAGGTTAAATATTTGATATGATAGCTTAAGAATAATTTTATGTAGTGTAAATTGTTAATTTTAAATTAGGTTAGAATTAAATTTTTTATATTACGTTAGTTTTAGTTATTATTAGTTTCATATGTTATGTTTAAATTAGAATAGTTTTACGTATTTTAAATTATTGATTTTGTATGTTAAATTATTTTACTCGTAATTATTTGAAGTCATTAATTTTATATATATATTATTTTAATTTTTAGTCGAGAATATAAATATTATTATATATATTTAAATGTATATTTGTATGTAATTTAATTTATTTATAGAATATATATGAATTAGGTTATTTGTATAATATATATTTTTATTGAAATTAAAAAAATATAATTTGTTATTTATGTAAAGTTGTGTTTGAATGTGATTTAATTTATTTGTAGAATACATTTAAATTTCCGTGATTGTATATTATATTTTGTTATTGAAATATGTAATTTTTGAAAAATATAATTTGTTATTTATTTTAAGTTGTGTTTGCATGTATTTGAAATTATTTGGAGAGTATATTTTGAAATTATTTTAATTAATTTTTTGTAAATATACTTAATTTGTGTATGTATAATTAATATATAAATATTATCGTCAATTTATTGTATTATATTTTATTTTGCAGGATCAATGTCATCTTTGTCGTCATGCTCATCAAATATACAAACTAGGTCTGGTCCAATTGATGTTGACGTTTTGTGGATGCAACCCAAGCATGTTTCAGAACATGTTTGAAATGAGGAACCAGATAGAAAATTACACATCAGATGAGCAGTCCCGACGTATCAAAGTGAAGAACAAATACCAGAGGAAATTATTCCTCTGCTTCGGCAATCTGGGTTTTATTGGATAATGAAGATGGGATACCTAAAGATAAATGCGGCCTTAATTAGTGCGTTCATTGATAGATGGAGGCCCGAAACACACACGTTTCACTTGAGATGCGGAGAGGCTACCATTACTCTTCAAGATGTGTCAGTTTTATTAGGTCTTCGTACTGACGAGGCACCATTAATTGGTTCAACAAATCTTGATTGGACCAATTTATGTGAAGAATTATTAGGAGTCAGACCACAGGAAGGTGAACTTGAAGGCAGTGTGGTAAAATTAAGTTGGTTGGCTCACCATTTTTCTCACATAAATATTCATGACGGTAACGTTGAACAATTACAAAGGTTTACCCGTGCATGAATCCTTCGATTCATAGGAGGTGTCCTCTTTGTTAACAAAAGTAGTAGCAGAGTTTCCTTAAGGTACCTACAATTTTTACGTGACTTTGAACAGTGCAGCACGTAGGCGTGGGGACCTGCCGTGCTTGCGTATTTATATAGAGAGATGTGCAGCGCCACCGATTACAAAGTTAAATCAATCGGAGGTATGTGCATCTTAATCCAAATGTGGGCATGGGAACGATGCACGACTTTGGCTCCAAAGAGGACGCCTCCCGTAATAGAAAATAAACCACTCGGACACATGTTTTTCGTTTAAAAAAATACATTTGAATTGAAAATAATTAATGATGGAACGTGTTGACAATGATGATTTCATTTTTATTGTAGGTGGCTGCGACATGGAAATCATCATATTGGCAATGATGATCTTAGAGTTTTCCGTCGCAAACTGGATTTCATGAAACGACATGAGGTAAGAAGATCGTAATGTATTAGTTAAATGAAATGTTAATATGTTATGTTTGACTGAAAATTGACAAGTGTGTTGTTATATACAGTTTGTCTGGGAGCCATACACAGCAACTGTGATGGCAGCGTTGCCTCCAATTTGTGTGGTTGGAAGTGTAGCCTGGTTCGCGATGGTGCCACTGATTTGTTTCCATGTTGTTGAGTGACACCAACCCGATAGAGTTTTACGACAATTTGGATTGTAACAACCTATTCCCGGGTGTCCTTCGCAACTGCAGAATCTCTATGGCATAATGCTCAAAGGCAAACAAGACGAAAATTGGTTCCACCTGTTGGCCCCGATCATCAGTCAATGGAACAATTGAGCTGAGTTTAGGGTTGACGTTTATCCTCGACAGGAGGGCCTACTGAGTTTTAACTCGGACTACATGGTGTGGTATAGGCGTAAAACAAAGATGTTTGTCGACCCAAACAATGCAAACACAGCTACATTGGTATTTATCTGTTTTTCAATGTTTAACTTCAAATTATTTTGTTAAGCATGAGCATTAATTTCTTGACGCTAATAATTGCAGGGTGAAGTTGTGGAGACTTTACATTATATGGTGTCACCACAAGGGAGGAACACATGGACAGTTGATGATCTTGTGCCTTACGTGAAAAAGTTAGCGATTATATCCGAAGAGCAAGAGAGAATCACTGAGCCAGTGTCACATGGTCCAGCATCAGAGTGTGAATTCCCAACACAAGAGTTTCACATTCTTCAGTCAAGTGTTGAAACTCGGGGCATAGGCAGACGAAGCGAGCCTGTTGAAGCGGAAGAATATTCCCAACAAATGATGGAGCGTGGTCATGGAATGTATTACACACCAACAACATTTTCCCAATATCCTTCACAGATGTATCAGTATCATTTTGAAGGTCCTCACACTGATACTTCTATGAGCGAACATTCGTATGGTGGTGTTGCAGAAACACAGGCTCATTTTTCATGGCCCACTATGACTCCTTCACAACAACAGGATGCCTCAATGGCAACACCTAACGCCCCATTTGCTTTGCAATAGAATGTGCCCGGAGCAATACCTGATATGGACGATTTATTAGGTGTTGATTTGCGTCAGAAGTTTTCTGCTGAGGCTGAGCAAGTAGAAGCGGGGAGACAACGCGGCAGAAAAAATCCTGATCGTCAAGCGCGAAGATGGGATCGACCATGTGGCACATCCTCACGACATCACGGACACCATAATGAATGATTTTGATGTCTCTGTGTAAATTTGTTGTTGTATCTGCGTTGGCCAATAACTCTATATCAAATGAGGACAAGGTAGCTAGGTTCACAACAATAGGGGGATTGAACACCTAACCTAAGAATGGTGAGCCTCTCGATGGACGAGGTGAGTCTCTGTCATAGCCATGGCACGGGCACAACCACCACTATCAAAGTCAAAATGAATTGTCTCTTAATGGAGCCTATTCCCATGAGAGGAACCTATGGTCATAGTAGCATTGAGGATCCTTTTCTTAGACTTAAGCTTCTTAGTTTTCTTCCTCTTTTGGGGAGATGAAGGGATCACCATTTGTAGAGGATCGGTGTCAACATCCTTGACAGCCTTATCCTCCCTTTGCTTCTCCATCTCTTCCAACATGATATCATCAAAGTAAAAAATGGTATCCATCTCCTTGCAAATCCTAACAAAGACACCTGAAAAAAATGAACACTTGTTATTAAGTCACACAAGCACAAAATCACACAATAAAGAGAATGAGAATCTCACTCTTCAAAACCGCACAAGGGTGAGGGGATATATACAAATGAACAATATCACTTGTTTTTTATTGAATAGTTTTGTTTCCTTTTCAACTTACTAAGTAATTTTATGCTTTATTCAATTACACATTTTATTCCATCTCATGTTCTATTTTCATATGTATGATAATCATGATTTTAAATTGTGATCTGCATCGACCTCACAATTGCAATTGTTATATCAACCACATTTTCCCACAAATTTTCCACAATGTCAAGAATCTCGATAAAATCACAACTGTGATTGCAACCATAACCATAATTTAATAGCATGATGATGATGATGATAGTGTTTATAAAAGTAAATTGCACCCATTGATTATGGGTCTTAGGTTCGCCCTTGTCTATTCGATTTATTGATGTCATATTCACAATAATTTTATTATCAAGAAAATTTTAGATTAAAATTATCAAAAAAAACTTGTTTCACATTGTCATAATATCTATGATAATAACAACTCTCTAATTTTAATAAAAAAAAACTTTATCAAATTAACAATTTAATCAAACAATTTTTGAATTTCCTTCTTGCTCCTACCTCCTAGTCCTATTGTAAGTGATTCTCTTCATAAAATAACATTGTGTGTCCTCCTATTTTAAGTGATTATCTTTATAAAATAAGATTGTAAGTTCTCTTCCATAAGCTCATGATAAGTAATTTTCCATCTTCTTCGTGCTTGTGTTTTTTCCCGCATGGCACATAGGCAAGTCATGGTCTATTTCTCCAATAACCTGAATAGTGAATAGGCACCACTGCCAATAATTCCTAATCCAAATTAATCCCAATTGGGCTTTCCACTGTATCTACAGTTGGGCTTTTAGCACTTCCTACCCAACACACTGATCCAACTGGACTTTTTTCACTGGGTCCCTTCTGTAGCAGTAAAATGACCTTTGATCACCGGGTATTGCTTCTTGCACTTGGCATGTTACTTCCTGAATTTCCTCTTTCCTTTTAGAATGTCTATTTTGGAATGTAATTTTACATTCTGAAATGTACTCTTTTTTTTTAACTTCCAGCATAACCATTCCGGAAGGTTAAAAACCATTCTGAAAATAGTGTAGGAAGCAACATGGGAGTGCAGGAAGCAATAGCCTTGATCACCTTTTTATTGGCCGAGATATAGTGGATAAGAATCTCTTACCCCACTTACTTACAACTAGATAACTTTTCATTCTAACAACTGTACAAACTCTATTATTATAAGTACATGAGTACACTAATTCATCTTCCAATTACACATTTCTAATTATTCACATACTGACTTAGCGTCCAAATGGTTTTACAGGTACTGCTCAGAGAGCTGATTGTTAATAGAGATCGGACTGGAGAGCACATCAGAATCAGGTAAAAACAACCTTATTCTTAGAATCACATCCAGTCGCCCAATGCTTTAAACTAATACCATTGAGGAGTCATTGATCACCATTCAACCTTATTTCCTTCATTTTCACCCTATGCAGCTAAAATAATACTATCCAATTACTACAACTATAAATCAAGCGTATGAAAATAGACTACCATTAATTCCTTGAGTTATATATACTCTTTTATCAAAATTAGTAGTTTGACAAAGCAATGAAAACAAAAACTCCAAAAAAAATCATAAAATCAATGTTCTATTTCTAGACACACTCAAACATTCATTTCATTTTGAAATAAAATAAAATAAAATATAATCCTTGTATAATAAGATGCATGTTTTTCTATAATACTTCTTGAAAAGATACAACAATTTTTTAGTTTATGTAATAAAGGGTTATTAGAGAACTTGTCCTTTCAATCTACAAAACCAATGGTTCGTTCCGTAAAATTGCAGAGACAAAGCAGAGTTATTCTAGCTGCAACTAACGACCAACGTACTAATATGCCAGCAGCAAATAAATAATCAAACAAGAGTAAACAATGACACACAAAACTGTATCATAATGGAGTTGTTGACAAAATTAGTGACTGTGTTTTACCAGTACGTTGCCTCCACCAACGTTTTGAGAATCTCGTGTTACTTATGCAGTCACATTGATAGGATGGACTCTAGCCAGGCCAAAAGATTGTATAGGATGAGTTAAATATATAATTTATAAATTATAGTTTTATTTGACTTATATTAAAATAGTATGATGTTTGACACTTGAATAATTATTATCCATTGATTGATATTTAGATTATATAAATGTACTCATCTTTACTTATTATTATCAATTAATGAAAATATTTGAATTGTTATTTTATCTTCTTCATAGCTATATGTAGTTTTTAATGGTATTTTCTTAGAAGTATTGATATGTAGCTTTCAACACTCTTAACAGAAATGGATGGGAATTCACTCTGGCACAATTAGAATGACAAAACAAACATAGATTCAGAGTGTGTTTGCATAGGAGTTTGACTCAACGCAACTGGCATTTCAGGAAAAGCTTCCATCACATTGCTTTGACGTTTTTGTCTTGGAAAGCCAAACTTCTCCATTAAACGTTGTTTGGATGTGTTTCCAAAAACACCCACTTGCACTAGAATGAGTCCGGTGATGGAAACAAATTTGATCCCAAAATTAGATTTAATAGTCCATCAATTTGTCAACTTTAGTCTAATGATCTATAACGGTGTGCATATACACTAAGATTTTGTAATATTGAGTGCAGTTTGTGTATGCTACTATTCAGTTTTCTGCCGAAACAAGTATCTCTACATCCTATACTGTGGCAGGTCCAGATGAATCAATCAACAAGGAAAAAACAAAAAAGAAGGCTCCACCTGGACCTTCCTGCCATCGAATTTGATTCGGTTCAACTTTTCATTACACCACATTAGTTGATCTTTTCTCAATTTTTTCATGTGCATCACCCTTGAGACCAATCTCAATCCCACTTGAGCAAGCAACTGCTCTTGATCAAGTTGAATTTGTTCCTCATTGTGCTTTAGGAACTTCCTCACTATGCAATTCCCACTCCTCACCGTGTCCTTGAGCTTTCTCTCCTTCTGCAAGATTAACCAAAGATTGTAAATTGTAAGGTTTAACAATGTTAACATAGGTTATGCTTGGATTGAAGTTTACATAGTACGTTTATGAATTTCAATACACCAAATGAAGAAGGAAAAATTAAAATTTACTTTTATAGTAAAAATATTATTAAGTTCTTCCAACTTTAATCCGAACATCCACATAGGTTAATTGCAAGTCTTTCTAGAAAGAAACCTTTTGCAATTGGGTTCGGACATTCCCAAGAAGATCTGAAATTGCTGGGTCCTTGACATGAATTCCTGTTTGATGAAAAACTTTGATTACATTCCCATAATCTTTATCTGCTCTGACAAATTCCCAGAACACCCGCATGGACTCTTTGATGATCTGTTCCAACCTTTCACTATCAATTGCATGCTCTTCACCCAACTTAATTATTTTCTTGTCCTTTGTATTATCATCTGTACAAAGCAATCAAAACAAAGTTAATTATAATTATAACTTCTCCCTTGTGGTTGCAATGTGTACAACAAGAACTTAATTGTGGTTAAGGTTTAATATGTTGATTGTACATATATGATAATGTTTTAAAAATCGTCTCTATTATCATTTAATGATAACCTAGTATATGATATAGACATATGACATTACATGTCATGTCTTACTAATTAGATATATTAAAGGTGTAAGTGATTTGATTATATAAAGCAACTAAGACTTACGTTTTAGGTCACATGTTAACAAAAGGATCCAAAATATAACTTTTTTATTTAAAATAAACAAGATTATTTAAATTTTATTTTAAGTCTCACTTATGGTTGGGCTAACCTTGCATGTAATTCCTAAATAATGAAAAGGATAATTAAAAAATAAATAAATTTACGACAGCAAAATTTAATATTTTTTAAAGGACTAAGATTGGAATTTAATAACTTTATAGTTTTTATATTTTTTTATTCAGCAAAAAAAGTAAAGATTAAAAAGTTAGGTTTTGTTACCTTTAATGACTGGAACTT
The DNA here is from genome assembly GCF_000004515.6 of Glycine max. Classification (NCBI taxonomy): domain Eukaryota; kingdom Viridiplantae; phylum Streptophyta; class Magnoliopsida; order Fabales; family Fabaceae; genus Glycine; species Glycine max. The sequence continues at coordinate 41,399,354 of NC_038243.2, read as the reverse complement.
GGAGCAAGTTGCGAATAAGACAACGGTTCTTGACATAATTCCGAATCCTTGGGCCTTGAAATGGTTCATCCTCCAAAAACCGTTGCATGAGGACTTGAAAGAGTTGAAAATCACCCGCCACAAGATTATAGCTACGAGGCCATTGTGAATCACATTGTTTTAACACTTGAACTCTCTTGTGCTGCCAACACAGGATCTCCCATGAGAGGCAAACCTGACCAACGTACACCAATTCCAAATCTCCATGGAGTTCTTGAACAAACTTCAACATTGGGTCAGATATTTGCTTTTGTGTTTTCCGTGGCCACAAATTCTGAGATAGAGGCTTGGCACTTTGGACGGTTGATTTTGGGATTAACATTAATTTTAGAGGGTCTTTTAGTTCAAGAAGCCCTACACATAATGGCAAAGCCGGTGATTTAGTCAATGACATGACAAGGGAAAACAAGATTATTGCCAAAGGAATAAATGCTTCCATTTTTAAAAGAATAAATTATTCTGACACTTCCTGAAATTTGATGAGATTATGCATGTTTTTTTTTTTTTTATATATATATATAGTTTACATCAATCTCCTTTGTAAGAGACAGTGTACTATCAAATAATTAAGATTATTATTGTAATATGTAAAAAGTGATAGTAGTGTTTTTCAAAAGTGTAAAGATAAAAAAAAAATTGTGCAATCTCACAAAACCTTAGGATCAGGTAATTATTCTCATTAAAAATAAATTTTTGGTTAGAGTATAATATTGGTAATCCAACTTAATCAAAGTTGAAAAGTAATATTTGAAGGTTCCAAAATCTTTTTCAAATACTTTATGGGAGAACCGATACCAATCACTAATGTTTTAATGGTGTATACGTGTAGGGTGGACTTATGAAACAAATGAAGAAGACTTGTCTAGTGAATGGAATTGAAAAGTCTTTATGGCCTTGTGATTGGAACAAAAAGCAAGATAACATATAGCTTTATGAGTCATGGAAAAACAAATCTTCCAATCTTCCTGACAAAAACTCAACTAAAATGGAAAGATCAGATGTGACAAAAAATAATGAAATTAATGTAAAAAAAAAACTTCACCAAGGTATTTTGAAATGCCATACTAGTAAATCAGTGCTTTTGATTTATCAATAATGATTTTAAGGGCGTTTGCTTGCATTCTTTCTTACGTTCTCAGTTGTGTTGTTCCTCTCTGTTATTATATGGATTGTTAATCACTCTAGCTGGACCAAAATTTTGGATTTGTATCGAAGGAAACTGCCGATGATAATTGGACTAACATAACAAGAAAATTAAGTTTGTATTGAAGGAAAACCCTTGTCCCACTAAATAGTAAATACCATCAAATGTAACATGCCGGTGACCTGTTCGCTCAAATGACACTCAAAGATAGTTTTCTGAAAATAACTATTAGTGACTTAAACTATAAATATAGACTGAAAAAGTGGAAGGAAGAAAGAATTGGGACAGCTGATTTTAATCCCTAAATAATATGCTAAAAAAAATCACCAGAACATTTGAAATTGTCTAGAGCAAGATGAGATCAATGAAAATATTTAACACAGAAATGAAATTAATTAACTTGGGAATCACTCACCTATTGCATGCATGGTCTGGTAATTCAAAACGTCCAGTTTCCTGATTTTCTCTGCATAGCACCGATAAACCTTTTGAATTTCAACAATGTGATCCTTGAATTCTTTCTTCTCTTCAATCTTCAATGGCTTTCGATCCTCAACAACTTTTGGAGACTCTGTTTCCTCTTCTTCTTCCTCTTCCAAAATAGTGGCAAGCCCTCCTTGTCTTGCGTTTTTAAGCTCCATTTTCAATTGTTCCAGTACCTCATCATGCTCCCACTCAAAATCATCCTCATCTTCATCCTCTTCTTCATCAAAATCTGATTCATCCAAGTTATCTTCCCACATGGTTTCTTTTGTTTTCTCCATGCTTCCCCTGCATTCCTCTTCTCCACAATATGAAGAACCTTCCATTACATCCTTGTTTTCATCAAGATGAAAATTGTGATTGTATGAGACTTCACTGTCCCATGAATATTGAGTTTCCTCTCCGTCTTCAACTCTTTCATCTTTATGACTTACCGAATCATCAATGCCGCTGCTGCATGATTCTGACCCAAAATCATATTGAAGTGTGTTATCGTGTTGAAGGTGGTCATCATTTGATGAATCACTTCCACCGACCGCATTAATTTGAAAGATTTGACCGAAAGTGGAATTGGATGTGATGCTTCTCTCATCTTGAACAAATTGCTCTTTCTCTTCTTGAGCAACAAGGGCTTTCTCCAAATTCTTCTCTGGAAATTCCATTTTAGCAATATTTTCAGTTCTGGAAAATATATTATCAGAATCATTTGCAGCTATATAATTTTGTTGGAAAGAGAAGGTCAAGATCCTTGGTTCTTCTACCAAACTACTAGCTTCAACAGAGTCAGTATCTGTGAAGAAAGACTCTTCTGTTTTTTCTTCTTCTACTTTCTCCTTATTATCTTGAGGAGTATTGGAATCATCCTCCATGAAAACAAAGCTCTCTGTTTCATTTTCACCAATTTTCTTAACATCTTCATGAACATATGCAACAGTCTCCAAGAAAACAGACTCGCATGCTTCTCCTTCTCTTTCGTTACTATCTTCATGCATATCAGAGTCTTTCTCCTCTAAAACAGAGAACTCTATTTCTTCTTCTAGTTCCTTTAAAACAGAAAACAAATTTGCTAACTCCTCTGCGAACCCATCAACCTTAGAATCTTCAATCCGATATCTCTTGGTTTGATCAAGCAGATCATGTGGAACAAGGTGCTCACTTTTCCTATCTTCTACATGAAATCTGAAACATGAAATAAAGGGAAAACATATTTTTCATTTTTCATGTTTATTATATGTAAAAAAAGCATCAGAAATAATAACCCAAATGAGAAGATTCATCAAACCTGAAGATGTATCTGAGAATCAACCCCAAGGAATACAGCACATAGCTGCAGAAGAAAACACAAAGAGAAGGCAATGCCCAAAGCACGTTTTCATAGACAAAACCATTAGCAAAAGACACATTGATTGAACCAATGTGAGTTTTGACCATAACAAGGTTTCTAGAACCCATCAATGCTAAACCAAACCCACTCCACCACTAAGATTTTGCTCTCACTTTCACAAGATTTTAAACCACGTTATAAGGAGAAGAAGGAGACTTGGGAGCAAGAAAATTTCCCCGTCAAAGGATTCATTGCAAGACAGTGAACTCTCACCACTATTGCACACCCAAATCAGTGGCAGAATAATATCTTGGGACCTAAATGTAAATATGCGAGATTAGGCATATATTTTGTACAAGGAAAGAAAGCAACAAGAGGGTTTTTCAATTTGCACAGTGAATAAGAATCTGATTTGGTCAGATTGGAATCTTGGTACGAACGGTTTGTAGTTTGTGTAGCAGTTTTTGTGGTACATTTTTTTTTTGTACTATTGGCTTGACACGTTTCAGATGTGATTATGTTGGTTGTGGCAATTTGTGTCACATTTTTTTTCTTTTGGGATTTCTTAGGTTGGACTCAGTCGGTTGTCTTAGGATTCGAGAAGTCAATGTTTTGTTGCAAGTGTTGGCAAAGTTGAAGGTTTCTTCATCTTCTTGGTTTTTGGGTCAATTTATTGGGTGAAACAGTGTTAGAGTACCCCTTTTGTGATAAAAAACCAACACCACCTACAAGTAGAAGCAATGAATGATGAAATTGATGTAAAAAGAAAAAATGTTACTAACCCTGCACACGTACACTTAATTTTGTTATAGTAGAAAGGTAAACTTGAAAATTTGCTAGTTGAGAAAAAAATGTTGTTTTAAAATTAAAAGCCATCCCTGGAAACCAAGTTAGCATTTTTTTTTTCTGCCATAAATGAGTGGGATTTGGAAGATTTTTCTTCTATAATGTTTTGAAAATAATTGTGCACTTTTCTTATTACCTATCTCAACATAAACTTTAAAACTGGCTAATTAATTTTTACCTTAATCAGATCAAAAGCCATCCGTCGAAACTAAGTTTTCATTTTTTTTTCTGCTCTAAATGACTTTAGAACTTGCTAATTAATTTCTACCTTAATCAGATCAAAAGCCATCCGTGGAAACCAAGTTTTCATTTTTTTTCCTGCTATTAATGAAATGGGATTTGCAAGATTTTTCTTCTCTAATATTTTGATACTACTTTTGCACTTTTCTTATTACCTATCTTAACTTTCCTTAAGAATCTTTTCTCATCCCTTCGATACTAATATATCCTACAACTTTTGCTTACTCCTATGCTGGGAGAGATTGTCCTTAAATGAATTTTAATATCTCAAAAAATTAGTTCTTCACTCTCAAATGTAGATTCAGCAAAAAAAATGATTATCATGACTCATGGATTTACACAGAGAAATCAAACAGAAAAATTATTTGAAAAAGCATTACATGTTAGAAGTTCACTTACTTTGTTGGGGTTCAAGAGTTGAAAGAAGCACCACCGGTTCTGTAAAGCAATCTCTTGCCAATGTTAGCTGAAAAAGAAGGACAAAAAAAAATTGTGGAAGTTTGAGGTTTATGGAAGAAGCTCAAGCCCCACTAATTGATATTTGAGTCACAACAAATCATCAAATGAAGCTGAGATAGTTGTTGTCATTGTAAGCACCAAAAACAAAAGACTAGATGAGTGCAAATTAGGCCTTATATATATGCACCAGAAATAGAGTTCCCCATTTTCATGCCAGATCTACTTAACGTGTTATTTGGAGAATGCCAAAAATTGTTTTTGGTATCAATGAGATTAATTTGGGAGTATTTATTAACTTTGTTGACACTAATATTTATTGGAAAACTTATTGACTATCTTTAGTCTTTCACTTAATCAATTGTTTTTTCTATCTCTGAACTAGAGTTTAAGGAGACACCGGACCAATGATTTCCTGGTAAAAAAATTTATTAATATTACTATATTCACCATCACACTGACAAAACAAAACCTGAGAAAGAATGTATGTTTGGAGTGTATGCTTAATATTGTAAAGCAAGACTTGAAAATGAAAAGAATAGGACATTTTTATAAGGACTTAGAAGAATAGGATGTGTTTAGGATTTGTTTGTTTTTATGTCAGTTCATTATCGTTAATCTGAAATTACATGTTTTTATTTAATAAATTGCAAGCATGGGGCTATTACGTATAGGATGTGACATACATTTGTTAAAATATAGCTCTTTCTGGCGTACGAAAGAAAATGGCAGTTATGGACCGTAATTATGATGTTTTAATGTACACTCAAATTGATGTGAACTTGGAGATACTGAACCAGGGACGCATTTGCGTTTGAGATTTATTTGGGAGTTTAATTGTAGATATAATGATATTTAAGTGTCATATCTTTTTCTTATTTTTTGATAAAACATTTTAATTTTATAATATTATTCTGAAGATACTGTTTTTTTAAGTTAGACAAAATATTTAAGTATCATTCTTTTTTTAGTAGTCTCTTCTTTTATAATTTATTAGTTATTTTAAAAGCTATAACAGTTTGCATTTGCAATTAAATGGATTTATTATCATTTCCTTTATATTGATTCAATTATAATTAATTTGAGAAATATTAAAGAATCTTTATTTAGCTTTTTGGGAATTAAATTTTTAGATCATTATAAATATTGTATTATATATATTGATTGGAAGAGAATTTAACTTTTTATGGTTGGCCCGTCTATCACGAAGGTCCGTCTCCGTCCTTGTACAATTGTACTGAACTGCTAGATTGTTTTATTAGGATGAATAAAACTAATTATTTTAAAGTTTAAACTATTGAGTATAATTAAAATACGATTAAATTAATCTTAATTCTTAACTATATGTTTCATGTTAAAACGTATATTATTAGGGTGCGAAAAATTAATCATGGATGAAAGTCAAAACGAGACTTATTGGAGAACTTTACAACCCTAAATGAAAGTTACATGATAATATTTATCAAAGTTAAGAGAGTTTTTGGGGTGATGTCACGAGAAACACAACAAAACAGTATTATCTAGAGGCCGGCTTTTTTCATCTAAATTTTGGAACCTTTTTTGGGAGGTGGTGAATGTCTTTTTCATATCATCAAAACACATGTTTATGGTCATAACAATCATTAAATTATGAAAAACATTGCTTTGTGGCAAAAAAAAAAAAAACACAGTAACCAACCGTATTATGAATGAGCAAAATGAATGCAGAATAATTATCCAAGTGAAAACTTGATTGACATATAATATCACGTTATTGCAAGAGTTTGATGCTATGACCAACACATGTTTATCAAAATTATCATGAATTTTGAGCACTTAAATATAACATCTTTTAATACCTCACGTTGCCTATGTGCTTATATAACTGTCAGTTTAGATACACGGAAAACATTTTGAATGTTCTATTTAAATATTGTTAGTTTCTTCAATCGAGCTATTGAATTTAAACTTGAAAGTTCTGATGATAATAGTCAAGCTTATGACATTTCAAATTTAAAAAATTCAATGGTAAATATTTTTATTCTTTTGACGAATGATAACTAAGCATATATGAATGTTTCATTGATCTCAAATAACAACGTATGATATCTTTGTTTAGCCATATCGAGATTCATAATTTCATACAATAACAATTTTTCTCCACTAAACTGAAATCTTGGTTTTGTCAAAACTGAAATCTTGTTTAAATAGAGTTATTGACATCATTGCTATTTATTTTTTTATCGTAACGGCACGTGTAATGCTTGAACGAACAATAGTCAAGACTTAATGCCAGAAGTTGTGTCTCGCTCCCAACGCCAAAAGGTACACGACATCATTGGCTACGGATAGTTAGACTTCAACTCATGCAATTTGTTTCTAGTGATTTAAATTTTGGGGTGGAATCTACCAAAACTAGGGCCAATGTGGTCTCAACTATTAGTTTGTTCAGAGGGACATTCTCATGAAGTCAATGGAAAAAATTTAGTTAAGCTTCCATACAACGGTTCGGTAGGGATATGATGAAATAGCAATTAAAAAAAAGAGAGAAAACGGTTTGGAATTTAGATTACCTTTTCCATTCCATCTCTAAAAAAAAGAGCATTACATCGGAAAGAATAAAAAACTACAAACAAGAGTAAACGAAAAATATAAACATAAACACATTTTGGGGGCGGATTTGATTGTTATAAAGAAAGTTATAGATGTAATAACTAATAAGTGGTATGATAAAAAATAAAATAAAAAAGTGCAGTAAAATTAAGATGAAAGAAAGAGTAAATATATGTCCACTAAATCAGTCTAGTGATAGGAGAATTAAATAGTTTATACAAAGTTTTATGATCAAACCTTACTGTCACTTTTGTGAAAAAAAATGAATATATAAATGTAACTACTCGATCAATTGGAAAGTTCATATGGAGGATGGTAAAGGGCTAAAGCTTAAAGGCATATCAAGCGTTGACTGTCTAACTATTTGCATGTGAAAATGGCTCATACTTTTCGTGAAAGTAATTCAGTTACTGATACACTAACTGGAAAGGATCATGATTTATCTTTTGGGGTTCATTGGTTTGATTCAGTTTCTTCCTTTTGTTGTAATTTGTTGTTAATTGACTCTTGCGATGTTTGTTATCCCAGAAAAATCTCTTTGTAGTTCTGGTTTTTAGCCTCCATTTAATGAAAAAAAAGAAGCCTAAAGGCATATAGGAATGCAAGCACCGGTTGACATGTAAATTGGCATATAGTAACGTGGTCTTTTAAGTGCGCGTGAAGAAAATTGGACCTGTTCCTGAAAACTGAAAAGCTTTTGTTTCTAGAAGTGTTATTGTAGTCCTCTACAAGTCCTACAAAATAACAAGGAATAAATAAGGCCGCAAAAGTTTGCTTTCAGTTCAGTCCAAAAACATCATACAGCTAAAGCACTTGCTATATTCACTTTCTGTTTTCCAAGTACAGTTCCTTTCTTCTTTTTAAACTCAAATGATTTAAATAACTTTTCTAAGTACAGTTGTCTTTTGGATTTTTTAATATATGCAAACGTTTTTTTAATTAAATTCTAGAAAGTGGTTTTCAAAATATTGTCCAGATTTCTGAAAACTTTCTAGAATACAAAAAATTAAACAATATTCTAAAAAGTATAATCCATAATCTGGTTATCAAACTTTTGAGTTAATTCGTTAACTCTTACGAGTTTATGAGTCTACTTACCCTCTGCGAGTTAACTCGTGTGTAAACTGTCTTTTTAGTAGACTGAGTAGACCCTATGAACTCTAAGTAAACTCGGTAGAGTCTCGAGTTTACCACCAAATCAACAAATTAAAAAAATTAGACCAAAATGTAAGTCATTTGGGTTGTTTTCTATTTGTTTAGTGTTCAACATACATTCAATTAGTGTGTTGTTCTTGAATAAAAAAATTATCACCTTTAATAACATCAAACCATTGTTCTCTAATAACATCAGACCCTCGATGGAAATGATCTACCACTATTATAACATCTGCAAGTTATTATCTAGTAATGATACATTACTAGACTTGGTTATTTAAGTTATGTGAAATTTATGGTTTATTATTTTATTTTATTATATTGTTGAAATATTTAATTGGTATGTTATTTATAAATATTTTGTTATTATTTTTATATGAAATGGACTCTTACGAGTCTACAAATCAAGTCTATGAAACTCTCACAAGTCTACATAAACTCTCGAGTTTGATAACCTTAATCTATAACTTGTTATTTTATATTCTGGAAAGTACTTTTCAGAATGATGCTTAAATTTTTTTTTTTTGGAATATTCTTTCTTAAACAATTAAACATAATTCTGGAAATTAGTATCTGGAATAACAAGTTAAGAGTATTTTGAGTATAGAGAATATTTATAATAGTAAACAAAAAAGGAAGGGGGGGGGGGGGGGGAGTATACTTTTAAGGAATGTGAATATGGCAAAAGTCTATAGTTTTATGATATAACAGGTAGAGGTTTTGGGCTGAGCTCAAATTAAAGTATGGTCACGAAAGTAGGCAAAGTTAAGGTTATAGTATTTGCACTCCACTATTTTATCTTTTCACTCCCGAATTTTTATTTGTCTTTTTTATAATATTCTTGACAAAAACATGTTTTGTTGTATAATCTATCCAACAATAACTTGTTTCTATGATGTATAAGAAGAGATGTATATCAAAAATTTGTTTCAATTATGAATTGTAAAATTGACACCTCCTATGCAACCTCAAAATGAACCTAAGAATTTTTTTTTTGTCTACGAAAAGATATTAAAAAGAACATTAATATTGTGATTGATTCATGTTTAAATTTGTTTGGGACATTAATATTGGATCAACCTAATTTCTTAACCTAATATATTAATATTAACATTATGTATATATGGTTAAATCTTAGAATGAAATAAGCATAAAACTTAATTATGGTATATTTTATTATAGGCTAAAATATATTTTTCGTTTCTATAAATATAGCAAAGTTTATCTTTTGTCCTTGCAAATTTTTTTGCCTGTTTTTCATTCGCATAATTATAACATGTTACTTTTTGGCTCAAAATTAGGTTTGGATGGATCAAAACCTATTCGAAACCTACGTGGAATTTCTTTAATTTAAATTTTAAAGTATAAATTATGGGGTTAAAATTGCCACAAATTTGAGGAAAAAAGAACAAACATATGATTTCTGACAGTTAAAAACTATCACAAATTGTGGATTTTTTTAAATGCAAGGATCGAACCACCTCTCTTTGTCTTCCTTGACCTCGGAACAACGAAAAATGACTATCACAGAAGAACCCACACACTCACAAATCCCACCCACAAAATATGCAAATCCAAATTCAAACTTGAACCCCTCCTCTTCCCCACCACCCATACCCGCAACAACAACAACAACAGTTTGGACTTCCTCCTCCACCATTGCAAACCCACCACCCACCACAAACAACAAGATTTGAACAAGAACAAGAATTAAGAGCACGAATACATTTGAATGCACAACAATAGGAATCAAGAACAAGAATAGGTCTCGGATAAGAAGTCGATGCCAAAGAAGTCGAGGAGGTAGATGAAAGAGGCAATGAGGGAGAAAATGGTGGTGACATCCTCTCTCTCTTGTTTGTGCTTTTTTGGCCTTGACCTCCTTGTCGAGGCACTAAGGGAGTTGATGCTATTGCTGCTGAAAGCGCTACTTAGGGCCAAATTTGGGGAGCAGTGGAGGCTTGCCCTTGAAGGAGGCATCATTGTCAAAGGAGGTGGGGAAAGAGTTACCGCTAGCGGACGTGAGGAAGGGTCTGACAAAGAGAAAAAGGAAAGGAAGAAAGAGAAAACAAAGCTAATATATGTCTTGCTTTTAGTGGAAAGCATATTCCATGTAGGTTTGGAATCACCCAACCCTTACGCCAAGCCAAAAAGTAATACATTATAAATTTATAGGGATGAAAAATTATGCAAGGACGGAAAATGAACTTTGGTATATTTACAGGAACAAAAAACATATTGTAGCCTTTATGATATATTTCAAAATAAATAACATTATTGTATACTCCAAGCTCCCTAAACCAAGCTAGACCACATTATAAGCCTTTTTGCCCCTTTGGCTCAAGGATGGAGAGTTTTATATCCTCTGAGCTCCCTAAATTGAGCCAAACCTCTCAACTAGAAGCCTTTTTCTCTTAATCTTTGAAGTGAAACTCTACAAAATCATTGGACGATACACTTGATCTTATTTTGTTTATGCTTTGCTAAGCAAAATTATTTTATATTCGAGCTTAACTACCTATCTATCTCTCTCAAAATTTCGTTCCCCTTTCTCCCTCTTCCTCCACTCATCTTCTACTACCTTCAAGCTCTTATCCATGGTTTCCTATGGTGTTGAGCTTGTTCTTGAATCATCTTCTCCTTGAAGTGACGTCTCCAATCACCTTTCCTCCTTCTCAATTCTGTTGGCATTGATCTTCAAGAAGCAAAGGACTCCATTGATGAAAAAGATCCAAGGCCTACAAGCTCTAGATGGAGCTACATTAGAATCCTGCTTCCATTTCTTTCTATGATTTGCTGGATCTTTTCCTTAGTATTGTTAAATACTCAACTCGTAAGGTCGAGCTCTGATGCCAACTAAAATAACAACAATCACACTAGAAGGAGGGGTTGAATAGTGCATTAATCAAAGATAAACACTTTTTCGTAAGTAAAGAGCTTTATTGCAAGTTCAAAAATATATATATGTACTAGAGTTGTCTACTGAATTAAAAAAGCTTGATGAAAGCAGAAGTTGTGAGGAACAAGGCAAGGTTAGTGAAGTAGCTCCATGTGGAGCTTGTAGTCCTTGTATCTTCTTCAACAATGGATTCCCTTGCTTCTTTAAGATCAATGGCAGCGGAATGGAGAACAAGAAAGATGATTGAAGATGCCACTTCAAGGAGAAGATGAGTCAAGAACAAGCTCACTACCATATGAAGCCATGGATAAGAGCTTGAAGGTAGAAGACGATGAGTGAAGGGAGAAGGAGAGAAGGAGCACAAAATTTTAGACCTCAAATGAGGTCTGAACTTTGAAGTGTAATTCTCAAATGATCCAAGTTCAAAAAATGCACACACATGGCCTCTATTTATAGCCTACGTGTCACACAAAATTAGAGGGAAATTTGAATTTCTATTCAAATTTTACTTGAATTTGAAATTAAATTTGTGCTAATTATGATTAGTGAATTTTAGCTATGGCTCAGCCCACTAATCCAAGATCAAGTCCAAGATTCTCCACTAAGTGTGCTTAGGTGTCATGAGGCATGTAAAGCATGAAGGACATGTACAAAGTGTGACTATATGATGCGGGAATGAGGTGTAGCAAGCAAATTCTTAGCCCCCCTCTAAAATTTAATTGGATTGGGCTTCTCCCAATTCAATTAAATTTATTTTCCAACACATACGTCAAATATTCACTTAATTCATGTGAAATTACAAAACTACCCCTCATACAAAAACTAGTCCAGGTGCTCTGAAATACAAGGGCTGAAAAGTCCTACATTTCTAGGGTACCCTACCCACATTATGGAGCCCTAAATACAAGGCCCAAAAATAATGAAACCTTAATCTAATATGTACAAAGGTAAGTGGGCTCATACTTAGCCCTTGGAGGAATCCTTTGCCTCTTTTCCCTTCCCCTTGGCCTTTGAAGACAAGGCCTTAGTATCCTTTTTTTCTTCTTCTAGTTTTTCTTCCTCATCCCTCTCATCTTTCATAGTTAGTTGATCTTTGGCCACCTGTGAAGGTCTTTGAGGATGCAACACAAATTTTGTGCCAAGATGGGTGAGGTTAATCTCATTAGTTAGGCCATTGTAAATGTTATCAAATCGCCATGGCCTTCCTAAAAGAATATGCCCTGCCTCCATGGGAGCTATATCACAATTTAATTCATCCTTATGATGCAATCCTACCCCCTAAGGGCATTGGATAGAAGACTCCAAGAAGATTGGGCCAAAAATACAAGAGAAGATCCTAGGATTCTCATGAGCCTTAGGGTAGATTCTGAGCCCATGGGCTAAGTATGAGCCCACTTATCTTTGTACATATTAGATTAAGGTTTCATTAATTTTGGGTCTTGTATTTAGGGCTCTATAATGTAGGTAGGGTACACTAGAAATATAGGATTTTTCAGCCCTTGTATTTTAGGGCACCTAGACTAGTTTTTGTATTAGGGGTAGTTTTGTAATTTCACATGCACCAAGTGAATATTTGATGTGTGTGGTTGGAAATAAATTTAATTGAATTGGTGGAAGCTCAATCCAATTAAATTTTAGAGGGGGAGGTGAGCATTTGCTTACTACACCTCATTGTCACATCATATAGTCACACTTTGTGCATGTCCTTGATGCTTTACATGCCTCATGACACCTAAGCACACTTAGTGGAAAATCTTGGAATTGATCTTGGATTAGTGGGCTGAACCGTAACTAAAATTCACTAATCATAATTAGTGAAATTTTGGCTCCAAAGTTTGGCTCCATAAATTCAATTTCAAATTCTAGTAAAATTTGAATTGAAATTCAAATTTCCCTCCAATTCTGTGTGACACTTAGGCTATAAATAGAGGTCATGTGTGTGCATTTTTTTGAACTTTGATCATTTTAAACATTAAACATCAGATTTCAGAGCTCTTTTAGAGTACAAAATTTCGTGCTCCTCTCTTCCTCTCCCTTCATTCATCTCCTTCTTCCTCCAAGCTCTTATCCATGACCTCCTATGGTGGTGAGCTTCTTCTAGACTCATCTTCTCTTTGAAGTGGCATCTCCTCTCTCTCTTCCTTCTCCATTCCACTGCCATTCATCTTCCAAGAAGCAAAGGAATCCATTGATGAAGAAGATCTTAGGCCTACAAGCTCCAATGGAGCTTACATCATGTGGTATCAAGAGCATCTTCATCTAGGTGATGTTTTTTTGCTTCCTCTATCTTTTTGTTCGGTGAATTCTCTTTAATTTCTTGTTCTTCATCTTATTCTCCATTTATATCCTCCATTGTCTTATGGTTTGGTTCTTTTTAGAGTAGATTCAAAAAAAAAAAAAACCGATTAAATCTTAGATCTACACTTGTTCTTGCATTTCTATGATTCAAATTTTGTAGATTTACTCTTGAATCATGTTTTTGTGTTGATTTTAGGTTCTATCATTTTTCATTCATAATATTATTATGCTGAACCTTAGATCTAAATTTTCTTCCAAAATATTGATTAGAAAAAAAAACACAAAAATCTAAGTGTAAATCACTTAATCCATGTTGTCTTAGAGTCATGTTTAGTCATAGTAATTGTCACATTATGTTCTATGTTTGTGTTGAATTTTTATTTTGTTTATTAAATTCTAGATACATTTGTTCATGTATTCTTGTCATTCTTAGCCTATCTTTTGAATTTTGAGTCTAATTCATGCATGTTATTTAGTTCATAACATGTTCTAAATCAATTCCTAGAAGTAGTCTTGTTGCTGAACTCTTTTTTGTTTTCTAAGATTCCTACATGATGCTTATGATGAAGTTGAGTTGTGGTGCTGAGTTGTGGCTGGACCTGTGAATCAAATAAGTCTTAAGCTCTCTTGAATTGTGTTATTCAAGATAATTGAGCATAAGCAAACACAAATTGTAACTATCCAAGTCTTAAGCAATATAAACACTACTCTTGATTTCTAGGTTGAAATCGCTGGTGCTGGCAGCTTGAACATACTAACTTGTATAAATTACTGGGAATTGGTCACTACGTTTTTTTAGCTGAAATTTTTACTGAATTTTCTAGACATCTGGAAAAAAATTATGAAAAAAGAACCAAGCGATTTGGGTTAAAGGAAAAATAATAAAAATCACACAAGTTGGCAGAAAAATCAGTGTCCAGGAAAAAAAAAACGAAAGGGAAGTGTGCTTGTTGTTTTGACTCAAAATTTGTTCTATAATTGGTGCCTATTTTATACCAATCCTAGTTCTGAAATTTCAATTGAAAATTACTGTGAATACAAGTGTCAAAACTAGAGGTTTCTTGAGTCTTTTTTTTATAGTTTTTTGTTACTCTACTCTAGAGCCATTCTAAGTTTCTCTTTGAGTTCTAGCTTGCTTTTATGTGCTTTTCATTGCTTTAATTGTTGAATAATCCTTGAAAATTTATCTTTTTAAAACTCTATTGGTTTAACTTTCATTTCATTTTTTTGGTCTTTGGTTATTGCTTGTCTCTTTGTTTCCTTGTTTGTGAGTTGCCACATAGGAAATTGGAAAGGAGGATTGGTGCCATCCATTGAAGAATTTGAGTCTAGAAGCAAGGAGCCAAACACCTTATGAGCTATTGGATTAAGAAGCACTCTAAAATGAGTGAAACACCACAAAGAGAATAGCCACCAAAATTGAAGACTTTTTTTTGAAATTTTGCAATTGGCGATTTGCTTTGCTTTCAAATTTTGAAACAAAAAGGCCTTTCATTGGAAGTAAGTTGGGAGCCTCCAATAGGTCACCCTACTTCCATTTGTGTGTAATAATTTAAGGCAATTTTTCCTTAGGATAGTGAGTGTTTTTTTGGGAACCTTAAATGAGGTCATCCAAACACTCTTAGGATCCGCCTAGTTTGCTTTTCTTTCACTTTAATTTCTTGCTTACTTTCATAGTTTATTTTCTTTACTAGCCACACCTAGTTTATCTTGTTATTGCATAATACTTTCTTCTTTCTTATCACACTTATCTTGAGTTATTTTAGAACCTTAGCTTTTACCTTTTTTTTTACAAACCCCCAACAAGAAAGAACCACAACTTAGGAACCAACATGAGTCATCATTCATCTAGTGTTAATGGCAAGGGTACTAGTCATACGGACCCTATATCTAGAATCTTAGATGAGTTGAGTACTCTCAAGTTATGGAAAGAAAAACTAGAAAGTAAAGAAAAAGAAAAAGAGAGAGTAAAAATAAATCAAGATGAGAGGGAACAAATAAGGGAAGAAGAAATAAGGAAAATACTAAAAGAATTAAGAAAAGAAAAACATGTATCCTATAGTAGTCATAACTCTTGTAAGAGCCTAAGTGAGGAACTTCGTGACTATTATGAAGGAAGGCATAGGTCACATCTTAGACCTCACTCCCATATGAGAGAAAGGGAAAGAAAGCCTCAAGAGGCTAACATTAACCTCCCATACTTCCATGGGAAGGACAATCTAGAGACTAACTTAGATTGGGAAATAAGGGTAGAGCAACAACTTAAAAGGAAGTTTTTTTATCAAGCCAAGCATATCATTCATCGCCCTATTCGGACTTCACCCTACCCCACAAGACAATGCATCTACTATTGGGAACTCAAAACCACACCGTTGATCCTCTCTTCACAAAACCTCAAACACCTTTTCTCCTCCAGTGTTGTCGCTTGTTTTGATTTACCTGAAGATTCAATTTTTCTTTTGGGGGAAACCTGCAAGCCTTGTGGGGTTCTTTTGGGCTTAATGGGTTTGGTGCAAATGAGTTTGGGTGACGGTGATGAGGAGAACAGAAAAAAGGTGATGTCAGGCCATGTTGGAGAAATGAAAAATTGATGAATCCATGGTTATATTTTCATACGGATTGGCAAATTTGTAGTTATATATTGATACAAATTCATAAATTTGTAACAACATATATATTACATATTGATCAATCATAATTGTATTAAATGAATTTCGAAATTAGTGATATGTAATTCATCTAAAACAATTATGGATTGATCAATTCATAATGTATATGTTGTTATAGATTAGTCAATTTGTAACTATGTAATTCAGGGAAAATATTATTAAAACAATAACCTCGCCGTCTACAGAGAAAGGAGGATGATAATGGCAAGATAGTGACAAGGGGTGGGAAGGAGTTGGGATGAAGAAGGTTACATATTATGAATAAACAATTGTATTTCAAGAATATTAAATTTTATAAGGTGCACCAAGCAAAAAATGGGGTGTGTTAAGTAATTTCCTAACCATGGAAGTTTGTTCAATATTTGTCCAAAGGGGTGTCTAAATATTTTTTTAGCCTTAAATATGTTTTTGATTCTTATAAGTTAGCAATTTTTCATTTTTGGTTCATGTAAGTTCATTTTTTTTAATTTTAGTCCATGTAAGTTTGCATTTTTTCAATTTTGGTTACTGTAATTTTTTTCTTTCTTTTAGTCCCGGTAAGTTTGTGTTTTACAATTTTGGTCCTTGTAAACGTGAAATTATAAGGATTATAAATGAAAATTATATTCTTAAAGGGACTAAAATTGAAAATGCACAAACTTACATATTGAAGCTTTTTTTTAAATGTATTTTCCTTCACTTTCTAAACCTAAGCTACCACACTTAATAGTCATAATCTAAGTTTGTTCAAATGATTAGACCAGCAAGATATATATATTATTATAAAATAGTCACTAGAAAATAAGAAATGCATTTAGTTTTTCTTATAATTGTGATAAGGGTATTTGACTATCCTATCCTTTGGCCAACAACAAGATTAATCTTTGATATGAAACTTAGTCACACTTAAAACTCTACACCCTTCCCCATGTGAGTATTCTGCTGGGATCGAACCCAAGTACTCCTCCATGAACTCAGCGTGTGGGGCCAACTATATAAATTTATTTATTCCTCCCTTTTTTTGAACTATACACATTTATTTTATAATTAGAATTAATGTGTCTTGCTTTTTTTATTAAAAAAAATATGTAACTATCAATTGGAAATGTTTTTTTCCTCCATAAGAATACCAAACTCTTGTAAACAAACCTTAGCCTCTAAACTAGAAAACCTTATTGTGAGGATTCTTATGTTCTTGAGGATGCTTGAATAGAAAGGGCTTTACCTCTTTTATTAATCCCCTATAATGTTTTTCGAAGACATAAAGAGAGATTCACATGGAACATCAAGAAGTTGGTCTCCTCGACTATGACATTCTTGATAATAGTGTTAATAACATATAGGGCTCCCAATTTAGTGGCATTTGAGCCTAAACAATGTCTAGCTTCATTACTCTATTTCTTTTGATGCGGGAATAAGGTATAATTATAAGAGTGAAGTAAGTAAGGAAGATCCTAAAGCATCATAAGTGACAACTAGATCAATAACCACTGACCCTCTAAAAGCCAACAACCCATTGTAGCTACAAACCATATCTTCAGGAGATTACCAGATGGGTTTGTCAAAACTATCTTTAAAAAGAAGGAAGAAAGATAGTTATCATATCATACTCTAGTCTTCTCAACCATGACAATCTCCTTAGGAGAAAAGGAGAAAAGAATTTGTGTTCATGCCTTTAGACAAGATGGAACACCCATTTATTCAGACAAACTAAATGGTTATTTCATGAGGGACGTGGCACCAAAATTTTGCGACCGAGACTATAAGTGTTGGACAAGACAATCAAATGATGAGTCAGACTATAATGACAAGCACAAGAAAAGAAGTCCATGTAAACCTTCTATTCAAATTTTACTTAATTTGAATTTGTGGAGCCAAATTTGGAGCCAAAATTTTACTAATTATGATTAGTGAATTTTAGCTATGGTTCAGCCCACTAATCCAAGATCAAGTCCAAGATTCTCCACTAAGTGTGCTTAGGTGTCATGAGGCATGTAAAGCATAAAGGAAAGTATGACTATATAATGTGGCAATGGGGTGTAGCAAGCAAATGCTCACCTCCCCCTTAAGATGGTCCAAAATTTAATTGGATTGGGCTTCTCCCAATTCAATTAAATTTCTCTCCCAACACACACATATCAAATAATGCACTTAGTGCATGTGAAATTACAAAATTACCGCTAATACAAAAACTAGTCTAGGTGTCCTAAAATACAATGGCTGAAAAATCATACATTACTGAGGTACCCTCCCTACACTATGGATCCCTAAATACAAGACCCAAAATAATAAAACCTGAATCTAATATGTACAAAGATATGTGGATTCATACTTAGCCCATGGACTCAAAATCTACCCTAAGGCTCATGAGAACCCTAAGGCCTTCTCTTGCATCTTTGGTCCAATCTTCTTAGAGTCTCCTAGCCATGACTCTAGTGATGGGTTCCCTCCTTGGGAGGATTTCATCAAGAAACCCATGTCTGGCCACCTATCAATGCAAGTCGCGCAAAACAAACATAGCTAGAAGGTGCTGTCATAACAGGACAAATAATGATGAATGATGAACTTGACTTCACTAACACAATAATGCAAGATTCTCTAGACCCATCTAAGGTATACGCCACACTCTTTTCAACCAAAAAATATGATTCAAGACCAGATGATCCCAACTTATCTCTGAGTGATGAACCCATCAAGCACAAGTGGAGATGTTGTCGTTTATGCTCGTTGAAGAGAAACAATTGTATGTACTTTTACTTTTTTAAATAAGCATGTATGAGTATCAGTTATTTATACTAAAGTCTATTCAAAGTCTGAGTTAGTTGTTTGTATTTTCACTTTTCAAATAAGCATGTGTGGTTTTAGATTATCAGCAAAATTGTTTGTGTCTCTCTGTAAGCTCTTTTACCTATAAAAGGGGCCTTTCAGTTCAACTGTAGGACAAGGAGAAAAAAGCAATAAAACCTATGTGCTTAAAAAGTTATGAGTTTCTAAAATTCTCTTTCTTCTTATTGAAAAGCCTCATTCTTTTAATTATGTCTTATACCCTCTAAGAAAGAAGTAGGAAAATGATTATATGAGATATAAAGTATGCTCTACACTCACCTCTTACTGAGGATCTTGTATCAAAAATATATCCAACCTAATTATCCATTGTTTTGGTCCTTATTGTTATTGATATTATCATCAAGAAAAGTGACTGATGTTGAGAAAGTAGGTTGCATGTTGAAAGCCGAACAACTTGATAGTGAAATTCTTAATAATAGTGTTAATAACATATAGGGCTCCCGATTCTGTTGTATTAGAGCCTAAACGATGTCTAGCTTCATTTCTGTATTTCTTTTGATACGAGAATAAGATATAACATAAGAGTGAAGTATTTAAGATCCTAAATCATCTTGAGTGACAACCAGTTTGATAACCCTCGGTCCTCTAAAAGCCAACAACCCATATAGCTATAGAACATATCTTTAGGACACTACCAGATGAGGATGTCAAATTTAAGATAATTTCTAATTGGGTAATGAAAAAATAAATTATGCTAAAAATACATTAAAATTAAATTCTTATTTTAATATATTGCCGTTGGTCTACATCTTCTCCAATAATAAATTATTTAACCGGTAGAAATTTAGGATAGTAGCATTTTATTTGGGCTGAGCCTAGTGGTGTTCCTTTTTCAAGTGGGCCTGATACATCTACCAAAGGTAGAGAACAAGATCAAAGATTTGGTCCCATAAATATAAAAGCAAAGAAAAACAAAACATAGAAGCAAAGAATAGAGGTCCACTACTGCAGCAACAAAGCTTCCAAAATGGCATTAATTCCCCCGTGGTCCATTCTCTGTAAAAGCTGTGATCTTATTATATACCTATTCTATGAAAACTCATTACAAGGGTACTTCCGTCCCAAAAATTATAAAACCATAAACTTAAAAGGGAAGAAAACAACGTGGCAGCTTATAAGGCACAATTTTACAATATTTTTTTTAATCCGGATGAAACTTACAAGTTACAACTGAATTCATCAATTATTAATTAAGCAAGTGGCTCTTTTGATTATCTTAAATGGGTTATGATCATTGCATGCTAACAACAGAAGAAAGTACATGTTTAACTTCTTTAGGGAAAGACTTTAAGTCAAATAGAAGGATTCCTCGTTTTTTTAGGTGATTTGTAATGTAAGGTCTCAAAAGCTACATAGATTTTTACACTAATCTAAAGAATAAAAACTTCCTCTCCCACCTTAAACTAGATAACTTAAATATAATGAAACAACAAAATAACAAAACTAGCCGCGTATTGGACTAACTAAAAATGGAAATAAAGGTGGCAGATTAAGACATCAGCACTGCCACATTACTTTCCATTAATTAAATTAATTAACCAAATCATGGCGCTTGCCTTCTAAGCATAGACAAACAAAAGATTATGGTAATAAAATAATGTTTTAATAATAATAGATAAACACGGCAATAGACAATCGCATTTTCAACGCCATCTTCTAATATTCCAAAATAGTATGCTATTACTAATCAACTGTCCTGCTTGTTCCTTTTCTATACCAGCGTAATTGCTTGTAATAACGGTTTTAAGAAAGAAAAGTCCAATAAGAAGATGAGACCAATAAAAGCAAATAGAATGGATTAATGTCCTTTTCAATGTGATTAATAGGTCTAATCCTTTTCTTCCTTTGGAGTTTGGAGATAACTTACCTAGGACCACTTTCACCAAAAATATGATAAACCACAAAAGAAATTAATTGGTCTAATCCTTTCCTTCTTCCTTTGGAGTTTGGAGATAACTTCACCTAGGACCACTTTCACCAAAACTATGATAAACCATAAAAGAAATTAATTGGTCTAATCCTTTCCTTCTTCCTTTGGAGATAACTTACCTAGGACCGCTTGCACCCAAATATGATAAATCATAAAAGAAAAAATAATGGTAAGATTAGATTTTCAGAACTTCGCTCGTGCAATGTTTCGCCTTGCATTATCTGCAAGATATAAAAAGAAAAAAGAAAAAATCCTGCAATGGTAGGAGATCTCCATAAATGAATAGGACAAAATTGCAGATAGGCTTCACCACTCCCAGAATATATATATATATATATATATATATATATATATATATATATATATATATATATATATATATATATATATATATTTCAAAGAAAGTAGATGACGCACAATTAATAATATTAACGTTTCACAATTAAATCACTTTAAAACTATATACCTGCAACTTATCAAGAAGAAAACGTGACAGCAATAAGAGCCATCATCAAACATGTACCTGGTGACACTAAATTTCATAGTCTATGAACATAAATAAACATAATAATAATATGACATTTTATGTTGAACCTAAGGCACTTGGATTTTCCTATATCTGATTCTCCGAAAAGAAGAATAAGGAAAAAGACCCAAAAAGATGGTAATTAACAAAAATTATCAAACCAATGATCATGAGCTTCCTGCTTCAAGCTTCATTTCCCATCAAATAACTACGTAATTTCTTGACCAAAAAAAAAAAGGCTAAGCTAAGATGACATCTCATTAAGAGAAACATGAACAACATTGTTCACACACGCATCATCTACTTCTTTCATGTGAATATCGTTGTTGTTGCTATTTGGGTTGTAGGGGTTGTTGATATCACTATCAAATCCTCCTCCACCACCATTGGCATTGTCATCATCATTACTTTGAGGAGCATTTGCATTTCCATTTCCATCTTCAGATTTCTTCCTAAAAGTGTTCTTATTGTTATGCATCCACACTTTGAAGACCCCTCTTGAGACCCCAATGTCATTGCAAAACTCTTGGACCAACCCGTCATCCCCTTTCTGCATTCTCCACCCCAATTTCTCTGAGAAGCTATGCATCTTCTCCTTCTGCTCCTTGCTGAACTTGGTCCTGTACCTCTTCTTGGTGGGGTTCTCGCTCCTCATCATCGACAAATTGAAGCTTTTGTGTTGTTGTTGTTGGTGGTGGTGGTGTTCGTCGGAGGGTTCGGCAGAATAGGCACTGCCGAGGGCTAGAAGCATGTGAGGTGCAGAAGCGTGGTAGGGTGGCACGTGCGAGAGTGGCGGCGGTGATGGGCTAGATATCGGGCTCTGGCTGTGGCTCGGGCTTGAACTCAGGCTCGGTGATGTGCTTTGGCTCATGGCTCGGTGTGAGAGTGGTGCTGGCGCTGATAGGGTATAGATACAGTTTAAAAATGTGGGGTTGTTGTTTTTAAGGTTGTTGTTGAGGTTGTTTTCTTGGGGTTCGCGGCGGTGGAAGTTGCGATGGCAGCCGCACGCGGCGCATTTTAGGGAGCGGGGGTCGGAGGGGACGGTGGAAGAAGACAGCATGAACTCGCCGCAGCCGTCGAGAGCATGGCCGCCGATGCTGGCGGCGTGGTTTTTGAGGCATTCTTTGTAGGAAACCACCATGGACGGCGGCTGAGCAACGGTGGTGGTGGGATGGCGCTTGAGTGTGCCGTTGGCGAAAGATAGAGACTTTGGGGTGGTGGTGGGGATTGGCGTTGGTGGGGTGGTTTTAGTAGTAGTATTAGCAGCATCTAAGGTTTGTGTTGTGTTTGTGTTGTGGGTACTGATGGAGGTTAGGTCCATGTTTGTTGTCTCTTCAAGGGGTGATATAACAAGAAGAGAGAGAAAGTGTGTGTGAGAGAGAAAATAAGATGGCGAAAGGGGTGGATTAGGGTTTTGGACAAGTTTAAAGCATGGTGTTGAAAGGGTGAATTGTTGGGATGGAAGGGGAAAAGAAAAATAAAAGGGAAAGAAAGGGGTTAATGGTTTGGAGGAAAGAGAGTGATGATGATCATGCAGGTAGAAATGGGTGATGATGATGGTTATAATGAGAAGTGATGACAAAATCTGAGGTTTAAATGGGGTTGCGAGGAGATAGAGGGATACAGCAATACAATAGGGTCCAAAATCTCAACCACTAATGATTTGAGAAGAGAATACAAACAAAACAATCAAAAGGTAAAATTACAGATTATGGGAAAAAAGAAACAAGATTATTAATAGGATAATTAGATGTTTGAGCTAGCTAGTAGTAATGTAGATGTATTTACTGTTTATTATTACTACTATTTACTATTATATATTATATTATATTTTAAAAAAATAAATAGTATATATATTAATAGTATAAAAAGTTTTTAGATTATTGTTAAATTATATAATAATTACTTTAAAAATTATACTAATAATAATTTTTTATCAGTTAAAAGTGTAATTTTCTTTTCACTAACTATATATATATATATATATATATATATATATATATATATATATATATATATATATATATATATATATATATATAAAATTAAAATATTGAAAATATGCAAAATTGTAGTATTGTATTTTGAAATTTTGAAATATTAATTTGGATTTCATCTTATTTTGGCCAACTGAAATGAGTATAATAATAATAATAATAATAATTGAGTGTTGTTTCTTTATCAATCACATGTGTTAGTTGGGGGCGATAAATTTGTCTGAAAATATTAGGCAAGAATATATTCGTTGAGGTCACTGATTCACACAAGAGTCAGTGTCTGCTGCAGATGAGTCTTAAAGGGGAGGGTACGTACGTGGCTATTGTCCAGGTCAGGTGGTGCATAGTACCGAAGGACATTTCAGGCACAGCTGGGCCAGCTCATTCCTTCCCTTCCCCTACGCTGCAAAGCACACATGAATTCTGGTTTTGCTTTCTGATAATAATATGGATAATTAATAAGACTCAACCAGCACCACTTTGCTGCTGGATGCTCCTTCCCAACAACAAAACCTTACCTCATATTTTCATATGCTCACGCAACAACATTTTCAGTTTTTTTCAGACAGGTTCCAAGTCTCCAACCACAGAATAATGGGCATTTGAATTTTGAATTTGATCATGGGTGCAAAAATATTTGTAAAAACTTACTACCTCCTTTTCATTTCTTTTAATGTTTTAGCTTTATAAATTTTGTAAGTATCCTAACATCATTAGTTAAGGAAATAATAAAAAAAACTTATTTGGAAGACACAAAATGATATTCCCATAATCCTTTTTGTGTTCTCTGTGACTTACACGTTAAAAACTTCTCTAATATTTACACTATGTGAATATGTGAATCAAGGTTTTATGTGATCTACATCTACTCTTTGGCAATTGATATTTGATGGAGCACTAATGAATTAGGACCTCATTTCATCAATTGGTCATTTCCCTCTTCTTTTGGCCGACAATGTGTAGAGGTGAAAAGGACTTGTTTGGAAATGTACCAACTTTCAATTTAGAAGAGAGCACACTATCTTGCAATGCTCAGCTTTTGTCTCGCTCTCTGGGTCACGAAACCTTGACAAAAACTAATAGCAGGTCTTGCATTTCGTTTGTTTTCTAACAAACCCTTTAACTTCTTAATGGCATTATAGTCTGTTTGGCTACCATCCAAAAGCACAGTGGTGGTGAACAAAATCAATTCAAAGACAGCGGGTTTGGCAAAGTTAATTCTGCTACAAGTAAAATTGATTGAGAGAATTGCGTTTTAACTTTAATGTGAGACTTGTAAAGCATATCAAGTGAGATAAGAATTTATTATGAGAGGATAAGAGGAAGAAATTTAGACCATATAATTAAAAGTCATATATATTGTTAAGATCAAAAGTTATTTAATCTTAATCATGTATAATTGTATAATTTTATACAAAAACTTATCTTATTTGATAGGCTCCAATATGTATCTGTTTGGGCGTGTATGTTAAAATATTATTCTTAAATATAAATAAATTATTTTAGCTTCAATTATTTTATGTGTTTGTTTTAATGATTAAAGCACTTAATTAATAAAGGTGTTTTAGTTAAGATATAATTAAATTTTATATTAATTAATAACTTTTATTATTGGTACATTCATCTTAGAAGAAATAACAGGGAAACTAAGAGGAGGAAGAGGAAATAAAAGAAAGAAAATTTGGTTCCTAGAGCTTTTAATTTCCTCACTCAACCAAAAAGATTTTCAACTCCAATAATTTCCACTCAAAATAATCAATTTTTTTTTCACAATCAATTGTCATCGAGTATATAACAAAAAAATAATCAATTTTAATAAAAAAGAAACAATCAATTTTTTAAAAAATAATTGTTTTTCCCTTTTTCTATTTTTTCCAAACAAAACACTCCTAAAATTCATCTTTTTATTTTTCACTTTCATCTACCTTATTTCTCTTGTTTCAATCAGACCGTAAAAGACAATAGTTTTTTTTTTACCTGAAATGTATTGTACAACACCATTTTTTAGTATAAAAACAAATTGTAGTATGTTTACTTTAACTAATCTCATCAAATAAAAAAAAAATGTCTCTTTTTGGTAAAGGAAAAATTGAGTGGAGAGAAAAAAAATGTGGTAAATAAAAATATTACTGTGTTTAGTTCAAGAAAAATGAGACAAGAGAAAAATTTAAAGTTGTGATGTTCACTTATTTTCTTTCACTTGTTCATTTTTTCCTATTTATTTTGTATTTCTCTTAAACAAAGTATTTTTATTATTTTTACTTCATTTCTCATCTATTCCATTCAGCATTCGTATTTCTAACATTTTTGTTTTGTAACAAACCGACCCTTAATAATTACAATAACAACTATTATAGTGTTATATGATTGATAATTAATAGTCATGTTTCTTAATTACGTAGTTAAAAATTGGATTCTCAGATAAGTAGACGAAAGAATACGAATACCTATATTTTAAGAAATTCGTTAATTTCTTAAATAAATATCCGTACCTAAGAGATTAGTCGAATTCTCTATCAGAAAATATCTTTAAGTACCAAACAAAAGATAATCACACGCAAATTGGAATTAAAGAAATAATTAGTTTTGCTATACAGTAGACAGGGATATGTCTCAAAGATAATCTTAACTATTTGTCCGGATAATCACTCGGATCGGACCAATGCTTATCCATTTGTTTCTTTATTAAAGGCAAAAATTGACCTGAGTGTTGTGGTTATGAGAATATATTGAACAATGGAGCACTTTTTTAGCATATCATGCCTTCGGAGCATTCACATTTTTCCCTTCTGCATCCATTTCTATTTTAACCAAAGACCAAACAAAAAGGAAAGAAGGAAAAAAAAAAAACTAAAACTATTAAAGTTTAAAACTTAAAAACAAACAAAGCTGTGGAGCTCATGTACATGTTCTGTGTGGAAGTGTGATTATATAATGGCAGGTTCATCATATATTTATTCTTCTATTACTATTACATAAGATCTTTAATAATATTTTTATTTAACATTTAATAAATATATTATTAAAAGTCTTTGATAACATTTAAAAATATCATCAAATTATGAATAAATTTTATTAATATATTTTTATTATATTTTATTAAACGTTGCATATAATTCATGTTGTTAAAACTTAAAAATTACATAAAAAACTTTAGCAACATGAATTATACATAACATCTTATAAAATATGGTAAAAATATATTAGTAATATTTATTAATAATTTGATGACATTTTTAAAATATTATAAAAAAATTTACCAACATTTTTATTAAGTATTAATAAAAATATGGTTGAAGATCAGCTATGTAGTAGAGTATGAAGTTTTCAATAATCCTGCACGTGAGAAGTACTGTTTTGCACATGTACATTACTTTAACACATTTTCAACCATGAGAAATGCAAGTAGTAATATTCTATCTATTTTTTCTCTTATTAATTCAATTTTATTAAAAAATTTAAAAATATTTTTTGTAAGTCTTTTTTTTATCAGCTTTTGCATGTCTTTCATTTTATTTAGGCAAATGTATCATATATATATTCACGACCATAAGAGACAAAAAAAGATGGTCCTAGCTAAACCATTGCTACCCACAAAAAAATGCCTCCCAAGTGTGTAACTAATATCCAAAAAATTAAGTCAGAGTAAGCATCCCATAGGATTA
Organism: Glycine max; assembly: GCF_000004515.6. Lineage (NCBI taxonomy): Eukaryota > Viridiplantae > Streptophyta > Magnoliopsida > Fabales > Fabaceae > Glycine > Glycine max. The sequence continues at coordinate 41,372,265 of NC_038243.2, read as the reverse complement.
CTGTGCCAAGGTGAATAAAATAAGCCAGGCTTCACCCCTCGTTTGTATAGCAATCACTGCCATGAGATGGCTTTAATATGTGCAATGATTCTCGAAAATTCTGCATTTTGTTCTTTGAAGATGATCCTATTTCTTTGGATCCAAATACACCAACAAGTTGCGTGCCAGAAGATATATTTCAAAACTTTATTCTTGATCCCGTTTAGGCATTCTCCCATCTGCAAGTATAATTGAGAAATATGTTTTGGGAGAGTAAAGCTTAGTCCCAACCAACACAGTACCGTATACCAGACTTTTGAGGAAAAGGGACATGAAAGGAATAGCTGGTTACTATCCTCCAAGGCACTGCTGCAAAAAACACAAGAGTTTTGTAGTGGCACAACTACTACGCCCCTCTTATTTAGCTGCTGGTGTGTCGGTAACCGATCCAGTAATGCAAGGACCTACGAAGGGACAACTGAATTCCAAAAATGCTTGATCCATGTTGGAGGGGAATCAACTCCCATGCCCTGTTGCTGATGATTAATGAGAAAGTTATATGCCGAGGCCACAGAAAAAGAATTTGAGTTGTCTTGTTTCCAACACCATCTATCTGGACAGTTTGGTTGTAACTGCACCTCTCGTAGCTTATCCATAAGGGTTGCCAAAAAGTCTTCCTCCCAGTTGAAAAGCCTACGCCTCCAGCACCCTGACGAAGATTGGTTTTCTACCATAAATTCCAGCATATCTGCTGCTGAAACAAGTATGTGATCTGAAATATAATATAAGTGTGGGAAAGACTCTTTGATTGTCAAATTCCTTGTCCAAGCCTCATACCAGAATGAAGTGCTAGTTCCATATCCAAGTTGCCTTTTGTGGGAATTGGAGAACCATAAAGGTAGGCATGATGAATGGAACTCAATACTCACAATATCCCGCCACCAAATACTAGACTTATGATCAGCTGATATCATAGATAAGCCATCAATTGCTCCATATCTGCATTTTAACAAGCTAAACTAGATTGTAGAATGATCTTCCAAGTATCTACGTCGCCATCTTGTCAAAAGGCTTAAGTTAAAGAGTTCCAAATTTTTTACCCCAAGGCCACCTTGTGATTTTGGAAGACAGGCTCTCTTCCAATCAATCCAACAAATTTTGTTATGGTCATTCGGGCCATTCCATAAGAATTCTATTACAACTTCATAACTAGTCTTCAAATTTCTTCAACCTTGATTCTGACCATGTCCGCTTGGGAAAGTCTAGGAGTTGGCATGAATGTCATCATCACAAGCTGACTACTTGGCATGGGACAAGAAACCATAAGTGGTGTAACATCCTCATCGGGTGGTGGTGGAATCCAATTGGGTGGTCTGCGTGAAACACCTGGATAGCAACATCCATTTGTGTTGTGACCTTGATGACCACATCTCTAGCAAGTTATGATTGGGTATGATCTCTTTAACTTTGTAGTTTGTGAAGGGTTCTCAGTAGTGTCCTTCCTTCTCTGTTTCTTAGGTCTCCCTGGGCGCCTCTTAATTGGTGCAGATGTTGGTCTATCATATGAAGTTGGTTCTCAATATTCCTCATCTTGTGTTGGTTTGATGAAATGCTCATATGTGGCATTGTATGATTCCATTGTCAGTCACTCATGACAAAAATCCTCAGGTTTTCTTACCTGATGTGCAATGCATGCAATGGCATGTTCACATGGCATACCTAATGTCAAAAACAAGGGAAGGGCAGAATCTTTTATGTGTCAAAAATAGAATATTAAACAAGTTCTATTCTTTGAACAAGTAAAAATAAGCAATGCATTAAGGGTAGGCAAGTTCCTGTATACAAAATGAAAGGCTACCATTAAGGGTAGTTGTGCAGACTTAACACTCAATGCATTGTTTTCATTGTTCTCCAGTAGGCAAAATAATTATTTGGAGCAAAATAATTGAGATTATGAAAACTAAGTATTTGGAGCTTCAAAATAATTATTGTTCATGTATATAAAATTATTGTGATATAATTATTGTATATAGTGATATAATATTCCTAAGACAATAGTCAAAAAATAATTATTGTATATAGAATAATTCCAAGATAGTAGACACAAGTGATATAATATTCCTAATTCATCCAAAGTAAGAATATTAGCATAATATTAACCTGTAAGCTCCCAGAATCTACAGGTGCATGTTTGTGCCTCCACGTCAACCTTTACATGCAACCTCCAGTTGCAATGTACTTCATATTTCTCATCTCCCGTCCAGTGTGGTGTCCATTTGTTACTTTCAATCTTCAACTTGTCCAACCTAGAGTGTTGGATTGGGCATAGTGGACCTTGTCTATTCAATAACTTCAATTTGTTACTAGACATTGTCCTCATGATGTAACATCTAATCTCCTCCGCCAATGACAAAATGGGCTTCGCCCTGTACTTCAAGATGCTTGCATTAAATCCTTCACACACATTGTTGGTAATGTTATCGGTCTTGCACTCAGTGCTGAAATATGCTTTGGTCCAAGCCTCCTTGGGCCACTTACCTAAATAACATCAAGCCTTCTCATTTTTCACCTTTAACCTCTCCATCACAGCATTGAATTGAGCAGGTGTGGTTGCCCTTGCACATTTCCACACTACACCCCTCAATTCCAAGTCTTTGTATTGCTTAATGAAATTCCTCCACAAATGCATAGCACAGTACCTATGAGGTGCATTTGGGAATACTTCATGAACAACAGCAATTAGTCCCTGAAAGATTTCACTTACTGTCAGTTTGGTCCTTCAAAGAACATATAAAAAAATCATAATAGTACAATAAACTAAAACACGTACCTTCTGCATGTCACTCATAAAATTCCACCCATGCTGCCTACAATCTCCCAAATCTTTCCTCAGTAGTGTGAGAAACCATCTCCAGTTGTCTTTATTCTCAGCATCCACAATTGCATAAGCAATACAGTAGTTATGGTTATTTGCATCTTGTCCAACAGCAGCTAGTAGTTGTCCCCCATAATAACCCTTTAAAAAACAACCATCTAGACCAATGAATGGTCTACACCCAGCCTTGAAACCTAACTTACAAGCTTCTAGACATACATAGAAACGTTGAAACTGAGGTGGAGCATTGGGAATAGGAATACAATCAATCTTAGTTGTTGACCCTGGGTTACTCCTAAGTAACTCATGAGCATAGTCCCAAATCTTTGCGTATTGTTGGTTAACATCACCTTCCACCAACTGTCTTGCTTCTTTTAATGACCTAAATAGCTTGGTGTCGTTAATTTGCACTCCAAATTCCTCCTTTAAGTAATCAAAGGCTTGTATATATGTGATTGTTGGCTGCTGCCTAATCTTTGCCTCAAGCTTCTTAGAGATCCACTTTTTCTTTGTTGTTTTGTTTTTGAAAACTCTAGCGCATGAGTGTTCACTATTGAAAGTTTTGACTTGGAAACATTTTTCACCTTTGTTCCAAGAACAAAAAATCTCCCACTTACACTCTTGTTCCTTACACTTCGCTCTAACCCTTTCACGATCATTCTTCTTCCAAACAAATTCCCTTCCTAGGTGAATTGTGTAGTCTCTAAGCGCATCCTTAAACAATTCAAGGTTTTCAAATTCCATCCCCAACTCTAGGTGAACTTGACCAAAGGTTGAATTTGGATTAAAAATTGGGAAAACAACCTTCTCATCATCCTCATCATCTGTACTAATTGGGCTCTTCAACTCCTCTGAGTGCCACGAATCTTTGTCTGACTGCTCATTATCTTCATCACTTGGAGGTTGCACACTTGCCTTTGCTCTTTTTTTTAGACATAAACGATGCTAGAGTCTCATCATCCAAGTATATATCGTCATCCCCACTTAAATATGAAGGTGAATAAGTAGGATCAGCCTCACCCTCACTATCAGCTTGTATCACTTGTGATTGAGTTTGAACTTCAATATCAACCATTCTACAATAACATAAACACATATATGCAGTAACTATAAGTCAAAATCACAAGCATTAACAATTCCATAATAACTTTTAAATCTAATATTCAATTTCATATAACCCACTGTCTCAGTAGAAGAAGAAAATTAAACCAAGTAATACAAGCTTAACTGAAACAGAGAACAACACTTTTCTTCAAGGCAATGCATGCAACTATTCATATTTCTAATGAACATATCAGTGAAACATAAATAACAACAATGAAAGGCTCCAAATGATAAAAGCCCCAATTTTTCCCTAATTTGTAACCCTAAAAACCTATCTGAAACATAAATAGAATCAAACCAACTAATAAAGTTCCAATATCAATGCAATACGAAACTAACAACAATGAAGTTCTAAAAGATTAACTTGCATCTATATTTGAAATGGGTATTTCTGTAAACCCTAGAACTATGAAACTGTAGAAGAAAAATCAGAATGGAAGAAAAAACAATCAACAATGAAGCTCAACGATGAAAATGGAGAAGAAAAAACGATGAAGATTATGGAAATTTTCAGAAACAGAGAATGCGCAACATACCTTAAACCTCGTTTTCGAATGATCAACGATGGAAGCCGATGACGAACGATGAAGAACGAACGATGATGAGAAGTGATCAACGACGATGGATGATGATAGTCGAGGAAGAAGAAGGTTGATGGTTGAGGGTTGATGGTGATTTTGTCTTCTCCAGAGAGTTGAAATGGGTTGTGGTCCCTGACAGTTGAAAAGGTCAGAGAGTGAGAGTGTTTTTGTTGTTTACTGAGAGAGTTGAAAAGTTTTTGATAAAAAAACCTAAAACGTGACTTTTGATTGTTTTTTAATTAAAAAAAATTATTTAAATAAATAAATGTTTAATGTCACTTTGGTCCCTCATTACGTGACATGTCTGTGTGGCACTAAACGTGTCACATCAGCGAAAACTGACGACGTTAACTACTCCATTCACGGCAGGGACTAACGTGACTAACAGATTGCACTTTCAGGGACTATTTTGTAATTTATCTCAATTCAGGAATCAAATTGACAGCGAGTTACATTTTCAAGGACCAAAATGACTATTTACCCATTATCCTTCGCAAGATGTTGATTAGTGGTCACAACAATTAATGTTCATTAATTCAAATTTCGGCTACAAAATATTCGGGAATAATCGTGACGATAACATGTGAACAATACCTTCCGCTACGTAACCCCCAAAAAAAATTCTGTGAGCAATATTTATGTCTCCTATTCACGGAATTGATTTAACTCGTGAATCTAATGATGCACATTTGGATCATAGTCATCATATGGTAATTAATCGTCTCTTTTAAAGTCTAGCTACTTCTCTAATCTCTATCATGCATTCTATACTAGACTCCAAGAAAACAGAAATGCGTGCTTTTCATGGGTGGCCATGGGCTAGTGATAAGACGTGTTAAGATTAAGGCTTGCCTAATTTGCTTTGCTTCAATTACCTAAGAGAATGGCTAATTGGCAATATAACTCAATTTTTTCTTTTTAAGAAATTTTAAATTTTAAGAATTTTAAATATTTTAATTAAAATTTTTTATTTTCAAAATTTTATATTTGGATAAAAAAAATTAAAATTATGAAGATGAAAAAAATGAATGAAATAAAAAGAAAAAATATGATTGGTGTGTTAGTTATACATGTGTTCCTCTATACTAACCTGATTGATATGTTAGCAGCCATACTTTCTAAAGAAGACCGTAAGAAGAGAATTTCAATTTTTCATCTTTTAAAAGGAATTTGAAATTCTAAATTTTTAGTTGTTTAAAATTCTGTTTTAAAATTTCAAAATTTTAAATTTTTTATAAAAACATCTAAACAATGAATTCTAAATTGCAGAAATTCAAATTCTCTGATAAATTACTTCCCTCAGTTAAAATTTTCTATCTGAACACAATAAACCACCCTTAGAGATCATAATTATCTTTCATAAAAATAAACCTGTTGGAATCAAGCAGGATTAATATCAACAATAATTTAATTCTCTTATTATTTAATGCTACTACGAATTCTGGATTTAAAACATATTTAAATATGTATTTTTAACGTGAATTTTCATGTCTCGTGAAGCTATCCACTATTTCTTTTACGGTTTTAATAATTAGAATGTAGTTTTTCACATCTATAACATGTGTCCAAAGAACGCTTACAATTCATTTAGTTTCAAATTGGATAGTTGATTTTAAATTTATAATTAATTTTATATATATATTTGCATGTTTAATATCACATTAAAATAGAATCCATAAACTATTCAACTTTAAATAATTTATACTAAATTTTTCTCACAGCTTAATTTTATAATAAAAATATTTAAACATATAATATTGGTCATTAATGAACATAAGTAAAACGTTAGGTGATAAATTTTTAAAATTTACATGTAAATTGATTTATAATTAAAATTATTTTTTTCGTAGTGTCCAATTAAATTATCTCGTAATAAATGACAATCTAATCACCTACCAAATGTGTACTGGTTTTATTGTATACTGTGAGGCTGAGAGCACTCTATGCCATAAAATTCGGCTTTATCTTTGATCTCTTGGTCAAAAAAATCCTCAATGAATCAATGAAGCAATACTCTGACAATTTTGTCATCATCAATGGGGCATGCGCGGAGTGACACAAAGTACTAGACATGGACATTGCAATTTGACCCAATGAAATCTCATTCCTCAAACATATAGCTTAACTTGTGAAACTTACATTTCCCCTATCTTTATGATCTTCAAGTTTCCATGCCCCAAAAATGGGAAAAATTGAAGCGTGAATCTTGTGCAAAAGGATCAAGCCTTTCGGTTACAAGGTTGAGCCAAAAGTGCTAGAGCAAACAGTACAATTGTTTTGCTAAATTTGCAGATGAAAGGGGGAAATGGTAAATAAGACAACCAGCATGGATTTAGTGCAATAATTGAAGTTATGGTAAGGGTTAAATGAAAAAATAGTAAAGGAGACAACTAACATGGCCTTAGTGCAATCATTGATGTTATGTTAAGGGAACCATGCCGTTACCATATGCTGCCAAGTCTACAACATTTGTTAGGGACTCACTGACATAACCCAAATATAATATTTTGAAGCTTGCATTGATTGGGAGAGAGAGAGAGAGGGAGAGAGGCACCCTGATGCTCTTGATTAACAGAACCAGATTCCTTAGGTCAAATGCATATTGTGGACCCAAGATTAGCAGACCCATTGCTTTCTTTTTTTGTTTTCCAAAATATAAATTAATAATCTGAAGAGATAATGTATGTATAGCAAAGTAAATTAGAAATGTGGGTGGATCAGCCTCCACCTAAAGGCATTTATGAACTTTCATACAATATATTACAGATGCAGATAAGATCAAGGGTGGGAAAAACAAAATATCTTCTGACAAAATCATTTTTAACATTTAATAAATGATAAGATTTAGCCGGTTATCATTTAGTACATGATACTTGCATAATCTCCTATATATTGATGCATCTCAATTCATTTAATTATATGTCCTGCGGTGAACTACCTATCGACCAGGTGTTGGAATAATTGGGTTGTAAAACATAAAATTAAGGTTTTTCTTATCCTCATAATCATTTTCCCTTATGATTTATGTTTAAATGTAAAATTTATAGTTAAAAATATTATGAGAAACTCTTTCCATCTTAGGATTATGTTCCGGAGTTTGAGTCCTCTCAGACTGAGTTAGCATAAGCAAACCACATAAAAAGAAGGATTAAAATACAATTGGCATAAAAAAGAAAATATAAAATAAAATTGCAATAAAATTTTAGAATTTAAATTAAAATAAAATAGAAAAAATAGATAAAAAAAATAAAAATAAGTAAAAAGAATGAACAAAAATTATTTAATTTACACAAATCAAATTATTCTGCAACTAGTCCCCAATAATAGTGCTAGAAACTTGATGCTTACAATAATGTTGCACAAGGATAAATGCATCCCACGCAATACTATTGTAAACTTGAAAGTTTGTATATCTATCCTAGATACCATTTGTGTTTCTAAATAATTCAAATTATATAAACTAAATAATTTTGGGGATTTTATCTTGAGTTTGAGGATTGTTTATCAATTACATCAAAGAAATAACAATTAAGTCAAACAATAGTTTCTAAAAGAGAAATGTATGAGTAGAGATAAACTCGAATTGTAAGTTTGCATGTACTTGTTTTCCCCTAATTCCTATTATAGTTAAGAATCCTCAGTTATCAATTAATTACATAATACCTCTTAATTTAATTGTCAGCCCATGGTCAAGGTCAGAAAATATACTTCCCCCTAAATTAATCCTCAATTGGTCATTTGGGATTTAATTTAGGGTTAAGGATGAATTACAAAGAGGTATTTAAAAAGGGGATTTATGCCACTAGTTTGGTCATTGATAAACGTCAAATTTATCGTATTTTCATATGCAATTTGAGACATTTATTTGATACTTTAGGCCTTGTTTTGAATCAAATTTGTTATGTATTTAGTTTTAATATATTTTAGATAGGAAATACGATTTTAGAATTTTTTTTAATATGATTTTGTAAGTTTTTACAGAGAAAAAGGACAATTTTACAAGGTAGCTTCACTCAACTAAGGTATAGACCGCTCAAGTTAGCTCAAATAGAGGATAAGATGAAATTTTACAGAAGATATCTTGCTTAAGCGAGGAGCACGCCAAACAAGATGTCTAGAAACTAAATTAATTCAAAATAGAAATAATTATGGAGATATAACTCGAAGATAAATAAAGAAAAACACTTGGAAGATAATTGCAACAATTAAAATATATTATATCAACTAAAGAAATAATTTTCATGTATATATTATATTATTTTCTAAATCAAAGAGATTATTAGTCTCTATTAAGCACATCTATGATTATATAAATAGAGAGACATAGGTAGCAACAAAAACACACACCTCTACACACTATCCTTCACTGAAAGATCATCTTTTCTCTTCTTGTATTTCATGAGTGGCTAATTTCTTAGCTAGGAGAGGAAAGGATTGAATCCTATCTGATGTAATTTTCTCACATTAATATATTGTTTGAGTTTAATATTCACCTTCTATACTCAATACTTTTTGAGCTTGCGCACCTCATAGATGATTCTAGCACTACTACAAAAAGATGATTCTACATCGATTCTAAGACACTTTTAATGACGATTTTGAACCATCTTTGTAGTCAATGTCGTAGAAAGTCAAAACTTTTTACAACGGTTTTTGAAAAATCGTCTTAGAAAAGATGCACATTCTAAGACGGTTATTTTTCTGAGAACCGTCTTAAAATGTGCAGCTTTTCTAAGACAATTTTTCAAGAATCGTCTTAGAATGTGAAGTTTTTCTAAGACGGTTTTTCAAGAACCATCTTAGAATGTATTTTTTTTTAAAATAAAATATATTGAGAATTCTAAGACGGTTTCATGAGAAAACCGTCTTAAAATGCAGACATTCTAAGACGATTTTCTTATAGAACTGTCTTAGAATGTATTTTCTAAAAAAATAAAAAAAACATTAATTATAATTCTGAAGATTGCTTGTGCTATATATAATATGCTTGTAAGTGTTTGCTTCTACAAAAGTATTTGTTAGCTTGCTAAAAGATATAACTATTTCATTACTGAAATCATCTCATTCTTAATCATGAATAATAGAATCGGAGCCCTAAATGTGGAATTATCAAAGATAGTATTAAAAACTTTACACTAATATTATCGAAGTTGTACTCTTCACTCCCTCTATGTGTTGTTATATATATGGAAATCTTCTACAACAAGTACACCACAAATCTGTTAGAATGTTGTTTCCATAAGAATCCAAATCCTATGATGACGGTCTTTAATTCAAAAAATACTTCCTATCAGTATCTGAAGATCAATCGATGCAATGAGCATCCAATAAAACATTCAACATTGATTTAAAACCACATAATGGAAATCTGTTCAAACCTAACAGCAGCATCATTGCAATTTGCAAGTAACAAAATAACAATCTATAAAAATTTTCCCCATCTAATGTTGAAATACACACACACAGTCAAATACTAGGGCCACCTCCATGAACTAAATCAAAATGGTAGTGCATTGAAACTACTAGTAAGTAAATGCTAGAGATGACTTTGACTATCACAAGACTTAATATTGAATCCAAATAATCACAAGATTTTAATTACTGAATTCAGGTTACTAACAAAGGCAAGATAGAGACTGACACTTGAACATTAGACTACTGTTAAAAGTTATGAAGACATCAATGTACCTCATTATTTTTTTTTTATATTATATCCATGCATTCCTTTTCTGTTCCATATCAATTTTAATCACATTTTCTTCTTACCTTTTTTCACATCACATATATCACTTTTTCCTCTTCATCATTTCTCTTTTTCTTTCCATATCCCAATTCTCAATTCAGCACCAAAAAATTTCCATTTTTCCTTTCTTTTTTGAGTGTACAATTGCACGTATGTACATATTTTCTTATTCTTATTAGTAACTTAGTCATTTATACACGCAACCACACTCCACACATGACCAATACACACTAGGCTGAAGAAAAATTAAGCATGCAATTGAAATTATAATGTTTGAGGAGAGATATTTTAAGTGAAAGTGAACTTAGGGAAGATATTGGCACTTAATAGAATAAATAAGACAATAAATAAAAAACTATTCCTATTAATATATTTAATAATGTAAAATGTTAACATGATTTGAAATAATAGGCAACTACATAATAATATAATATATTATTATTTAATACTTGTAAAATGTTAATATTATATTCAATTTCAAATAATAGGCAAATTTTATACCATGAAGAAAGAGTTTGGTGACTACACAAGACGCTTGAGCTTGTGCTTTCTCTTTTCCAGCTCAGCTGGAGGATTCAACAAATCAATATCATTCTATAGAACCTACTAAAAAAACATTTTTCATTCAGAAAATCTAAATTCAAATAAATGATATCACATTGTTCCATCTTCTAAACTATAATAACAGAGGACGGTCGTCTAAAAAACTAAAATTGATAATAAAAAAAAATATGATCCTTCTCTCTATCGTTTGTTTTTTATTTTTTTGCCATTTCAAGATAGAAAATTGCACACATGAATGGAAGAATGGAAAATTGGAGAAACAATTGAAGATCTAATGTGAAAATTAAGAGAGAGAGAGATAGAGAGATGAGAGTCACCATTGTAAGAAAGAAGCGCTAAAAACCTCAAGAAAAGGCTCAACCCTAAGTTTAGCAGCAGCAGCAGCACAAAGCAGCGAGGGAAGAAATGAAGAGGAGAATCATTTATAAAGCTCTCTTTATCACCAACAAAGTATTACACAAATGCTATATACAAGTATCTTAGCATCATCTAAAAGCTAAGAAGCCAACTACATAATAAAAGCTTCAAATAAATTAATAATAACATGGCGCAAGCCTTGATTTAAATCCACTAATGCCAACAACAAAAAAGAAGAAGAAATTTAGAAACCACAAAATATATTACACAAATGGTAGAAGAGAATAGAGCAAGACGAAACATACCAAGCGGAATCAAACAATGGCACTTCCACCTCCACCGGACCTCAAAGCTCCGTTCGAATTCGAAGAAGAAGAGTTAACCACTCTTTCTTCCTCATATTCCTTATCATTTGTTGCGCGTCGTCAAATCCCTAATCCAAAGCCGAAGCAGATCGCGCATCCTTCTTCTTAGATCCTCGTTGTTTCTTCCATGCGGATCCTTGTTGCCAGAGCGATCCTCCGCCTCATCGTGTTCCTCGAACTCCTCATCGCCGTTATTGTCATTGTTGTTATCGTTGTCGTTCTCCTCATCGTTGTCCCAGCCACCGAGCTCAATCCTGAGGAAATCGTTCTCTGTAGAGCGGCTTGGCAGCTACAGAGGCGGAGGTGACGCGTCGTCGTTATGCGTCGAATGAACAATTAGGCGAAAGACCTGGAGGAACTACGAGTCGAAGTAGGGGTCGTCGGAGGAGGCGGAGGGGGAGCGAGAGTGCGACGACTCTAGAGGTTGGGAGGCACCATTATTTTTGTTTACTGGCTCTAGAGGTTGGGAGACGCATTGGGTTTAGAGGTTTGGAGAGAGAAAGGGAGAGACTGAAACAAATAAAGGGTTTAGAGGTTTGGAGTGAGGGGGGATATGATGGGGCGTAGATGTACTTGGCCTAATTTTTTAAAACAAAGATGGTTCTATATAAAAACCACCATTGTACGCTTTCACAAATACATTCTAAGGCGGTTTTATAAATGACCATCATAGAACAGCTTATTTAAATCTCAATATTTACAAAATGCCATTGGTATGCTTTTTAAAATGGTTTTATGATGACTGTCGTCGAAATCTCGTCGTAAAAAATAGTTTTTTTTAGGAGTGTAGGAATTGACATGCACTTTGGCAAGTCTCATTGAAACTCGAACTAAATTGAATACTTAATTGGGGTTATCTCTAGGGATAGAACAATCTTGGTTAAGCCTCGTTAATTCCCAAATGATAATGCTGATTGCTTGTGTTGGTTTGCCAATGGATTAAGAATCATGGCAAGTGATTTAGGGTTTATCACCTTAGGGATTAGGGAGAGAATACATTAATGAATTGGGGATGAACGATATAACGACGTAGAAGTGTGAGGAATTGCTGTAAATAGGGGGATTATGAGTACAATCTTAGCATCTCAATGTTATTGCTTCCATCTATAATTTAAAAGCCAAGAATATAATTATCTCTGCATTAGGCATGGATGAATACTTTAGAGTCTCAAATTGTAAGAATGCAAAAGAAATGTGGGATACATTACAAGTAACCCATGAAGGAACAACTGATGTAAAGAGAACTAGAATAAACACCCTAACACATGAATATGAACTTTTCAGAATGAACCAAAATGAGACCATACAAGATATGCAAAATAGATTTACACATATAGTTAATCATCTTGCATCATCAGGAAAGATATTTCCTAACGAGGATCTCACTAACAAAGTACTAAGATGTTTAAGCAGGGAATGACAATCGATTACAAGAGACTCTGAATGTTGGGAATTCAAATTTTAAATGAAGGGTCACAACTGTTCAAGAAAAACAACTGTGTAATTGATTACACTAATTCTGTAATTGATTTCCAGAGAGGATTTTCAAGGAATATCGCCAACAGTCACATCTTATCATTTGGATTTTGAATGGCCATCAAAGGCCTATATATATATGTGACTTGGGACGAAATTGAAGAGAGAGTTTTGCTTGACAAAAATGTCTTATTCTCTCAAAAGACAATGAGAGAGATTCCAAAAGAACTTCGTTGTCAAATGCTCTCTCAAAAGAAATCCTTGACCAAACACTTGCAAAATCTATAAGGATTCTTACATGATCTTCATTGTAATATTCTTCTCTTGAAGAGAGAATTCTTCTTCCATTCTTCTTATTCAATAAGATTGGTTAAGAGATTGTAAGTCTCTTGTTGTAAAGCATCTGAACACAAGGGATGGGTTGTCCCTGTGTGGTTCAGACTTTGTAAAGGAATTTACAAAGATAGTGGAAATCTCAAGTGGGTTGCTTGAGTACTAGACGTAGGCACGGGAAGTGACAGAACCAGTATAAAATTGTGTTTGCATTCTCTCTTCCCTTATCTTATTTATTTTGTTGCAATCAATTGTGTCTTTCATTTTTAAAGAACATTGTTAAATTGATTGTTGTTGCTTCTTCTGCATTCTAAGCTTATCCCTCTTAAGATTATTGAGGTCACAAGCTCCAACAGATTTCAATAATCTATTTTAAACTTCTAAGTGGCAATGGTCGAATAGGTTTGAAGTATGGGATGATAGGGAATATCAAATCTTAAAATCAATAAAAAGTTATATGATATTATAAATAAAAGATATGCAAATAATTAGAATAATGAGTAAATTATATGTATCTCTTCTAAGATTTAACGAAATTATAAATGTTTTTTTTATAGAAAAACTTACATATGTCTCCCCTAAGGTTTAAGGAAATCAATATGCTTCCCCTGAGGTTTAAGAAAATTACACATGTCTCCCTTTTATTTTTAAAACCTACACAAATCCCCTAAATATCGTCTAAGCATTTGATAGTAGCAAATCATGTGTGTTGAAAATTTTGATAAAAAAAAGACTAAAATATATTTTCCATCCTCATAAATATGGAAATATTTCAAATCGATAACTACAAAAAAATTTGTCTATTTTACGTCCTCGTAAAATTTAAATTTGTTACTTTTTTGTCCAAAGCTAAGTTCAAGTACATCCAAACCTTTATGTATGCTATTGTAAAAAAGTGTCAAGATTTTAATTTTTCTACATCGATTATATGCTCGGAACTAAGTTTAAATACATCCAAACCTACATATATGTTGTAGAAAGTATTAGGTTTTTCAACTTTTTTACATCGAAGTAAGACATTTAAATTTTATGAGAATGAAAAATAGATATTTTTTTTGGAAATAATGGATTATGAACATTTCCATATTTATGAGGATGAAAAACATATTTTAGCATTTTTCATTCAAAATTGTCAATGTATATGACTTGTTACTATCAAACGTTTAGGCGACATTTAGGGGATTTGTATAGGTTTTAAAAACAGAAGGGAGACATGTGTAATTTCCTTAAACCGCAAGGGAGACATATGTAATTTACTCTAGAATAATTGTAAAATTATTTTTTACATATAGTAATTTTACACCACACAACCACAAGCCACATCGCAATATCCATAATGCCCATAATCATAGTAGCAATCACAACCACACTTTAAAACCATGATACTTAACTACTTGATAGCAATTATGAAGAGAAAAGGGTAAACTAACATTTTTTTTATTCATAAGAATTGAAGACACTCATATATTATGTTCAACCAATTGTGTGAGACTCTTTTGATGAACTACCATTTAACCATGCCACAAAAGTGAAATACCAAATATCACATTAGAAGTGGGGGGTTAAATAATGTGTTAGATAAATATGAAATTATTTCTCAAAGAGTATGGTTTTCTCACATAGATATGCCAAAAACAATGTTTTGAGTGTATTATCCAATGAATGGAAAAACAACTTCGTTAAGAAGCAGATATAGACTATCATCCAATGCTGATAGAACAATGTTTTCACAAAGACTTTCAAATACAAACTTATGTGACGAAGTGTGTCAAAATATGCTTACGAGAATACAAGTTAAAATAGACTTAGAGAGAAGTAGAACCACTTAAGTTTATATTGGTTCACTCAAACAACTAAATTACGTCCAATTCTCCTTTATAATCCTGTAAGGGGTTCTACCAATCAAAAATTGATTTCAAACAAATATTTTGTCCTATCACTTATTGCTACAACTGTATTCTCTAGGCCAATTCTGGAACACCTCTTAGATTCCATCTGAATCTAAGAACACCCAAGTATTATTTAACACTAAGTCACTCTTGTCTTTCACAAACAAAAAAGGTTTGAAATGAATACACAAATTTAAAACACTCAAAGAGTGGATAAGCAATTAAGCGCAAATATAATCAAATAACTTTATAGAGCAAAGGATAACAATTTAAGCATAATATTTATAAGAGCAAAGGATAACAATTTAAGCATAATATATATAGTATCATCCAATGACTTGACAAAATCTCAACACTTTAAATTCATTTGCTTGTATTTCTCTTGGTTTTTGTGTGTTGATGGCAGTGCTTGAGCTACCCTTTATAAACCTCAGAGAAGAGATTCGTTATGGAATTAGAGCCTTCCTTGATATGATCGTCTCACAGCTGGCACCTTGTGCAACGTGTCACTTGCTTGAGGTGAGAAAAGAAATAAAAGTACAAACAACTATTTGTGCTCCTTTCTCCAGCAATAACGACCTCTGAGGAATATTCTCTTCTGATTTCTTTTATTCTCTTCTATTTTATCCTTAAATACTTGAAATTCAAACGTTAACATTCAAAGCAAGAGAGGCAAAGTGAATGGTTTAAGGAAGTTGGCACAAGCACTTCTTTTTTTAGCTAACGTGAATCCAATACGTTGTTGGTCATCACTTATACTTAATATAAAATGGATTGTTTAAGTGAATAAATTCATTGGACACGATTATAAAGACACAATGTAAAGACACTAGTTTTCACAAATGATTGGATGCTTGTTTACAACAATGTGTTGGACCCTAAATATAACTCTATTAAAAATCAAGTTCTAGTTATAAATGGACATAACTAATAAGAGCATTAGGATAGAATATCATTATCGTGTGTGCTCATATATAATAAGTCATGTTTCACTTAAGAATAAATCATTAGTCCATCAATAATTTATATCTTTGTAATTATCAAAATATTGGATTTGAATGAATCGTTTAATTATGAAACGTTGGACCGTCTAGACCTAAAAAGAAACACAATTTTACCAAGTAGTAATAAAGATATTTTTTCATAGGGATTTTATTGTCAATTATTGAATACTCATAATTTAATTATCTAAACACAACTCAATAATACAATCAATTGAGTTAAGCGATTTGGACTTAGCTAGCAAATAAACATTACAAATCTAGCTCGAACATATATAATTTTAGAAACTTATAGACTTTTCAGTTCAACCCACTATAGCTTTTAACCCTCATCAAGTTTTAAATTTTGAGCATGGATTAAACTTAAACACTTTTTGCCTAATCCGATTATAGCACAACTTGTGCTTAACATGCAAAAAAAAAAAAAAAACTATATAAATTGGACTTTCAGTGGGCTTAAACCTCATTTTAAAAATTCAAATCAATCATGAAACTGTTAACTAAACTTGCGTGACTCACATCAAACCCACAACCAACATAACTCAAAGTTGTCCTTGAATTTAGACTTAAATTTTGAATATGAATTAAATCTCTTTCTAACTTTATCTAATCATGATCTGATGTATACTAACCTGTAAAAGTCCACAAAAATTATCTTTTCTTTTATGTTCAACTCTTCATATCTTCTCATCATATCCATGCAAAAAAGGTCACATCTTTATAGTAAACTATTGAAAAAATTAAGATTGACAAGGAAAAAAAACTGATAAATACAAACTAAAATTTTAAAACTAATTTTAATTTTTAAAATTTAGAAACTAAAAACTGAAGAAATGAAGTATCCTAAATTTAACAACTGAAATCCACCAAAAACGAGGCCCAAGAAAATCAAGATAAAGATGAGGAACTTACAAAAGAAATAAATAAATAAAATTCAACACGATAAGCATTGAGCAATCTACTACCATCTTTCCTAAATTTATTGTGAAGTGAAGTATCTTAAAGTGATTTGCTATTATTGTTCTTTCTCAAAATAATGTTTGATTGTAATTGAGGAAAAAATAATGATTATTTTGAAGGCAAATTGACGATAATTTTTTGTCACTCTTAAAGATAAGAATAATTTTTTATTGTAATTGTAACTCGAAAGTTCATCAATGATCAATTTGCTTATTGATTTCGAGAGGCTTCCTATATTGCATCTACTGGGTGAGGAATTAAATAGAAACGACTTCTAAAAACTATTTTAGTCTGAACGATGCAATGTCGCTATTGGAGAAGTCAATACAATTTGGAAACAAACCAAAATGGATGGCCAACAAGCACCGAAGACAGATGGGACATTCTCGTGCTCAAATTAATGCAAAAACTCTTGTCAAATTCTTCTACCGTTTGCGTTTGCTTCAATCATGATTATTACGGTGCAGGAAAACAGGCACGGACACAACCTTATCCCTATGGAATGACATGCTAACTTTCTAGTAGAATTAACATTGCTATAACTTTCAAAGACTTTGAAACTGCAATACAACAAAATGAGCGGTTCTTTTTGAGGGTTTAAGGACCCTAGAATATTAAGTACCATCTCAAAGTCTCTCAAGCTATGTATGTAAATTAGAGCTCAGAAAAATCATGAGTAAAAAAATGCATGGCATTCCAACAAGCCTTGTTACATACACTGGTGGCATACAAAAATTACACTTGTTCCGGTTGGTGTGTATTCATTGTTGGTGGTCCTGGTCCTATTGCAAACTGCAGACCCCTACGCTGCCCGGTTTGTAGAACAAAAGCAACTTGGGTTGCCGCTAGTGCTGCCGCTTCCTGTTTCACCGTAACATGAAAACCATGAGAATTTCCTGGAACATAAATAGTAATCCATCTACTTGTGAGTATTTGGTTGAACGTTCACCAAATTGATTTTGAATGAAGTTTATATTGTAAAATTGATTTTCAAGTGGGGTGATTTATGTTTGAATGCTTTTATCTTGAAAGCAAGTTTGCTGAAATTTAGTATAAATTTTTCAACTAAACACAAAAACTACATTTTATCACTTCTAGTCAAACCAAGGTTTTGAGGCATAATCAATTTTATATCTAACAACCAAACATCTATACTTTTATAAAATCATTATTCCCATCAAGAACAAACACACTATACATGTGCGTTGAAGTTTCCCAGCAACACAACCAAGAGATATGAACAAAGTTGGAGCCAAGAAGCATGATTTCAAAACAGAACAAACCAACACCGAATTAGAAAAATCAGAATAAAATTAGTCAGAACCAAGACTGAAACTTACTTGTCTTTGTCGCCGGCGTTGCAAAATACTGATTGCCCAAGCCATGATATAGCAAGGTAAAAGAAAACCAGCAGCTCGAAGCAAGAAAAGCTGCAGAGAATGGCCATGTGATGAGGTTAGCCCAATGATGTATTTGAAAGCAATACAACTACTATATGAACCACTTATCCCTAATGAACTAAAGTCACTCACAGAGAAAAAAGTGGATGGATCATCTTCAGCTTCAGAATCTGTGACAGAAAGTGCATGCCTTAAGAGTAAAAGGGCCATTAACTGCACCGAATAGAATGGATTAGGCTTAAAATCATGTCCAAGTATATTAGCAATTTAGCGTACTACTATATACAGTCAATGTCACTATAAGCCTTAAAGATCATATTCATAGTGAAGCAAGTACAATTGATTTCCTTAATTTTCTACTACAAATATGCCTAAAGCTTATAATACTACTAGAATAGTCAATGTTGCTATAGACCCTAAAGATCATGACAAGTACAATTGATTTCCATAAAATTCCAAACAAATATGCCTAAAGCTTGATACTTCTGGTGTTATATCTACTGTCAAGTATCAAACAACATGGCCTCTAGAAAATAATGTCTGGTGAACATAAATATGACTGAATTCTACAGATAATTTGTTAAAAATGATTTCTTACAATCAATGCAACTGAACGACAAAATGCAGCTCCACTGGCATGAGAAGCAGCATATCCATCGTATTCAGCTTCCAAGAATTGACGTTCAGCCTCTGCAATTGCTAAGAGCCGGGTATCACGCAAGTCCAATGGCATGCCAGAGATTGTCCAGCCTCCACTGCCAAAACAATCATAACTAATGAGTGAAACAAGACTTTGAAACAACAAGGCTTGTATTCAGAACTGATATACTGAAATAAAGACTTTTAAAACAGGAACTTTTGGCGTACCCTATATCAATGGTAGTTTCTTCAGGCTGAGGACGAGGTGGCGGGGCAGTATAACCAGGTTCATAGGACTGAGAATTACATATATAAAATTGAAAGAATTTAGTACACACCACTGAGACACACAATTGAACAAAATAATTGTTCAATAAAGCTTACTAGTTAAAACAATGCATGACCATATTAGCATTATCTAACCATCACCACAAATTTAAAATACCATAAATTTCACAAAAGTAAAAATCACATGTATAAGAACCATACCTTATGACATATCTCACAAATTATGTCTCCTTTCTCATTGCACCAACGCTGAACGCACTTTCTATGAGCATACTGTTCATGAAATTTCCAAAAAATCACCAATCGTTAACACAAAATGGAAATGCAAGCATATTAAAAGAAAAAAAAAAAAAAAACAAAGATGCCACATAAAAACAATGTCCCCTCCTTATTCTTTCTCATTCTCATCACCCATAACACACCAAACAGATTCATAATTCATATTATCACCAAGAAGATCTCTCTCATTTCTCAACAATTAACTGCATGTGTGGATTGTAGTTAAGAGAGGTCAGAAATACTTTTACTCCCAAAGCAACAATTTTTTAATTTTTTTCCTTCTTCATTTGTGAATCGGAATTCGTAATTGTGCAATTGTACATTGAAATTCGCAAAAATACTTTCTCAAACTTTAATCCAAACATAACCTTAAAACTATCCGATTTGATCAACATAGCTTCATACTTAACAACTAACAACGTCGTTTCATATCATAAACATAACATGACCAACATAGCATTATATATATATAAATTTTGATAAATTCACAGCTTCATATAACAATTAGCAAGGTTTTAAAAAAACGATCCATGACCGTGATTTGGGCCGCAACATCATGGCTTTTTTATCTGTCCACCACAATTGGAACCGCATCGGTCTGTCCATGATATCAACAAAAGCGACAAAACCGAAACGCAACCGTCACCGATATTTAAAACCTTGACAATTATTAATTATTTTTTAATTTTTCATTTTTAATTTATAATGGGAATGTACCTTAAGACTACCACTGCAGGAGCAGGGGGTCTCCAAATCGCTGACGCTGTCCTCCTCTTGGCAAATGCGACACTCCGCCAGCTGCAGCAGCGGCGCGTCCTCCCCGTCGTCGTCTCCGTCGTCCTCCGCAGACGGAGACGACCCGGAGGGACCCGCCACCGCGGCCTCATTGACGGGCGTCACGGGCTCGGGGGGTTGTTGGGCCAGCGGCTCGACCACCGGCACGGGCCGCACCAGATGGTCCACGAACAGCACCAGATGATCGTTCATTGATCCTATTTTTTTGTATTTTTTTATTTTTTTTCGAATAAAAAATTGAAAATTGAAAAGGAAAAAAGGGGTGGGGGAGGGGGGGGGGGGGGGGAAGAAGAAGAAGAAGAAGGAAGAGGAAATGGAAGAAGGGGTTGAAGAAGAAAAAAAAGAAGAAACCCCGGGATCGCACGGTGAATCGGCGGATCCCGAGAAAATGAGGGTATCTGAGAGACTCACCGGAGAAAAAGGGGAACTTTTATTTGTAACTTGTTAGAAAGAGAGAAAGGCTTGAGCGAGAAACAAGGAAGAGAGAGAGAGAAATGTGTGTAAAATGGCGTTGGGCGAATATATAGGGAAGGTGGTGTTGGTAATGGGCTTCGTTTTGTTTTGTTGGTGGCTTTGTGGAATTAAAATATGTTGTTGGAATTTTGGAACGGAGAAACTAGAAAGAGACATTATGGTCATTTTGGAAAAGATGATGTCGTTGGAGTCTTGTGTTGCCGAGCAAACGACCCGTTCAAATTGGGGTTTGGTTCGGGACCCACGTCTCAGGTGTTCGGACAGATTTTCTTCTTAGTCGGGGACAGCCAAACTTTTTTCTTTTTCCAACTTTTTGTTTTTGCTATGTACTTGAACTTAGCTTTTTTAAAATAAATTACGTTATGTTTTTTTTTTTATCTTGCAGTTTAATTATGATATATTTACACATCATTTAATTATAAATCATCATTTAATTATAAATCATCATTTATTTATATGACTTTTTTAGGATAATTATCATTAAAATTAATAAATTTATCATATATGGTAAATTGTGACGGTATAAAATTAACATTTCTTTTAAAGTATGTTTGGATAGAGAATTTTAACTGAGAAAATTGTTTGGATGTTTTTTTTTGAAGAATTTAAAATTTTGGAATTTTAAAACAATTTTAAACTGGAATTTCAATTTCCTTCTAAAAGGTGAGAAATTAAAATTCTCTTCTTACAATCTTCTAGAAGAAACACCGTATCAGATTGTGAAACATCGATCGGATCTAAACGTAGAGAAACACGTATAACTAGCACACCAATCACATTTTTTCTTTTTTTCATTCATTTTTTTTCACCCTCATAATTTTAACTTTTTTTTTATCCAAATACAAAATTTTGAAAATAAAAGAATTTTAAGTGAGGTATTTGAAATTCTTGGAATTTAAAATTATGAGGAAATTTAAATTCTTATAAATTATTCCTGTAATGCAATTTGGTGAATCATAATAGATAGAGGGACTAGCCTCATCTAATGTTGCTTTAGCAAAGGCTATGCACAACACTATTTGCTTGTCATTTAACAAAACTTATGGAGAAGTTTGGATACCGGGAAAGAATATCTCTATAATTTCTTATGATAGAGCCCACTTATGAAATGTCAATGGTGCCATCAACAATCTTATCATGCACTTACATACTAACAATCTTGAAAATAACATGAGACATCTCTATATTAGTTGCCCACTGCAGTGCCTAAAGCATTCCACAAGCCTCTCCTTCAATGATAGAAGGAGAAGGCCTTGACCATGAAGTTTTGCCCACCAAGAATCTGCCAACATTGTCACAGACACAACAAGCCCAGCTGGTTTTCTGGTCTTGGCTATGAAAACCTGTGTCAATGTTGCATTTGAAGTAACCTTCAGTTGGCTTAGACCATATCTAAATAGATTCATGAGGGGTAAAGGGTTCGGAATTCCTTACCACATTCCTAGCTACAGTCCAATCTACCAAAGATTGTTTAGCAAGTGTGGTCGTTCCTTTAGCATTGTGATTCTTACCTTCCTATATAAGATTATTTTGGCATCTCCATAGACTCCACAAAATCATGGCAAATAAGGAGCGACAGTGAGATTCCAGAGACTCAAACAAATGAAAACAAGCTTCTCTGAAATTTTTAAAACAGTCAATGGTTCTAGAAATGTGATGCCATAATCCAACTTCTTTCCAACAAAACTCACTAGATTGGCGTGTAAAGAAAAGACGCCAACTATTCTCCAGACCCTCATTGCATCTACTACAAATAAAAGGACAATCAGCACCCTTATCCCTTAACCTCATCGGAAGCGGTAATCAATCCCTGCACAAGCGCCAAAGGAAAACTCTTACCAGATGGGGAACTTTTATGTGCCAGATAATGAAAAGGATCCTTGAATTCGACATATCCGCTAGCCTCTCCATGACTACTCTGTAACCATATTTGACTGAAAACCTCTTGTTAGATGCTTCTCCCCAAATTCGCATATCTTCCATGCTTGAATTAATCAAGGGATTTGCCAAAATTGCTTCTACATCAACATCATTTTGTAATGAGGTCCATTTTCTAGTCTCTAAGACCTGGAACCAATAAATCTTGCATAGATAAATCATCAAATTTTGGGATAAAGGAAGTGGTTATTCTTGGATGATTATTCAATCTCAACCAGAAATCAAACCAAACCTTAATGTCCAATCTACCAAAGAGACGGGAAAACAAATAGATGCTCATAGCATAGGCTAGAATGGCATGAGCAACAAATTTCAGAATTATTTCCCTCATTTCCATAGATAGCTTCTTCCCCCTCCAAGAATTCATATTCTTCCACATTCTATCCTTTATGTAATTGAAAGTTTGCTTCCTACTACAGCCCACCATAGAAGGAAGGCCCAAGCTTGTACCTCCAAAGTCTCCAAAATCGCATTCTAAATTGATTGAGAGGTGTTTTGGCTAAAGAAAACTTTAGATTTTTTGTATTTTAGAGCCCGGCCAAATGCAGCTTCCTAATCACAAAGGATATTCTTCAAAATAACATTATCTTGCAAATTTTCTCTAGAAAACAATCATCCACGAATAATAAATGCAAAATCCCAGGTGCTTTCCCACAAATCTTAATGCCATGAATATCCCTCCTATTTTCAACCCTTCTCAATAAAGATGTAAGACCTTGAGCTAAAATTATAAATATAAAAAAGGGAGAAGGGATCTCCTTGCCAGAGATCTCCCAGGGGAGATAGGATCAACCTTGTCATGATTCACTACCACTACATACTAAACAGTTTTGACACACATCATCATCCACTCGGTCCATTGATTGCAAAATCACAACTTGACAAGGATTGCATCTAGAAACCCCAGTCAACGAGGTCATAGGCCTTACATATATCAATCTTCAGGCCACTTATCCATTTCCCCCTCTGGTCTTGGATTTAAGATAGTGAATGATTTCTACTGCAATGAGCACATTGTCCAGAATCGATCTCCCTTCGGTGAAAGCAGATTGCTCCTCCCCAACACACTTCCCAATAAAGCCTCTCACCTTGTGTTGCCAAAGCTTTGAACATAATCT
The DNA here is from genome assembly GCF_000004515.6 of Glycine max. NCBI lineage: Eukaryota > Viridiplantae > Streptophyta > Magnoliopsida > Fabales > Fabaceae > Glycine > Glycine max. The sequence goes on along the minus strand of NC_038243.2, from coordinate 41,348,107 downwards.
TGTGTAAAACATTGCAAAGAGCTATTGGTCACAAGTTACGCGTGGATTTGGGCATCTTACACTTGGGAATCATTGCAATGTTTGTAGCATTTAGTTTTAAAGGAAATTTACCTTCCTGCAACCACTTCGAGTAGGCCTGTGAGATTTCTGAGCAACAAAGGTTCCAGAACTTTTGAAAAAAAGTTGGATTCAGGCCATCAAACCTAGGGACTTGTCCGGATGCATAGCAAATAAGGCCTCCTTAAATTATTCCTTTGTAAAATGAGCTACCAAAGGATCTGTTATCCTCCTCCGAAATACATGATTGAACTGAATTAGTAACAGGCTCATAGAGGCCAACTTGGCCATTGAAAATATGCCTAAAGTAATAAGCCACGACTTCTTTTATATCCTCCTGAGAAGTCACCTCAATGCCATCATCTTTCAACAATTTATCAATGTGGTTCCTCTTCCTTCGAGTGGTTGTTGAGGCATGGAAGAGCTTCATGTTAAAGTCCCCACCATCCTTTAACCATAAAGTTTTAGATCTCTGCCTCCAGTAAGTGTCGTCTTGCACCATCAGCTCTGTGAGCCTAGCGTTAACCTCATTGAACTTGGAGATAGAATGCTCATTCCAACCACTCCTCAACATTTCCAAGTCTCTCTTGCAATGGGCAATATCATCACGAAATTTAGATTTTACCTTCTTACCTCAACTTTCTAAATCATCATCAGGACAACATTGCAGCTTTGAGGTAACATCTCCATAGGGATTACTGGCCCAACTCCCTCAACTATGGATGTCAAGTCCTCCTCCACGAGCCTCGAATTTTCAAAACGAAAATCTCTGGAAGTCGACATTTTCACAACACAACAAAATCGGGTTATGATCCAAGATTTAGGGGATAAGGTTCTTCAACCTCACTTCTAGAATAAGATGCAACTATAAGGGGATTCACTATTGCTCTATCTATTCTCTCTTCTACTTCATAAGTTGTCCCCTTACTACGGGCCCAAGTGAATGGATAACCCTCTAGCTTAATGTCCATAGTGTTGCAATCTGAGACCACCTCTCGAAAGCCTTACAAAAGCCAATGGGGGGTGCTCAACTCGCCTACACTTATTATCTGGAGAGAGGATGTCGTTAAAAACCCCAATTATGCACCATGGGAGACTAATATTAGCAACCAAGGAACAAAGCATGTTCTAGGAGTCGCGTCTTCGAACTCTATTAGGAATACCCTAAAAAGGTGTAAGATACCACGAACCACGCACAACATCCTCGATTAGAACATTAATAGTTTTGGGGAAAATGCAGCACCTTACAGTTGACGTTCTCCTTCCATAGCAGTGCTAGACCCCACTTCTGCCATCCCTATCCACCATAAACGCATTAGCAAACCCCAAATTAACTCTAACCTCCTCAACCTTTTGTTGGTGAGCCAACAATTTTATCAACACAATCACGTTTGGTCTGTTGGACCGAACCAAGCCTCGTAAAATTGGAACTGCACGGAGGTGACCCAAGCCTCTTCAGTTCCAGCTCAAGATGATCATAACTTCTAGAAGCCTGGGATCTAGGGCCTGCCAATACAAAATTTTGCTTGTTTGCTTCATGGATTGCATGGTTTTTTGGGAAGGGTCTATGCTATGTCAAGGTCCAACTCCCCACCTTTACTTTTTTGTTCGACCTATTCCTCCTCATTTTTTTGTCAATACTGATATCCTAAAAGTTTTTCATATCCAAGTCATCAAATTTCGGTGGATTAGTTCCTCAAATCATATCCTTCATGATTGGCTCCTCCATTAATTCCTTCCTACCATTATTACCAATGATTTCCTTGTCCCCACTTACCAACCCCTCCAACACATCCAAATTAACATTAATTGTATCATTAATTTTGCCTGCAATTCTGCTTCCCTCCTATCAAGATTCTCCTCCACTATCATAAGGAGTGACATCACCAGACCTTCCTTCCTGTATCCATTTGCTACCATCCACTCCTTCTTTCCTTCAGTTGTCTACTCGCAGATCTGCATTCCACCCCCTTACTCCTTCATCTTTAGCCTTCTAAAAAAGAACAGGATAGAACTTCTCCCTGTGGCCAATCACATCGCAGGCAAAGCAAAAATTACCTAGTCTCTCGCAATTAGATTGAATCATCTGCCACTCTCCTTCAGGTTTCCTAAGCTTCTTCCCAGTTTTGAGTGGATTCCTCAAGCCAACTAGCACCTTAATTCTCATAAACGGTCTCGAACCTCCAGTGTTGTTCTTAGAGTCATATTCTAAGAACTCCCTAATGAAATTCTCCATGTGTTTCCCAACCATTGGCGTCACAAAACCTGTTGGCACATCATGCAATTGTACCCAAAATGGAATATTGAACAGAGGAATCTGTGTCAACATGTCCCCTGCGCTTAATCTTCCCAGCACTAGCATGTGGTTGTCAAGCGACCATGACCCACTTTCTACTATGCGCTCCACATCCAACCTATGGTAGAATTAGAACATATGCATCCCTTGTGGGATCTCTGTGATTGTCACTCCCTTCATGACCTCCAAACATCCGCCATCCTCCTTCATTATATGTCCCTTGATCGATTTATCTGTCAGGAAGTGTCCAGCGAGACAAAGGGAGATGTCTGTTGTCGCCTCATTGGCTTCTTCTAGATTGAAGGTGAAACCCTCCTCCTCCTCCACCACTATCAACAGTCTCTCAAACTCGTCCTCCATACCTCCTAATAATACTTTGCTCCCTCTCTAATATGGCTCTTAGAGTAGAAAGGAAGACAAAACCCTAATCTCTCATGCAAAGAGAAAACAAGACTCTAGCTGGCATATTTTTATTTTATTGATTCAGAATTTTGTTGAATGTTAAAAGATTTATGCTTAATTGAACGTTAATAGTCGTTAGTAATTTGAAATATACAATAGTAAGCCATCTCCATGGTGATAGTAGGAGTATGGTTGAGTCGGGTTAAATTTAACTTCAATTCAACAAGATGAAATACACTTTGTTTTATTTTTGTTTCTGAAGTTTTTTTTATATTTTTTAATTTTTTAATAAGTGTTTATAAAGAAATTTGTTTAAGTGGAACTTAAATATAACAAGTTGAGAAAGTGAGGACCAGGTAAACCTTTGCTTTATTTTATTGCCTACTATAATGTTGATTTATTATGATGAAACCTTATTCTAAAAGTTTGTATCGTGATAATACTTAAGAATTAAAAGATTTTTTAAAAAAATTAACAATAATAATAATAATAATAATATAGTTCATTGAATATAGTCCATTATAAGAGTATGATTTTTTATTCTTATAAATTCAGACTTTAAAAAATCAATATTATCACATATGTAAAACTAATATTGTCAAAATGATTAAAAATTAATCATTTTAACACATAAATTTTATTTTTTACAATGAAAAGTTTAAAAATATTAAATACAAACACACAAAAACACAAGTACATGTAAACATAGTATTCACAATGGCAAAAAGGATACTCAAATTTAAATAATTATAAATTTATATATATTATATAATTTTTTTAAAATTTATACAAATTTACATCACTATTGTTACTTGGATATAAATAAAAAAATCATAATAAATTTGAATAGACTTCATATTTTTCAAAAGTTTTTAATGTTCTTCAAAAATAAAATACATATTTGTTATTGTTCTTATATTATTTTATAAACTCAATTCATTATACTAATAGGAAAATTTATATTCAAAATCAAATTTAGGACAAGTAATTGATATACTTTATAAACTGAATTTTTTGAATTTGGGTTAATTTGATGAAATAAGAAATTTAGGCTTGTTTAATTTAGTTTTTTTTTTCACAGTCTATTTTGTAAATCAGTTTTTGAGAAGAATGTTAAAAAAATTGTATGGTAATTTTATTTTGAAATTTTTTATAGAAACTAAAAAAACCAAAAACAATTGTTTGTTAAAATTGTTTCCAATTTTTTTTTAAACTAAAAAATAGAAAACTTGTTTTGTTTGTATTGAATTATTATGAAGTTTTTTTTACTTTTTTTAAAGATGAATTTTAACTTATTAAAGAAATTATACATGGTTAATTAAAAAAAAACATTTTTAGAGAAAAAAAATAGCCTAAAATTGTTTTACTTCTAATCTTAGAAGTTAGAAGTAGATCTCATAAAAAGAAAGAAGGGTACTTAGGATGTATTTCCACAAGCCAGATCATTGAATACGTTGAGAAAGAAAGAGAAATTAAGGTAAGATCCTCCATACAACAACAATAAATGGTTGAAAAGGAAAAATACAAGCATCAACTTGAAAGTGCTATTTTCCCCCTCAAAATGAGCACCAAAGAAACATTTTTAAACAGACCATGTGCCTAGCAAACTTAATGTGTAGCCATATAATCTCATGTGACACAACAAAAACATTTGGAGAAGGATAAAAATCAACTAGATAATAAAATTCAAATCCCTTCACACAAAAGCAAACCCCATATAAGAGAAGGAATCATAAAAATCAACTGGATAACCAAATCCAAATCTCTTGAAAGAAAAACACATCTAAAGCCATGCCCGTCTCCTATCTCTAGACATAGCAAGAAACATCTCCTTCCACTTTGGTTCAACCCTAAACTTATCCAAGGCTTTCAAATAGATTGCATCATGAAGGTTTTCAAACGCTTCAACGATATTCACACACTTGATAAGAATAGTAGTCTTCCTTGTTCACAATCTTCCTATACGTCTCAGCCTTTGCCTTTGATGCTTCAGCCCATGCTGCAAGTGAATCTCCCATTTCATCTGTTCTACACCTTTTCTTAGATTTATGCTTTCTAGTACTTGTGTTGTGCTCTACTTCTCGCATGTCATCATTTGAACTAGCATTATCATCATTTGGACGACTGCAAATGTTAAGGTATTAACCTTCAAGCTCATTTTCTTCATTTATTTTGGTGGGTCTTGGGTAGATGAATGATGAAGTACTCATGTTGCAATGCTTTTGTTGAATATGACTCCTAATATCTTATAATGGTCCAAACATTTTTTTCTTTTGAAATTGAGCAGCTTTATCATGGGTTTGAAAATAGTACAAGTAAATAGTCAATCCATAAATAGTTGTTGATAGTTAAAACTAATCCAGAAGATTACAAACAAAAAACATTGACTACTAATTAAAACCTTGCGTGCTGCAAGAGTAAAGAGAACTCATGATATAAAGCTTGTAACCTATGTATTTTTGCCTTTAGTTGTTCCTTTTTGTAGGAACAATTGGTTATGGAATTCAACCAATAGGTCATTGAGTTCCATATTCTAGAGTGAAACCCACCATTTTGCATGTTTCCTTTTGTGCTTTCTTCAACCATTATATCAATGAAATTTTTCACTGCAGTCTCAGGACAAAGTTTTGATTCCATACATATTGTTAACATTAGTTGTCATCATCTCCTAAAATAATATAGTGAGTATACATAGTAAAACAATTATATGTAGCAAAGTTGAACAGTGCATGCTTAATGAGCCCTCTCTAATGATATTGATAGAAAGAAAATTGTGTATATACTTAAGGAATAAAACTGAATTTAGTTTTTTGGGACATCTTAAAATCATATCTTAACATACTAATTTAGCTTTGATTTCTATCTTAGCCTTTTGGGTCTTAAATCATATTTTTAACATGTAGCTTAGCATTTTATCAAGCCTTGAATTGCCTTCTAAGAAAGGACAAAAATATACCAAATTATGGACTCAAGAAGGTACCTTGATTTGCATAATTATGTCGAACAATGAGTAGTTGTGTGATAGATGAGGAAATGGGTATGTTAGGAAATATTCTTGAAATATTCTTGGAAGAGCTAAGAGCCTTAGTAATTGGCAGTTAGTTATAATAGCTAAGATAACTAAATATTAGTTAGTTAAGAAACTATAAATAGTCAATTAAAGGGGAATTAGAGGGAATGGGGGATTAGGAAGTAGAGGGTGGTGAGACCTCGAAAATCATTTGTATTCTGTCTTAGGTGTTGGAGGCACAACAATAATAATACACACATTTTATTTTGGTCCAGTTCCATCAACTGGTATTAGAGCTTTAATCTAGGAGCTTGGGATCATTTAATGGTGATGAAGGCAAATTAAATGTGAGAATGGAGACATGCATGGAAGCCATGGAGAAGGCGATAGAGGAGAATCGCGAAGCAATGGAGATGCAATTAAGCTTGATAAAAAGGATGATACAATGATTAGCGGTGGCATAGGAGAAAAACCTCCTGAATCGAACGTTCACGTGGACGATTCATTAGGAGCGAATAAAGGGAACGCTACGCAGAGCTGCAATTTGTGGAGAATTCTTGAAATGCCAATATTTGAGGGAGAAGATCTGATGGGCTGGTTAACAAAGACAGCAAGGTATTTTCGGTTGCTGGCTGTAAAAGAAGAGGATACGCTTGAAGCAGTGATGGTTGCCATGGATGGAGAAGCTCTAGGGTGGTTCCAATGGTGGGAATCTTGGAACCCAAACCATTAGTGTTCAAGATCGCAATCTCCCAAAGGTTTCAAGTGTCTAACCTAGGGAATCCTTTTCAAGCATTGTTTGCACTAGAACAGGAAGAAACAATGCAAGAACTCATAGGCCAATTTGAGAAGCACATTAGAATGGTGAAGGGGATGGAGGAACCATTTATGGTGGAGGTGTTTCCTAAGGGGCTGAAAGAAGAGATCAACACTGAGGTAAGGCTCCATGAACCAAAAAGCTTGATGGAATCTATGGTCAAGGCTCGTAGGGTGGAAGATAAGAATTGAGTCTTAGGGAAGTTACCCGTGAATAATTGTAAGGGGTATAATTTTCAGAAACCCAGTTATTTGGGTCAAAGATTTGTAAAGGATTGACAAACAACAAATAGTAAGGTAGTTGGTCCTATTAATGTTGCTAAAACAGGATCCAGTAGATGGCAAGGTAGAAGAAACTTCCATAATTTGTCACCCATGGAAGTAAATGAGAAGATGAGAAAAGGAGAATGTTTCACCTGTGAAGAGAAGTATAATCCTGCTCATGTGTGTAAGAATAAATAGTTCAAATTGATGATTATGGAAGAAGAGGAGGAATGGGACCCTTGCTAATGTAAGGCAGGTTGTTTTTCCTCGACATGACCTTGAGAACAAGGTCCATCTTGAAGGAGGGGGTGTATTGATAGATGAGGAAATGGGTATGTTAGGAAATATTCTTGGAAGAGCTAAGAGCCTTAGTAACTGTCAATTAGTTAGAATAACTTGGATAACTATCTGTTATTTAGTTAAGAAACTATAAATAGTCAATTAGAGGGGAATTAGAGGGAATGTGAGATTAGGAAGTGCAGGGTGGTGAGAACTTGAAACTCATCTATATTTTGTCTTGGGTGTTGGAGGCACCACAATAATAATGCATACATTCTCTATTTCTTGTCCAGTTCCATCATTGTGCTGCAAAATTATGCAGCACCCACTAGGAGTTTCTTCCTAAGCAAGTTTAAAGTAGAGGCCCTAATTGCATGACTTTCAAGGGTTGTTAGCCACTACTAATCCAAGGGACCAAGACAAGAATTGAAATAGAAAGAAGTTAACTTTGCTTCTATATATTTAGGGTCTTAAATCTGACTTTTAAGGGGTGTCCAAGAAATCATGTTTTTAGGTGACATTTTGTCAAATAGTTTGAGTGTGTAACATAGCTTTCCACATTTGGGAATTTCTTCTTTCTCTTCACTCTCACTTTCAACTTTCAAATGACACTAGCATCAACAAATCAAAATGCATAACTATTATCCCTTTCAAAAAATAAGCAAAAACCACACTTCCCCCAAACTCAAAAATCAAATCAAAGCATGTACTCATTTAGCAAATGAAGAATTACCATTACCATTAACACAACACAAAAACAATCTCAATACAAAAACAAACAAAACACAAACCACAAAACACAAAACAATTAGGGGAAGAGAGCTACCTGAAGAGGTGGATTCGATTGGACACTGAGATTGGGGATTGTAAACAAACAAATGTAGTGTGACTTACAATTTTTAAAGTGATTAGTTTTTGCCAAGGGTCACAACTTTTAACATGGTTCTTCAAGAGCCATCAAATGACTATAAATATGTGACCATGACACGAATTTTTATGCACACTAATTAACACTAATTCTCAACATCTTTCTAAGAGTTTTTGTTCAACACTTGCTTTGTCAAGAAAAGTTCATTGGGCAAAAACTTGTGCTATTCTATTTTTCTTCCTCTCCTCCATTCTTACAAAAATCTTTTCAAGAGACCTACTCTTGTGACTGTTTTCAAGAGAAGGTCTTCTTGGTTGCAAACACTGAACACAAGGGACCAACGTTCCTTGGGTTCATTGCAAGAAGTAGGATTTTCTTCTTGGTTAATCACTAGACACAAAAGACCAACGTCATTTGGGTTCATTGCAAGAAGTGAGTATAACTTCTTGGTTGTTATCACTTGACACAAGGGACCAACGTTCCTTGGGGTTCATTGCAAGAAGTGGGAATAACTTCTTGGTTGTAATCACTGAACACAAAGGAGGGAAGTCATTTGTCGTTCATTGCTTGTAAAGGATATTACAAGGATAGTGAAAATCTCAAGCGGGTTGCTTGGGGATTTTACAACGTCCCTTAATCTCTTTTACTTTCTGTTGTGTTTATATTTCTTTAAGTTTACTTCTTCTTATTTGTTATTCGAGTAACTTATAATTAAAGAAATAATTGAATCTAGGGAATATCTAAGAAAGAGAAATTTTCAATTAGGAATAGTCAATGAAATCTTAATTCAACCCCCGCTTCTTAAAATTTCTGAGGCCACTTGTCCAACATTAAATACATGTGAAATTAAGTATTATATATATATATATATATATATATATATATATATATATATATATATATATATCCTTTTTATTTTTTACTTTATTTAACCCTTTGCCACATAATTATCATGCCAACACATAAGGGTCACATTTGTATTAATACACCACATTAAGGTCAATGTTTGACTTTGGATGGTCAACTAACGAAAGGACTAGAATTACTTATTTTAAAAAAATAGGAGAGTAAATGTCTTGATTTAGTAATAGGGGCACAAGAGTCATGAATTTGAAATTATAAGAGGACCAAAATTATAATTTAGCCTAAGTAGTAATTTATTTTGTAATTAATTCAATTTCAAATAGGTTAAATTCGTCTGTAGGTCCCCATAATGTAAAGGCAAATATCACACAATGGGAGAGGTTGAATTGTGATTTAGGATAACTGTAAAAAAGAATTTCAAACCAACAAAGATTTTTGGGTAACTTTGTAAGAATAGATAACAAACTTTATTACAAGAACACTTCAAACGATGAGAAAAATGAGTTTGTAAAAATGAAAGATATCTTAAACGGCCAAAAAATAGTTCAGACCGTGGTCAGTTAAAAACAAAGAGAAAGGAAAAAGTAAACAAACACAAAGAATTATACTAGTTCGTTTCTATACCACTGAAACTACGTCTTGTTCTTGACAAACCAACAAGTGAAGCTACATCGATCACTGGGTTAAGGGATTTAAAGACCCTAGTGTCAGAGAAAACGCCCTTTGCAGCTCAAAGGTAAAAAATTATCATTCCCTCTAAGACTTGTTTATATTAATTTTTCATGCATATTCAAGTTCTAGGAAAATAGTTGATTGTTTTTAAGATAAGAGTGCAAGAATTTAAAGTTCAATGCTAAATAAGCATATAAACAAGGCAAATTTCAAACAAACAAAACAACACTTTGAGGGCAAAAAAAGGTTCAATGTAGATTTTGTGGAAATGTTGCATGCTTGGCTCACCAAAGAAACTTTTGATGTAATGTTAATGATTTTTAAGCATTCAATGTTATTCCAACTATTATTGTAACCTACTAAGATACTTTAACAATGATTCTATATGTGAAAGAGCATAAATCACTTGATTCCACTCCTAATCCCTTAGCAAGCTAAACCAAGTGATTTGATTAAGAGCAATGGTTTATAAAAAAAAGGATAATCAACACTATTTCATCCCTAGATATGAGTTAATTAGAAGCACCTTTCAGTTCTTAATGTAAAAGCATTTCCCAATGAAAATTACACTATAACAAACATGCACATAGGTGATCAAACCATAAACATGGCAATAAGCGTACAAAGGAAGCAATAACAATAAAATAACATCAAATGGGTAGTAAAGATAATTACATCACAAAGTTTGTTGACACCTAAGCGCCCAACAATGAGTAAACAAGAAGAAAATACAATGGACAATAAAGAAAAATGGCAGACAATGAAGAACAATGGCAACCCAAAGAGTCTCAACTGCAATCCACAATGCCCTAGCATGATGCCCATCAATCCCAATGAAAAAGAGGCTTAAATAGGTTCAACAAGATTGCACTACCGTTTCTTCATAATGCCATGAGCGCTTAGCCTAGCATGTCATGCTAAGTGTGCATGTAATAACAACATCGGACTAAGTAATTATGTGCTAAGCCCGAGGTGGTCACTTTGTAACACCCCATTTTTCATAAAATAAATAAAAATGGTTTTATTTAAAAATTAATAGAGTTTTTAGAAATTAAATAACGGAGAGAAAATGGGTTTTGTTAATTAAAATAAGGGTTTCATAGTATTAGAAAATAAATAGAGTAAAAAGATGTTTTAGAAAATAAAGAGATGTTTTAATTGGCTGTTTGTTTAATGAAATAGTAAAATAGAGTTCATTTTTATAAAATAATAAAATAAAGAAAAATAGAGTAAATAATAGGCTCAGAGTACCCTAACTATAAATAGAGACATATTAGGTCATTTTTTACATTTACGATATGTTTCTATACTCTTTCTTTCTCCCAAATTCGTTTTCCTGTCTTCCTCTTTCAAAATCCTCTATTTTCCCGCATACACCCAAACCTATCCCTGTAAAATCATGATTTCAGACATGTTAGCCATTGGATCATCTTGAAATTTGGACACCACCTTTAGAACTAATCTTATCACACTTGCACCATTGAGATTTGTGAAATAACATTTGTAGAGAGAGAAATGCCCCTTGAACAGAGACGGTGAAATTAAGGCTCCAATCCCTACTCCTTCTCTCTAATGCTTCAAAACTCTAGCAGAGAAACCAAAGGAAAAACTTGAGGAATCTTAGGGAAACGCTAAAGATGAAGCTATTGCTACCAGACTACACACTTGAGCCAGCTTAGAGATGATGAATGAGTTTATTGCAATTGGGGTTAGAGTGAACATGTGTAGGGATCCTTAGAGGATCAAAATGGGGTTAATTTTGAGATGTTTTTATGAGTTTTAATTTTGTATATACAATGATAACTACGAATTGATCATGTTTGACAGGTCAATTGATGCCCGAATGCGAATTGGGGGCTTTGGTTGTTAGCAACCTATAAATTTGGGAATTCTTGATTATTGCATGTTTTGTCAAAATTGATTAAGGGGTTTTGTTCCCATGATGTGATCATATGTTCTATGCTATTCGTTTGAATTTGGGTGTGTTTTGAGGTTTGAATTATGCCTATTTTGCTTCATGAAACGGAGGTTTGTCACGAAGCAGGACCGTGCTTGATGAGAGCACGCTCGTGCTTAGTGAAAATCATTTGTTTTAAGCTCGTGCTACTTTCCTAACAACATGAATTAAATTATAGCCTACAAATTAATAAGAAAATTATTGAATTAGGTTTTGTGGTCTTTATGAAAGTTGTAGTCCTGGGTGTTAGCTAACAAATTTCATTGGTTTCACCCAATTCAGAGTTGTATAGCCCCATAGAACATCAAATTACTTAGCAAAGGTCGAGCTGTTAGGATACAATGTTTACATTAGGTTTAGACATAGTTAATGATCAATCAGATTTTATGATCAACATAAGAGTTGTAGATAATTGTCTTAGCTTTCAAACAAGATAAGTATGAACTTAATAGGATTAGTACATCCCCTGTACTTGTAATTTTACTTTACAAAGGTCATAGTAACTTAGGAGGAAATGTAAGGATATACTTGTTTACTATACATGTACATGTGGTTGCTATTAACCGAATGAACAAGTGAATGATTATATGCCTTAAATGTTGGAATATTTCTATTGTATGATATATATATATATATATATATATATATATATATATATATATATATATATATATATATATATATATGTGTGTGTGTGTGTGTGTGTGTGTGTGTGTGTGTGTGTGTGTGTGTGTGTGTGTGTGTGTATGTTTTGTGCCATGTAAATATTACTACCATGTGATGTGTATATGATTCTTGAGGCGTAATGCATGTCATTTTAGGATTATGAAATTGTGATTGAGATTGAGTATAAGTTGCAAGTTAAGCATGTGTTAATTTCTTAGATACACATGAACATATGATGGTGGATTGTAACGTTGTGAGATGTTAAATTATGGACATGGGATATGGTTATGAGTGTTTGGTCAATCCTTGACATGATATTACTTGTGTTGTGAATTGTGAATTATACAATAATCTGACTAGTGTTTACCTTGAGAAAAGTATTTATGCGCGAGGTGTTAAAAGGAAAGTGTAGGGTTCCAAGTTAAATTGTAGTGCAATGTGTTAAACATATTTACGTGAGGTCATGGGTATTGTATAATTCATGAGCAATGTCTGTGTGCAAAAGTTATTTTAGGGGTTGGACCTGAATCAGGAAGGTGAGGCCTTAATGAATTCTTTGGAGCCTAGACCTTTTGGGTAAATACACTCAGTTTGAGTACTCTTTTAAGTTTATGTTGATCCCATATGGTTGGAGCATTCTTGCAAAACAGAGTGACCATGACTGGTCACCTTATGATTTCACTTAGTGAGAGTGACCTAACATACCCATTGTGTGGCGTGTCTTGTTATGTACTCCTAGGCCTTCTGATGTTATTTTTCACTTACATGGTATCACATAGCATATAAGATTGGGTCTTAGTGTATCTGTTGCATAACACCTGTGTTATGATCAATGTGACTTGTTATGTGATGATGTGCAATAAATTATGTAAGTGTGAGATGCAGTATTGTATTTGAGATGTGTTGTCTTGAATATGCCATTAATCGTGAAGGTGTGGAATGTGATTTGTAATTAAATTCTGGATAAGTGATGTTACATGTTGAGTGTTGAAATGATGCGAACTGTGCCAAAGTTGAGCCTTGTTATACCTATATTGTTGTTATAATTATATTATTGTTATATTTATATCATACCTGTATGCTTCCGTTTATCTCTATTCGTTGAGGAATGTGATGACTCACTCCCCGTGTGTTGTTTGTGTTTGGATCCTATGATGATCTCAAACCTTGTGTTCATAAGAGCAGAAGGCTTGGTGGATTGCTTTAAGGAACTTCGTGTTGGAGGACGCCAAGACACAATGCTTTGATAGGATGAGACATTGGGGCATGGGTTTCTGTTTTAATTGCACGATGCTCTAAACATGTTATTTTACTCTTTTTTATTTTGTTGCATAACTTGATTTCTTTTGTAAACTTGAACGACTTTGTTTTAAGCCAGAAATTTTTCTAAGTTTTATTTGGTAACAGTGAAGCAAATGTGGACCTTTTAATCACGTGGATTTACTTATAATTTTGTTGAATAAAATTGATTTAATTAGATTATGCATTTTATACGTTTTTCTCATTTATATGTATGCTGGGGTAGAGGGTGTCACACACTTGGCCTAAATATTTGGCAGTAGAAACAATTCGCTTAGTGCGCACCTTCATGGTGAATGTGCACCAAGCATCAGTTATGCCCATCACCCACCAGATGCTTTCCACATGGCCTTCCTAGCTAGACTTCTCGTGCTAAGCGTGTATAGGCGCGCTAAACGGACCCTTTAAACTTCAAGAATCTTTAAGTCCATTGTTGATGCACCAAAACTCTACAAAACACAACTAAATCTATATTATTTAGAAAATTTAAAGAAAACTAAAAGTCCTAGAAAAAAAAGGCTTAAACTAAGCACCAATTATGGAAAATTAAGATGAAGTATTATGTAAAATTAATGAGAAAGTAATGATTAGCACTTATCAGACATATAAGCAATTGGTGGTTAAAAGATATTCAAATCATGTTCCCTTAAAAGTTGGTAGTGGTTCTTCTAGCAATTTGAAGTAAAAAAAGCGTAAAGAGTGAGGACCTATTAGATGTTTTGTAAATCATGCCTAAAATCTTGGAGAGGTATCAACCATTATCTAATAGATGGACCCATCATAATCAACTAAATTTAACTACCAACTAACTGAATTAGTGTCAGATTAGATGAATAAGGAATTCGAGCTATGTTTTGGTAGTTTTTTTTATCAACAAAATAAGGTATATTAATCATAAGTACTAGGGGTGGGTACCTAAGCCAAAATACATGAATTCAAAGTTTGTATATCCCACCATAGTGAGTGCAGCCAAATGTTATACTAAATTTAAATGCAGATCATGCATGTAGAATAGCCCAGGCAGTTAAGGCATCCAAGAATTAGGGACGACAAATTATCCCTTATCCATGGATTTCGCCTCAAACCAACCCCGACGTTGACGGGGAATACCCACTTTGGCCGGATATGGTACGGTACGAGTATTAACAAACACTTTAAGAAAGGATGGAGATGGAGATGGGTATCAAATTATAGTCGTACTCACACACCATTGCATTTTGTTTTATAATTCTTTTGTCACGATGTATATATACATAATATATATTAAAGATTTTATTATTATAATTTTCTAAAATTGTTACCAACCAAATTTTGCTACAAAATTCAGCTGTTGAGGATTCAACAAAATGACTGCTAGCTAAGGTGAAATTCGACTAACTTTTATGTCAACTGAATGAGATGAAGGCTAGTTTTGTTGAATACAAAATTGACAACTTATCAATATTAGTCAAACAAGAAGGATAGTAGAACATGGACAAGGTCAACACGTCTACCTACAATGTTAGCTGGATTTGTAGAATTTGGCTAATTTTAAGGTTAACTGAATGAGTAGAAGATCAATTCGGCTATGTTTAATATTAGCTAAGAGGGAGATTCATATATTTACAATGTTAGCCGAATGGCAGATTTCAACTTACTTTAAGCATAAGAAAATTAGCTAAATTAAGTCAGATTTAATTTAATAAGATAAAATGATATTTTCCATGATTTTCTGATATTCAAATGGCTTGTAACGGTTAAAACTAATAAATGATAGTGCTCCTTAAAAAATAGGAAATGGTTGTAATCTTCTCCAATGTTCAAAATAACTTATCAGTTGGCTTGTGGAAAGAGGAGAATGTGCCTAGATTTTAGGAGTAGTCACCAATAATTACCAGAAGATAAATCTACCTTAGAATTAGTTAGCCGAAATGTTAGTTGAAACCAACTACTACTAGCCGAAATTAACCGATGCTTGCTGAATTCAACTACTAGAATTAGCTGAATTAGTGTAAAACTAGCCAAATGACCCTTAAACCTAGTTGTCTAGCTATCAAACCACGTTCTAGGAAGTTATCAAGTAGAAAAGTGTGGTCTAATAAGGGATTTGAGTTTGAAGCCTATAAATAGGCCTTGTACTTCAAATGTTACACACATAATCAATCAAACACAACCCTATTTTATCTTTTATTTTTATCTTCAACCTTTATTGCTTTCCTTTATAGCCTTTTATTTACTACTTTCCTTTATCACATTGATTTATTGCTTCCACTTTATAGCATTCCATTTACATTTTTCCACCTTTGTCTTTCACGAAAAATCCTATCATCTCCCTTCTTCTTCATTCTCCTACACCAAGTGTTTTTCGGAGTTTCTTCGGAACCCATAGTCCAAAAGAAATTTCCCTTCATGGCACAAATTGTTTGATTCTTTTGGGATCTTGCTGAAATAAGGTTAGCTGAAACATACTGTGGCTGACTTTGAATTTTTACGGGACAAAAAAAAATATAAATCAGTTAGCTTAATAGTTAAATGATTAAATCACAAAATTAAAAATATACATTTAACTAAAAATATAATTAAATTTTTAAATATGTATCTTTAATTTCTTTGTTATTCATTATATTGTTTGAATTAAAATATAATAAAAAACTTAATATCTAATTTAGTTACAAATATATAAGTAGATTAAATAGCAAAAAAGAGTGTAGTGGGTTATTGGCAAGTATACCTAAACCCGACAAAGATGGGGATGGGTATTAAAACTTCACCCATCTTTTTTTATACTCAAACTCGTACATGTCCTGCCTATTGCGGGCACAGGGATGGGGAGAGTCAAACCCATTCATGACCCACCTCGTTGCCATCCCTACTAGGAGGGATGTAATCCACATCTAAAATATCTACTCCCTGGGTGATTGATCCTTGTGGGTCTCATTTAATTTGTAAACTTATTTTTAAAATAGGTCTATTTTAAAACATATTACTGATATGTGTCTATTTTTATCAAGCAGCCTCTGAGCCTTTGTAGCCTGCTCAGTGATTTGCCTCTAACTCTTCTTGACAAAAGTAGTTTGTGGACGAGTCTGTTAGGACTGGACTGGACAAGAAGGTATGGATTGCTCATGTCTTTTCTTGGTCCTTTGCTCCTTGGACATAATTTCTTCTTCCTCTTCTTGGTGTTGGGCTTGCTTTCTAGTATGAACCTTGCACTGTTGTTCTCTGAGAATCCTTTGGAGCTTTTTAGCAAGTCCAAAGGTCTCTAAAGCTTTATCTTCATCAGCTACAATTTTGACCAGTTTCTTCTACCTCCTCTGTTGGATGTCATCCTGAGCAACAGATGGAATGGTTATGAGAAATGAGGTTAGGCATTCATACCAAGTTCTTGGAGCTTGCTTAAGTCCGTACAATGCTTTATGAAGTTTAAAAACATGGTTTGAAAACGTGATACTCTCAAATCCAGGGGGTTGTTCTACATATACTTCTTCTTGTATTGCTCCATTGAGAAATGCACTTTTTATGTTCATTTGATATAGTTTTATTTTTGTTTGAGCTACAAATGAAAGTAAAATATGTATTGCCTCTAAGCAAGCAACAGTAGCAAAAGTTTTTGTATAGTCTATACCTTCTTGTTGTGAGTAGCCTTTTACAACTAATTTTTCCTTGTTCCACACAACCTTACCTACCTCATCCATCTTGTTTCTGAATACTAACTTAGCACCTACAACTTTATTTCCTTAGGGTAGTTCTACAATTTTTCAGACATCATTCTTCTGAAATTGTCCAAGTTCCTCCCTCTTGCATGGCTTTTACCCAATTCTCATTTTCCATTGCATCATCAATGTGTTTGGGTTGCAGTTATGTTGCTTGATTGGACTCGTCTAGTTCTAAAGATTTTGTCAGTGGTCCAATACCTTTATCTAGGCTTATATCTACAAAAGATTCACCCAACTTTGATGTTTTTGTATCAGGCTTTGTGTCATTAAATCTGACATGAATAGCTTCTTTCACAACTGAGGTTCTAGAGTTGTAGACTTTGTATGCCTTAGATGTTTCAGAGTATGCAAATAATGTTCCATTATCACACTAGGAGTCAAACTTTCCCAAGTTGTCCTTAGTGTTAAGTATAAAGCACTGACATCCAAAAGGATGAAGGTATGAAATGTTGGGTTTTCATCCTTTCCATAGTTCATAAGGAGTCCTCTTTAGAAGAGGTCTTATATAAATATTGTTTTGTAAATAACATGCAATATTCATTGCTTCAACCTATAAATGTTTAGGTGTAGAGTTATCATTGAACATGGTCCTAGCCATTTCTTATAATGATCTACTCTTTCTCTCAACAACACTGTTTTGTTGAGGCATTCTAGCAATGGAGAAATTATGAAGAATTCCATTTTCTTCATAGAATAGATGAAAGCTCCCATTTTTAAACTCTCCGCCATTATCGCTTCTGATTCAAGTAATGCATACTCCTTTTTCATTTTGAACTCTTTTGCAGAATTTAAAGAATACCTCCAAGGACTCATTCTTGTGAGCAAGGAACATTACCTATGTCCATCTTGAGGAGTCATCCACTACTACCAGACCATATCTCTTCCCACTGACAGAGTTTGTTCTAGTTGGACCAAATAGATTAATATGTAACAGTTCAAGTGGTCTTGAGGTGGAAACAGAGCTTTTGCTTGAAAAAGAGGTTTTAATTTGTTTCCCCTTTTGACATGCTTTACAAAGTAAATCATTTTGTATGATGTCCTTGGTAAACCTCTCACAAGGTCATGTCTATACAATTTTGAGATTAACCTCAAGCTTGCATGTCCAAGTTTCTTGTGCCATACCCAGGGATTTCCTTTGATAGATAATAGACATGTTACATCTTGATTTGATAGTTCACTAGGATTAATCTTATAAAGTTTTCTTTTCCTCTTAGCAGTAAAAATTTGGGTCCCATTTTCGTGTTGGATGACACACCCACCTTTGCTGAAGGAAACATCAAGTCCAATCTCACATAATTGACTTATGCTAAGCAGATTGTATTTAAGTCCTTTAACAAATAGTACATTCTCAATGGGAGGATAGGGATCAATACTTATCTTTCCTACTCTTTCTATCTTCCCTCCGAAAATGATTGCTCCACCATGCATGAGGGTCAGACATTGGAATATACATTTTTCTCATGTCATGTGATGTGAGCAGCCACTGTCCAGGTTCCATGATTGGTGTGTTTTTGTTGTGGTTGAATATATCCGCAACAAGAATTATTTTCACTTTAGGTACAACAAATTTCTTAGGTCCTTTTTGGTTAGTTCTGAACGCATTAAACAATCTAGTCTTTGGTAGGTGACTGCATTTGGATGTCATATGTCCAACCTTTCCATAGAAGTAACATACTATGGTTTCCTTGTCATGAACATACTTCTTTCCTTTATATCCATTTCTAGATTTTTCAGTTGGGCATTTTCTATATCTTAACATTTTGTTAAGTTTCTTAGTGCTTCCAACAAATTTGGATAGAGTTTGTCTCAGGAATCCAATATCTTGTTGAAGTGTGACAACATCTTGAGATTGCTTTTGGAGAAATTCATACTGTTCGAGTTTATCATTTTAGAAATTCATGTTTTTCTTATATCCTTCACATTCAACCCATAAGTTATGTTTACTCAGCTCTAAGTTTTCTTAATTCTTATGGACTTGTGAATATTCTTTTAATAGATTACACATTTCCTCATTTAGGCAATCATGAAGTTTACTGAGTGTGGCATACTCATTTTGTAAGCCTTCCAAATGATTATTCAACTTCTGAAGGTCTTCCAATAAACTATATTTTTCTTTACAAATTTCCTCATTTTCAAGGTGAAGCTTTGTTGTCTTTAGCTTTAGACTTTCAAAGTCACCACATGGTTGAGTGGAAATTTTTGAAGAATTATTTGTCTTTTCTTCATGTTTTCCTTGAAATTGTTTGTAATCTTTTGAAAGACTTTTAAATTTTAAAGTCCTTTCTCAGATTTTGATAATATTTAGACATAAATGAGTTGGAGAGGATTCATGATATGCTGATTGAAGAGTTTCAAGGTTGTTTATATTTACCTCTTCATCTGATTCAGATCCTTCTGTTGTAGTGTTTGCCATTAGACAGAGGTTGGCTTTTTCTTCTTCTTCCTCCTCATAAGACAATATGTTGTCCAGTTCTTCCTAAGTACTCATAAGTACTTTCTTGTCTTTTGGCTTGAAGTA
This sequence comes from Glycine max, assembly GCF_000004515.6. Taxonomy (NCBI): domain Eukaryota; kingdom Viridiplantae; phylum Streptophyta; class Magnoliopsida; order Fabales; family Fabaceae; genus Glycine; species Glycine max. Next base: position 41,328,444 of record NC_038243.2, on the reverse strand, counting down.
CCTTTTCTTGTGATCTATCTTATCAAGGTTAGGACATTTTGACTTGAAGTGTCTTGATTTCTTACACTTATAGCATATGATGGAACTTTTGTCCTTGTCTTTTCTTTCTCTATATGGTTTCTTGGATCCCTTCCAGTCTAATTCATTCCTTTTCTTCCACATGTTTCTTATCTTCCTTCAAATAAAGGCTAACTGATCATCTCTGTTTGAGTTTTCATCATTAGACTCATCATCACAAGATGTATAAGTGTTGATAGCTTTGGATGAGTTTTTGGGCACGAGTCTTGATGAGGATTCTTTGCATGTTAGAGGAGCTTTGGCCTTTTATGTTGTTAGATCCAAGGATTTACCCTTTCTAAACTCTTCATCTTGTTTATGTTCTTGCTCATGGACCTTTAAGGTTCCAATTAGTTCTTCAATAGACACAGAGTCTAGGTTCTTTATAGTTCTCAATGTTGTCACCTATGGTCTCCATTTCTTGGACAAATTGCTTAGAATTTTGTCAATGTTATCATAATTATCAAATGTTTTATTAAGGCAGCGTAGTTCATTTAAAATAGTTTGAAAACATCCAAATTTGTATATCTTGACCTTCTTCCATAGTGAAAAGTTCATACTTATGTGTCAACAAGCTGAGCTTGTTGTATTTTACCTGTGGCAATCCTTCATAAGTTAGCACTAATGTGTGCCACATTTGTTTTGCACTTTTGTAGCTATGGAGCTTTGTGTATTCTTCTTCAGAAAGGGCACATAGTAGAGCATTTTGAGCTTTAGAGTTTAGCAGGAACCTTTATTTTTAGGTGTCTATCCAAGAGGTTTTGGAGACTTCATTTAGTTGATTGTCCAATGGTATGTTGTTGCCATGTTATACGACATCCCAGAGGTTTATATGAATAGACTCAAAATGAGCTATCATACGTTCCTTCCAGTAGTCATATTTGACGCCTTTGAATAATGGTGGATTATTTATGGAATATCCCTTTTCCATATCTTTTCGACTTTAGGATCTTTCCTTTGTATTTGTGAAAATACTCAACCCAAGAGGTCAGGCTCCAATGCCAACTAAAATAGCACAAATCACACTAGAAGAGGGCTTGAATAGTGTGTTAGTCAAAATATAAAACCTTTTGAAAATGGAAGATGTTGAAATAGCAGTTGGTAAAACCCTTGTCCAATGACAAAGGTGGGTTGTCATCCAGTGAGTTGAAGGATTGTCTTTTAATGGTAAATCTTATGTGCAAGGTGTGATAGTGATAGACAATGAAATATTGTTAATAAGCTAATGAAGAATGGAAAAATTATTTCATTTTATACTGGTTCACTCAACCTGAGCTATGTTTAGTTCTCCTTTACTAACTAGTAAAGGGTTCCACTAATCAACCTTGATTACAACTAGTATTCTTTCCTGCCACTTCTGGCCTACAAGTATTCTCAATGCCACTTTTGACACACTTCTTAGACTCCCCCTGAATCTAAGAACACCCAAGTATTATTTTATCACTAAGCCACTCTCCACTTTCACAAACAAAAGTTTGAGGTAGAATCAAAGATTCTTTTACAACACTCAAAGAGTGGATTTACAATAATGCTCTAATCTCTCACTAATGTTTTGCATACACAAAGGATAAACTCTCTTAGGCTTAGTGTGTTTCTCAACTGTTGTTCTTCTTTTTCTCTTGTTTCTTAAGACGTAGCTCTTTTTCTTTCTATGTACGTTCGTCAACATTCTTCAATCCTTGTTGTTGTATTTATGACTGTTGTGCTGATTGATCCTTGTTTCTTGAATTAAGCAGATGTATGCAAGTTATCCATTTATGGATAGGTCTATTTTGGTATCGTTTCTAGTCATCGGTCATGTTGGTTTTACACACAACAAATTAGTTAACATAAATTTATATAATTGTTTTCATCAAAACCATAAGAAATGTCTAGGTCCTCGAGTGATGGATCATCCAGTATCTAACATTTAGAACTACAACCGATTGAGAGTCATTAATTTGGATGGATCTAGGTGAGGAAGACATGGTTTATAGGATAGGTATGATTGTTGTTAAGTTAAAACTTTTGATACCATATAGTAGTATAAAGAGGATGAACGAATCTGATTTATTCAATGAAGGAGTGTACTCTTTATATAGATGGAGAATACAACTGAATGATAAATGATCATTACAATAATTGAAATTGAGAAACAATAATAATTATCTTCTTTTAAAATAACAATAATAATTATTTATTATTAACAATTTATCAATGCATAATAATAGGAAGATATTATTAAGTCAGAGCTTATCCAATATTTAAGAAATAAATTAGGTCGAGATTTTGTGAAAGTGTATTTAGTTAAAAAAAATCATACTTAATAAATTTTATTTGAAGACCAACTTACTTATATAAATATTAATAGTATATTTTTTATCTTAGTGTTACTATATTATTATGTTTTAACACTACTTTAAACATCAAACAGTAAGCATGTTGACTTGATAAACAATTAAGCCTATAAATATTGAAGAATAAATTTATGTTTAGGGACATTATTACAAAATAGATTTTTAATTAATTAATTATCGTGAAAGTTATACTAGACCTTAAAATAGACTTTTATCACATAAATTAAATTCCATCGTTATAAAGTTAACCTACTTCCAGTTGTTCTATGCCTTGAGTAACAATGGTATCAATTTTCAAACTTTATATATTGTTTTACATAGAATTTTTCTTTCACTGAACAGTCAGATAATTTATTTCACGATAAGTTAGCCCTACATATCTTAAACTTTGTAAAGAAATAAGTCTTTAAGTAAGCTAACGTGTAAAGTTGTTTTTTCTTAAAAAAAAAATATTAAATCAAGGTTTTAAAAATCTATAACAAGTTGTATGTCTGACTTAAGTTTTGAATTTCTTTTAGATAGGTTAACCCCATTTAGGAATAAGTTAACCCTCTCTAAAAAAAGCCTTTGAATAGGCTAACACATTAACTTAGTATGTCTTTTAAAATACCAAATCAAGCTTATTAAAAGTCTATGATAGGTAATAGACCATACTCGAGCTTTGAATTTTTAAATATGCCAGATTTATTTAAGTAAAACGTTATACAACCCCCATCCTATTTTTTTCCAATTATTTTCGATCATAAATCAAGATCCCTGGACCATGTTTGGAGGGGTAATGACCCAAGGCATGCACATAACTAAAATGGCCCAAAAATAAATAAAAAATGTATATAGGTATGTAGTAAAAAAAATTATATTGTTTTATATTATTTCCACAAATGGATTGGAATTAAATTACTAGTACTCATAAAAAAATTACCAGTTATGTGACTAATATTAAATAGTAAGAAAAATTAAATTTATTTTATGAATCATTAATATGGTAAAAATGTAGTATAGATCTTAGCCAAATTAATATTATGCATTTTGGTCAAATGCATTTTGGTGGATGGTGGTACGAGATTATTAGTAACAGATATAAGATTGATTTAATGGTAAAAGAAAAAAGAAGAAGAAAGAGAAAAATAAGTTGTAGGTTTGAATCTCAAAATACATTAAGGAAAACATAAAATATTGTATAATAATGATGAAAAAACCGTATTCTATAATGAATATATGGTGAAGATAGTTTAAAATTAGGGTTTAAAGAATAATAAAAATAAGATTTTAGATAGTATTTAAACAACACTAATGATAAGATGAAAATAAGACTAATAAATATGGGTATAAGATAAATGTTTATCGTTTTTTTTTTATTTCTCATCAATCATCTTAATTCTTAAGTGATATTTTATTGAAAAATATGTATATATAATTCTAGAAATATATTTCTGAAAAACTTTTCTATATTTCCGGAAAGTAAAAGAGGTGTACTTATTTAAGAAAAAAGGTAAAATGGTTAAGGGGGTATGGGGTGCACTTAGAAAAAATGGGAGGTGTAAATAACAAGAGCCTACATTTATATGATTTGACACATCATCGGTTTGCTGCCACAAATTAAGCATTTGATTGCAAGAAAAATCATGCAACAATGCTTCAAGCCTACTCTACGCTTACCTTAGTCCTGGAATCATCTGGTGACATAATGCTCACGACATTATGTGTAATTAATCAAGTTTGAAATAAAATTTTGTTTCAATAATCTTCAATTATTCTTCGGTGGGATGTTGACAAGTTCCTTTTGTTTCTCTTTTTCCGATTCCTTGAGGCCACACACATATTCTTCTCATCTTCTTTCACTTCTGCTTTTGGATTTGTGAGATCTCACCCCTGATGGGTCCATTAAAAGAATAATAATTGATAAGGCAAACTTTGCTTATGTGACTTTTGATTCACCGGACCTTCTCCTACTGATCTAAAATTCCTGGAATCTCCTTTACGTGTTTTGGAATATATTAAAGTAAGAAAGGAGCTCAAAGTACATCAGCATGTTAAAGAGAAAGGTACTAGCTACTACAATAACTCTTCCCTTTCTTTCTTGTTTTTCAAACATTTGGGCCACATATCATAAATAATAAATATTCCTTTCTTTGAATATGAACAAAGCCTGCCACTAAGCAAGTGTATTTCCAGACAGAAGTTGCATATGCTTGCAGATGAAGAATCAATAACCTCCCCCACCCCCCGTGCTGTTGCTGGACCCACCAAGTTATACTCTACTGTTAAAAAAAATGTTTAAATATTTTTTTGTTTTTATAATTTAGTATTTTTTTTTTATCTTACTAATTATATTCGTTTTAGTTTTTCCTTATAATAATTTAAATAATATTATTTTACTGTTTAAAATACTATCTAAAGTGTTTTAGATACTAAAAATAAAACAAACATAATTTACAATAACTAAAATTAAAAAAAATTAGAAGGACAAAAACAAAAAAATATTAAATACAAATGTAACAAATAAAAAGGTATTTAAACAAAAAAATTATGAAATAATCACATTGGTATGTGTTGGTTAATGTTAGTTTCCATTTCACTGGTTGAATTTTGGATAGTCAAATAACAGTGCACAAACTTTTTTTCTTTTCTGATTAATGAGTATCCTAAATACATTATTTAAGAAATTAAAAAGAAAAAGATTTTATTGAAAATATGGGACTCGAAGTGCATTTAAAAATCATAGGAAAATATATTTTTCTGCGTCTCAGTAAAAAAAAAATTCCTTTTATTTCTTTAACCAAGTTAACATTTGTCTTCTTTTTTTTTTTTATCTAAAGGAAAGTGTAGCTCTTCGAATTTTTTTTCCTTACCAACCAAAAATCTCTACATTAGGTAATTATTCTAGGGTTGAATAACATTATTAGGACATTTCCATTCTAGCATCTCCTATATATGAGTTTTTAAGCGGGTCTTACTAGTAGATATCTCATTTTTATTTTTTTCAACTTAAACACTTCATAAACACTCAATTCCTCCAACTCAACCACCTAAAGAAATATTGCTAAATAAATTTCATCAATAACCTCTCATCCTTACATTTTATTAATAATTTATTTATTAAATTACTTTTACTAACATTGATGCAAAAGAACACTTAAGCATCAGTGCATCTACAAGCACCAGATGTTTGTACAAGATCCGCTCCAATGGTTTCAAAAGAGTAAGCACGAGTGGTGCTTACCTCTTTAAGAACAGATTAAAGGCATCGTTGGAGATAATGTTACGAGTGATAATTTTTAAAAAAAAAAATATTTAATATAACTGTATATCTTAAGTTTGAATTTAAAATTATTAGTTAAACTAGAATACTTTTGTCTCAGTGTATCTCTTCGGATGGCTCTCTTATAAAAATGAAAATGATTATAACGGTTTAAAATTATGGGAAATTATTGAGCCAGGCATACTAGCTGGGAATCCATGGTGCTGAAGTGGCAGTGTTTTGAGGACCAATCATTGAATTTTGATTCTAGTGATCAAACTCTACACCGCAACCCAAGAAATTTGAAGAGTGACTTGATCGAATTGGCTTTTAAAGATTTGTTGTTGGCCATTATAGCCTTCCTTTTTCTTTTTCTTCTTCCTTTTTTTTATTTTTGGTGAAAAATTCTTTTCTCCTCTTCAGCTTGGATATAGATTGCAGCATTAAAGCAAATATTCCCTTTGGAATAATTTCTTTATGCGACTTTTATCCTGAGTGTGCCCTGTGGATTGCTTTCATATTAAAGGAAAGTGCATGGTCACACATTTTGTGTTATTAACATCTCATTTAAACGGGTATTATTACTTTCACATTAAATTTCATTTCTCCTTTTTAACCATAGACTCATATTAGGCATGTTTTGGTTCCATCCCCTGATGGAATAAATCTTTGCTTTGTTGGCTCTTATATAAGCATCATCCTAACCTAATGATTAATATAGGGTTAGTGCTTAGTTAAAATAGGGTCCCTTTTATGAACTTTGGGGTTGAAATTCTTTTGGTGGTAGGATAATATAAGAAATTATTATGAACTGTTCAATGTCAAGAACGGACACATTTTATTATTGTCGTTTTGATAAGAGGGGTACGAAATTATCTCTTGACACGGTTGAGTAATTAGTTTTCTTTCTTCTAGTAATGCTTTCTTTATAAAGGACACGGACAATAGGTCCATAAATCTAATCCTAGATTCTTTGATTCCCCCATCTCTACAAGGAACAAAAAGAATCTGCCAATCGCATTAACACAACCTTCTCATCATAAAAGAAAAACCAAAATTAAAGTTTGTTAAAAAAAGGGAAAATGATATTTGAAAGAAAGAAAGATTGAGTAATTTAGTTTTCACTTTCAAGCAAGCAAGCATAATATCCATAATAGCAATTTCCATAATTTTTTTATTACTATATTTTTACCTGAAAGCTTCTCACACAGCATTTAAGAAAGTTGCACCCATTATTCATCATGGTGGGGCCTATCCAATTCCTTAGGGAATCAAACTTATGTTGAGAGTTAAGTGGGAAAACAGCAAGATAAAAACAAACCATACACTTTTTCCTCTTTTCTCTCCTTTTAAGACTCAAAATTGAGCTGTTTTCCTATCTTTGTTTTTGCTGAATCAGAGATTCTCTCCACCACCCTTTTCAAGTCAAAGAAGGAAGGGTAGTGAGGAAAATTAAAAATGAAAAAAATTTAAAAATGAAAGAAAGGAAAAGTTGGTATGTAATGTGAAGAGATGAGAGAGGAAGAGCCATAGCTCATGGCATATATTCCGCCAACATAACCCCACTTATGCTTCCTTATATGGGAGTGAGATCATACAACACCTCAACTACTCTCCCAATTTATAAAGAGAAACTATAGACTATAGTCTATAGCTGCCACACATTGACACAATAGCTAAAAGCATCAAAAGTATATATTTTATGTTTCAGTAACAACACTACCAAAAAAAGGCAAAATGGATCTGCAAAATGTGCAAAACCATAGCATGATGCGTTTGGTTCTGTCCACTGATGCCAAGCCTAGGCTGAAATGGACTCCTGAGCTTCACCAACGGTTCACTGAAGCTATTAATCAGCTTGGAGGTGCAGAAAGTGAGTACCATTAATACAATACAACACACACACTTAAAAGGAAGAAACTTTACTACTTTGACATTAGACTTTATATTTGTATCTTGGCTAATGTGTATTAATTAATTGTTCACACCGTGACATGTGGCAGGGGCAACTCCAAAGAGTCTTATGAGAGTGATGGGGATTCCAGGGCTCACTTTGTACCACCTCAAGAGCCATTTACAGGTATATCATAATTTGTTGCTTTCCCTGAATCCAAAAAAACCATGAGTTTGATCTTATTTTGTGTTTTTGGTCACAGAAATATAGGCTTGGGAAAAGCCAACCGCTAGAAACCTGTTCTGACAACAAGCAACAAGGTGACTCTTATAGTGTGTCTGGTTTAGCAGTAATGGCATGACTAGTTGTAGTTTTCTCATTGGGCTTTGGCATAACCAAACCTTGATGCTCTTTATTGGTTCAGGTTACTGTGAAATCCAGAACAGTGATGGTCATTTCAGCAAGGAAATCAGCATTGGGACCCAGAATCAGATGACTGAGTAATAGTTATAAACTGAGCAAATATTTGAATGTCTTTTATTGATGTTGCATGTGAACAGTTATGTACTTATTTTATGCCTAGAATTTTCATTGAGCAAATGTTGTGTTTAACAGAAGCTTGAAGATTGCTGAGGCTCTCCAAATGCAAATGGAAGTACAAAGAAAACTCAATGAACAAATTGAGGTAGCATGACACAATATTATTTAACTTAGTCATATATGAATTCTAGTTTTTGTATAAGGACATGTTAACCGGTTTGGATCATGATTTTAGGTACAAAAACATTTGCAGCGTAGGATTGAAGCTCAAGGGAAGTACTTACAATCAGTACTAACAAAGGCACATGAAGCACTTGCAAGACACAGTTCTTCCACAACTGGTATGGAACTTGCAAAAGCTGAACTTTATCAGTTAGAGTCAATAATCAACAATGCATGTCCAGACTCTCCCCTTTCAGAACTGACAGAAACAAGAGGGCTCAGTTTGAACTGTGGAGAGAGGAAACAAGACAGAGGAACCATGTGTTCACTTGAAAGCTCTTTGACATCATCTGAAAGCTCTGAACAACACACCATGGATGAGGCAGAAAACCCTCAAAAGTTTAATGGTGTTTCAGTTGAATTGCCATTGATGTCCATTCATCCAGAAGAAGATAAAGCATTCAAGGGAGATACAAGTGATGGTAGAAAGAGAAGTGCAGCAACTGATTCTGATCATTGTGTTGATCAACCTTGTGGAAACAAGTTGAGGAAATCTGAAGTGTCAGAAATGCTTGACTTGAACTGCCAATACCAGAGAGACATTGACTCAAGTGTGAAAGAAATAGATTTAAATTTCAGTTCAAGCTTTTAGGGACAATAAAGATGTGTCTGGTTATATCAAAAGCATATAAAAAGTCATTCTCAGAAGAAAATATGTTTATAAACAATGTATATTTTTATAACGAGAAAGAAAAAAAAAATACACATATATGGCACATATGTCTCAAGTCTCAACCCTCTCATTCTTCTCTTAATCTTGTTGCTGCTTTTGGACCACGGTGTAACCAATTTCTACTGTCACAACTTTGTAATGGGCAACCACTGGTTTGATTTATTCTCCTTTTGTGGCTTCTCAAGACCCTACTAGAGTTTCAGTGACACCAAAGCAAGCAAGATTCTATTGTGAACCAATTTTTACCAACATATACCTAAGATACTAATGGGTAGGACATATTAGTCACAATAACTTTTATGTGTGAAAAGCAATGGGATATTTAATCTTATGAAGTAAAAAGCTTGCTTAGAAGAACGCTGTTAGTATTTCTCAAACATCCAAAGGTGAAAAACATCACATCCACAACATCGCTGTTGCTACCAAAATATGAAGAGTGAAATATGTTGCCTAGAGAAACAATGATTTTGAATTTTTAAATTTCAATCCATTGGTATCACTAGCCAAGAGAGAACCAAAAGTTTTTATAGCTCAAGGTTTTAAATGGTGGCCGTGATTGCAGTTGTTGATATTGTGAGAAATTGCAGACAAACACAGTCAATTTGATTGCAATTCCAGTCGCAAAAATTCTAAAAAGCTGAACGTTGCAGTCAAAAGTACCATAGACCAATTATATTATTAGGGAATATTTGATTCATACATACATAATTTTGAGCATCATATTACTCATCCCATGAGATATGTCAAATTTATGGCATCCCAATTAAATTAACTGGAATGACGGCTTCTCATTCTAAATTTCTATAATATTTTTTTTTATTAAATCATACATTGCTGTATACTAGACTTTCTAATTCCTCTACAAGTTTGCCTAAGATTTGAAATATAATCGTGATCGGCGATCGCGGGCATATTTGTGGTATAGTCCTTACAAGTTAATTATGTCCTTCCTTACAACCCAGTGAGTGCATTATCAAATGTAGTTCTTTTGTTCAAATTTCGTTTTTGTTTACCTGCGGGGTCTAAGCCACAACTCGTTTGATTGTATGAAATCAAGGGTTTTGATTTGAATTTTGATTGTATGCAATAGACAATGGCACCTGACTTGAACGTTGATTGAGGAAATAGTAGTCAGGTCTTATTATTATTAGACTGTAGTTGGGAAGGCACATGTAGTTGTCCTTTAGGTGAGGTAGGCTCCAATCCATGAACCATCTTAGCCATTTTGTTCCATTAAAAATATTTCAACTATTGATCTATGTTACAAATATTCAATCAAGTTTAACATTAGCTACCAATTCCGATTGCCTAATACAACTCTCTTTAACCTTGGCAAGAAACCAACTGTATAAAGATTTACGACAAAATATGACACGAACAGAGGAAGAGTTATTTAGCAAGACACAAGAAGAAAATGAGAGGATCTTGAAGTGTGCTATTTGCGAATTTGTGGAATCTAGGTAGAAAGTGCGGACAGGGAACAAAGGGTCCGGTTTGGATGAAGGAGAAGAATTGGGTGGAAGAAAAATAGAGAAAGGGAATTAATGAAAATACGTTGGCAATAAAGTGGAGACATAAGCTATTTAATGGAAGAGAAACGAAAAGAAATAAGAAAATAGTCTGAAAGATGAAGGAAAATATGGGTGATGAAAATAATGTTGATTGTTTGGTATGATAGAAATAGATTGGAAATTAAATGGTGACCAATAGTACTTTTCCACTTTATTATTTCAGCTATTTTCCTTCATCTTTAAGGAGTACCTACTTGAAGCTCTTGTGCTCTGATTATCACTTGATGAAAGCTTGCTTGAGAAACTTCTATTGAGACTGGATCTTTGAGCTTCAATGAGGTCCTTCAATGGTGATTTTCAGTCATGGAGTTGCAATGGAAGATAAAGGAGAAAAGGTGAGAAGAGGCGCCATCTACTAGAGAAAAAACCATGGAAGGAGAAGCTTTACCACCAAGAGAGTGCCTTGGATAAGAAGCTTAGAGAGGAAGCTTCAATGGAGAAAAAGGGTGGACAAAGACCTATTCACTACCCCTCTGTCATAGGCAAATTCTACATGAGGAAGATACTCATCCCAAGACTTATAGTTGTCTTTTAGAAGAGCCCTTAAAAGGGTGGACAAAGACCTATTCACTACCTCTATTTGGCCATCAGTTTGTGGATGACAAGTGGTAGAGAAAAGAAGCTTAGTTCCTAGCTTAGCCCATAAAGTTTTCAAGAAGTGGCTAAGGAACTTAGCATCTCTATCTGACACAATGGTCCTAGGCAAACCATGGAGTCTCACAACTTCCTTGAAAAAAAGTTTTGAGATGTGGGAAGCATCATCCACCTTGTGGCATGGTATAAAGTGTGCCATCTTGCTAAACCTATCCACCACCACAAAGATAGATTCTACACCTCTTTGGGTTTTAGGAAGCCCAAGGACAAAGTCCATACTAATGTCTACCCAAGGAGCAGATGGGATGGGTAAGGGTGTGTATAGCCCATGAGGCATCACCCTAGACTTGGCTTGTAAACAAGCCACACACCTAGTGCAATGCTTATGAACATCTTTCTTCATATGGGGCAAATAGAACTTTTCTTTGACTAAGACAAGGGTCTTGTCTATCCTAAAGTGGCCCTTGAGCCCACTCTCATGGCTCTCTTTCACAAGTAATTTCCTGATGGATCCTTGGGGTATGCAAAGCTTTCCCTCTTTGAACAAATATCCCTTAGCCAAATAGAATCCATCTTGGGCTGTTTGCCCACAACTCTCATAAATGGGAGTGAAATGTTCATCTAAAGCATACAGGTCTCTAATGTTATCAAATCCTAAAATTTGAGCTCCTAGGGAGCAAAACAATGTGTGCCTCCTAGAAAGGGCATCAACTACCATATTTGTTTTTCTCTTTTTGTATTTGATAACATATGGAAATTGCTCTAGGCACTCTACCCATTTTGCATGCCTTTTGTTTAACTTGCTTTGCCCTCTAATGTACTTAAGTGATTCATGATCACTATTAATGACAAATTCCTTGGAAACAAGGTAATGTTCCCAAGTTTGGAGGGCTCTTATTAAGGCATAATGCTCTTTATCATAGGTGGGGTAGTTGAGGGTGGCACCATGAAGTTTTTCACTAAAATAAGCAATAGGGTGCCCACCTTGTAACAATACATCTCCAACTTTGATCCATGTGGAGCTTGTAGGCCTTGGATCTTCTTCATCAATGAAGTCCTTTGCTTCTTGAAGTTCAATGGCAACAGAATGGAGAAGGAAGAAAGATGATTGGAGACGCCACTTCAAGGAGAAAATGAGTCAAGAACAAGCTCATCACCATAGGAAGCCATGGATAAGAGCTTGAAGATAGAAGAAGATGAGTGGAGGGAGAAGGAGCACAAAATTTTATGCCTCAAATAAGGTATGAACTTTGAAGTGTAATTCTCAAATGATCAAAGTTGAAAAAATGCACACACATGTCCTCTATTTATAGCCTAAGTGACATATAAAATTTAAGAGAAATTTGAATTTCTATTCAAATTTCACTTGAATTTGAAATTGAATTTGTGGAGCCAAATTTTCACAAATTATGATTAGTGAATTTTAGCTATGATTCAGCCACTAATCCAAGATCAAGTCCAAGATTCTCCACTAAGTGTGCTTAGGTGTCATGAGGCATGTAAAGCATGAAGGACATGCACAAAGTGTGACTGTATGATGTGATAATAGGGTGTAGCAAGAAAGTGCTAACCTCCCCCTCTAAAATTTAATTGGATTGGGCTTCTCCCAATTCAATTAAATTTATTTCTCATTACACACATCAAATATTCACTTAATGCATGTGAAATTACAAAATTACCCCTAATACAAAAACTACACTAGGTGCCCTAAAATACAAGGACTGAAAAATCCTACATTTCTAGGGTACCCTACCTACATTATGGAGCCCTAAATACAAGGCCCAAAAATAGTGAAATCCTAATCTAATATGTACAAAGATAAGTAGACCCAACCTTGGCCCATGGACTCAGAAATCTACCCTGAGGTTCATGAGATCCCTAGGGCCTTCTTCTGCAACTCTAGCCCAATCCTCTTGGAGCCTCTTGCTCATGGCTCTAGTGACTGGTCCCTTCCTAGGGAGGATTACATCACCCCTCCTCTCATTCTTTTCCTTCATTGAAGTTTCCTTTCTAAGCTTCTTATCCAATGCACTCTCTTAGTGGTGAAGCTTCTCCTTCCATGGCTTATTCTCTAGTAGATTTCGTCTCTTCTCACCTCTTCTCCTTTATCTTACGCTGCAACTCCATGGCTGAAAATCATCATTGAAGGAACTCATTGAAGCTCAAAGATCCAACCTCCATAGAAGCTTCTCAAGCAATCTTCCATCAAGTAGCCCATCACCTATGAACTTCACATGTATGCATGCTTCACTTGGAGTAATTATGGGATGAGTGACCTTCTGGGAAGTTTCTAGAAAAGCATGAGTAAGGACAAAGCATGCTAAAAAGTCTTATGTTGGTTTGTGGGAACAATCATTGCTTATGAAAGCAATCAAAGCAAATTGTCGAAGTCTCGAAAAGGGCTACCTACAGAGGGTTCTGACCAGTGGAAGGTTCTGAACAAGAAGGATGATGAGTGAAGTGCCATGACATGAAGTGTCATAGTGTGAGAGCAATCGAGAAGCAAAAAATCAGGGATGTTATAAATGGTATCAGAGAAAACCTTTCTCCTAGTACGGTGTGATTTAACGATGAACCAAGCAGAAGCTGATGGGCATGTGATACCCTAAATGAATCACATTGGAATAAGAGAGATCTAGAGGGTGTGCAGGTATGAGACTATACAATTGAGGATGACTTAAAGAAATTAATTAGTATTACCTATACTAACAAAATGCATTTACTTTTCAGTAGCTCATCACTTAGGAACTCCATAGTTAAGTGTGTTTGGCTTAGAATAGTTATGGGATGGGTGACCTTCTGGAAAGTTTCTCAGCAAGAGTGTGAATGAGGACAAAGCACACTCAAAAGTCTCATGTTGGTTTGTGGGGTTAGTCATTGATCCAAGAAGCAATCAGAACTAATTGTCAAATTCTCATAAAGGGCTACCTATGGAGGGTTCTGACCAACAAGGATGTTAAGTGAAGTGACACCGCATGAAGTGCAGTAGTGTGAGAGTCATCGAGAAGTCAAAAATTAGGGAATCAATCTTTTCCAATTCATTCTTTACACAAGCAAGTTTTCCACATTGATTTCTGAGTCTCTTTGAACTTCTTCTTCTTCTTCTTCCTTTTGCCAAAAGCTTTCCAAAGTTTTCTGGTTTTTCTAAACCTTGAAAACTTGTGTTATTCATCATTTTCATTCCCGTCTCCCTTTGCCAAAAAGAATTCGCCAAGGACTAACTGCCTGAATTCTTTTTGTGTCTCTCTTCTCCCTTTTCCAAAAGAACGAAGGACTAACTGCCTGAATTCTTTTGTGTCTCCCTTCTCCCTTGTCAAAGAATTCAAAACGACACAGTCTGAGAATTCTTTTGATTCTTCCCATTCCCTAATACAAAAGTGTTCAAAGGACTAACTGCCTGAGAATTCTTTTGTATCCCCATTCACAAAGTATCAAAGGTTTAACCGCCTGAGATCTTTGTCTTAACACATTGGAGGGTACATCCTTTGTGGTACAAATAGAGGATACATCTACTTGGGTTTGACTGAGAACAAGAGAGGGTACATCTCTTGTGGATCAGTTCTAGTGGAGGGTACATCCACTAGGGTTTCAAAGAGAACAAGGGAGGGTACATCCCTTGTGGATCTTTGCTTGTAAAAGGATTTTTACAAGGTTGAAAGAAATCTCAAGGACCACAGGTCACTTGGGGACTGGATGTAGGCACGGGTTGTTGCCAAACCAGTATAAAAACTCTTGTGTGTTTGTCTCCTTCTTCCCTACTATTTTACTTTCCGCTGTGCATTTTAATTTCCGCTTTTACTTTCTGTTAAGTTTCTCTTCTACTCCTTATTCTCTTAACAACATAGTAAAAACATTAGAAGAGTAATTTTTAATTAGTAAAGGTTCAGGAATAATTAATTCAACCCCCCCTTCTTAATTATTCTAAGGCCACTTGATCCAACAGTATTGTTCAAATTAATTAATTGAATGTTGAATTAGGTGATAGTTATAGTTTGAATTAAGATGGACGAAGATCAATCGGAATATTACAGTACAATGTCTAAAGAAGTTGATATGGATTTTAAAGATGAACAATATTGTGGTGTGAATGAAGGACATGCTGATTGTTCAGACGCTTTTAATACTTCTCAGGTAATCATGTCGATCAGTTTGAGTTGTTTGGTTTAATGTATGATTTGTGTGAAAATTAATATGTCGTGGTTGTGTCGTAGGTCTTTGCAACCCGAGAAGATGTTTTGCAGTGGGCTTGAACGGTTGCCCATGAAAACGGTTTTGTTGCAGTAATTATGAGGTCTGATACATATACTGGTAGCAGAGGAAGAACTTCATTTGTGTTAATTGGGTGTGAAAGGAGCGGTGAGTACAAGTGTAGGAAGAAAGAATTTGTTAGAAGAGACACAGGCACTAGAAAATGTGGTTGTCCCTTCAAGATTCGTGGAAAACTAGTGCATGGAGGTGAAGGTTGGACAGTGAAGCTGATATGTGGGATTCACAACCATGAATTGGCGAAGACCTTAGTTGGACATCCATATGCTGGGAGATTGACAGATAATGAGAAGAATATCATTGCTGATATGTCGAAGTCGAATATGAAACCAAGAAACATCCTGCTAACGTTGAAGGAGCACAACGCCAACAGTTGCACCACAATCAAATAAATCTACAATGCAAGAAGTGCATATCGTTCTCCAATCAGAGGAGATGACACTGAAATGCAACACCTAATGAGAACGTGATCAATACATTCATTGGCATAGATTTAAGGATCAAGATGTGGTGCGTGATTTGTTTTGGTGTCACCCAGATGCAGTTAAGTTATGTAACGCATGTCATCTTGTTTATTTGATAGACAGTACCTACAAAACAAATAGGTACAGGCTCCCATTGCTTGACTTTGTGGGGGTGACACCAACCGGGATGACTTTCTGTGTTGGGTTTGCATATCAGGAGGGTAAGCGCGTGAACAATCTTGTATGGGCATTGGAACGGTTTCGAGGCCTTTTTTTAAGAAATGATCGTCTCCCTGTTGTTATTGTCACAGATAGAGACCTAGCCCTGATGAATGTTGTGAAAGTTGTGTTTCCGGAGTGTACGAATTTGTTGTGCAGGTTTCACATAGACAAGAATGTGAAGACAAAGTGCAAATTGCTAATTGGTCAAAAGAATGTCTAGGACTACGTAATTGATAGCTAGGGTAATCTGGTAGATTGTCCGTCAGAACTAGAATTCCTTGAGCACCTTCAAAGGTTTCAAGTAGCGTGTTCCCTGTGGCCAATGGTGCATCAAAAGCAACAACCAAGGGTGCATGAAAAACAAAATCACCACATACATATATAAACCTTAAACCCTCAAACAACCACATAATACATATAAGTCACAACTTAGGTTCGTTAATAAAAAATTTGCCTTATACAATATATGCATCTAATTCATATATCAAAGGCAACAATTTCTCATTTCTCATATACATACACTTTGTAATAGCAAATAAAAAAAATAACTAATAATATCAATAAATTGGTGGTTCATACATAATTTTCAAGAAAAAAAACCAATATACAGCAAAACATGGTCCGCGGAAGAAGGTTCTTCCGCTTGAAGGAGAGGTAGCCTGCGGAAGAAGGTTCCGCAGGTTCTTCCGCGAGAATCCGCGGGCATTTGCGGAAGACAAGGTTCTTCTGTGCGTTAGAGTCGGTTCGCCTTTCACCTGCGGAAGAACGTTCTTCCGCTGGATCTCGCGGAAGAACCTTCTTCCGCTGGATCCCGAGGAAGAACCTTCTTCTGACACCCGTGGAAGAACACCTTCTTCCGCTCGAACAACCACAGTCCACTTTCACACTCGCGGAAGAAGGTTCTTCTCCGCGGAAGAACCTTCGTCTTCAACCTCAAGCACCACACATGTCACTAATGTCATCTATCCTACGTCCATTTACGCGATTCACAGAGATACGAGGTTAGAACACTAACCTGGATGGCGGAAGGAAACGAACAAACGGAGGAAGAACCCAATGGAGGATGCCAATGGAGGGGAAGTCGGGGAGAACGAAAGCCAACACGGAGGAGAAGAAGCCAAACGAAAAGAAACAAAGGGCATGGAGGAAGCAAATTTGGAATGCAAATGTTGGGTGCACGTGCAACGGAGGAAGAAGAAAGCAGGCCGCGGAAGAAGAAAAGGTTTTTTTAAAAAAATATATTATCTTCTATTTTTAAATGAAGGATAATATTGGTACTTCATTGAATTGTTGGGTGCACTAGCAATTATAAATCCATCAGAATAATATAATCTTATTCTGCATGGATCCAAAACTGTTCTGCACCCCTGCACGGAGGATTTAGGCCCATATTTACAAGAAAGTTAATGCACAAGGTCTATTAACAACAAGTTCAATAGTTAGTTCACAAGACCCAACACATCTAACGAGTTCAATAGTTAGTCCCCAAGATCCAACACATATCTAACGGATTGAGATTTTTTTTATATATATTAGTTCAAATTAGTGGGACATCCAGAAATTTTTTAGTGAAAAGAAAAATATAATTTACAATATTTTCATACTAAAAAACATCACAAACCTTCATAAAATAAATAATTTCATGAAAAAAATCTAAAACACCTATGCTTTAATAAATTATAATTGCTATCTACATATTTTCATATTTTAAAATGTTGTATGTTTTTTCATTGTCAATACAATAAAAATTAGAAAAATAAAGTGATGAAATTAATATCAATACATTTTCTATTTTATCTCTTAAAAAATTTTATATTTATTTTTAAAAAATTATTTTTTATGAGAGCAACACTACTTTATTTATGGAAAAAATAAAAATTGATAAATATTTACTATTTTAAGAAATAGAATCTAGTGGGGCCAATTGCTCCCATATCTTCAAGGTAGATACGCCTCTGGTTCGAATACATCCATGATCAAATTAGAATTATAGTATCTGACACCAGTCTATTAAGCAACACATTACAGAACTGACGGAATTCATTTCCATATGCATTTGTCATTCCTCACCAAGTAATAATCACTACCATAGTATAGTATAGGAGTTTTAACAACACACTTCCCTCAATATTCATTTTATTATTAGTTGAAATTTATTGAGAATTATAAAATTATGATAAAAAAATCATTAAATAAGATTTGGAATCCACGATTAACATTTGTGATAAAAAAAAATATGAAACTGCAATTGTTTATAATTTTCTAAAAAAAAAGGAAGATGTGGTCAAAAGAATGTGTTGCTAAAATTTCAAATACCACACCAAGTATAAATACTAAATAGGCCCTATAACATCAAGCACTAAGCCAAGCACCACATCAAGTTTCAAACACCAAGCCAATATCACTTGGGCACCACTTAGGGAGGCTTCATGTATAGCCTAACGAGCATCTTCCTTCTCTGAAAATGAGAAATTGTCACGTCCACTCACTAAAGGATAGTGAGGCGACCTCGGAAAAGGAAAAACACCTCAAGTTTATTTTGGGAACAAGTTCTTCCCATCTATGCGCAAAGCCAAATGATTCATTGGAACAATAATAGGAAGATTTGAATACCAAACTGATGAAATCATGGAATAGACATGTTAAAGAACCATTAAAACATACGATGACTGGGCTGAAGCATAATTGACGCTAATGTTACCAAGTTATCAACTACTACAAGAAGGCTAATACTTATGACCAAAAGTTTTTGATATATCTATAACGCCATTGGTAAGACCATCTTGCAAACATATGTCTCAATCAAAAATAAGGATGTTGATTACTCTTTTTGAAAATCAAAGGAAATAAATTGTAGTAATTTTTTGTCCTAATTATAAGAAACACACAACCAGTTCCAACTATATTAATTATTAGTTTTTTTTTATATCCTTGATTTATTGTGAAGTTGATAAATGAAAAATCATCCATTTCTCATTAAATTTATTGAGCTATTAACAATATAACTCTTTCTTATTGGTTGGAAAAATATTCCTTAGACTCTAAGTAGGTTGAACCCCTAAGAAAAACAAGTCAGAAAAATTCATTCTGATCAAAAGTTATTGTTCATTGACCAACTTCAGAAGACTTTGAATAAGTTCTTTGAAAGATTTTTCACTTTTGAGGAGTGGGTTTCTTACAAGGCAAAATCCTACCTTGATTCTCCAAGTTGCCCCTATGCAGCATGAACAACCTCCTCCACAAAGAACAACTACTATGTCTTCATCTTCCTCGTTCTCTAAAAATTTCTCTCCTCAAAAAGAAGATTAATAGCCTCCATTTATGTTCTCTTGTTGTTTTTTTCTTGATGACAAATGGGGAGAAAACTTAGGAGTGACATAGGAGAGAGACAAGAAAATTTGGTGTGATGTAGATCAGCTTTGTAGGATTAATTTTTATATAAATATGTTGTTGTTGCTAATGATATCTTTTTTATTTGATCCTATGTATTTATCTTTTGATAATGATTAATGGAAAAACTAGTCTATATTGAATGATTATACCTTTTTATCTATTTTTTATCTCTACATTATGATATGTGCTTATACATGTTTGATCTTTCACATAATGCATGAATTAAAGGGGAGTTTCCCAACCACCTGATAAAAATCAAAACTAATGCACACTACCAGTGGAGTTAAAAATGGAAGGTTCAAAAAGATATTGTCACCCCTAAAATTTGCTCTTAAGGGTTTGTCATTGTAAAAAAAATGAGACATTGTTAAATTCACATCTTTGGTTTTAATTATGATAAATCATTAGCAATGCAAATTTGTAAGGATAATGGAATATGTTATGATGACTAACAAATTTGGTAAGTCTTTTAGTGATATATATGTTAAATCCATATTTGAGCAAGCATTCTGATTAGTTTAGAACAAGATCATAATGGATGTCTCGGTTATGCAGTCAAGTAAGAAGCCTCAATATAATTAAATGAAGCACAATTGCATGAAGTTACCGTTTTCCTCAGAAGACATAAAGAAGACCTTAACCAGAAAGATCTATCAAATGCTATATGAGCAAACAACATCATAATGAAGTTGCACTAGAGTCAACATCAAAATAGTGTATTGATGGACTCTGAGAATGTGAACCTTTGAATCATATTCTAAAGACGCAAACTAGAATCAAGACAAGAAAAATTATGAGATGACTACATTAGAATGATGTATCAAATTCAAGATGATGAAGTATCTATGCATTAGAATGATGAAGCAACTACATGTCTTCCATATGTAGTCATATATAGTTGACTCATTAGAAGACTAGAGTTGACATAAGAATAACAATACAAAGCAACAACATGTGTTCCTTATGAAATCACATAAGATAGTTGACTCGTTAGAAGATTGAGGTTGATAACATCACATCTTCCATATGTAGCTACACACACTGTACACACATTGAGGGTTGAGACTTGTCCTTGAAAAGATCTAATATGCTACATCAGAATGAAGGATGAAGAGACTTTGTGAAGTTTGAACTAAGGATATAATACTAACACAACAACTGCAACATGCATATGCTATATATTGAAGCATACTACTTCAAAATGATATGTTCTGTGAAAGTGTTAAGTTTAAGGAAGTTAAGCTACCTACAAAGTCTATTCAAGATATCTTCATTACAAGGAACCTACATCATAATAGGTCATTTATTAGCAACATTACTATGAAATTTTGATGTGTCTTCAGAATGCTTAGCACAAGTGTTCCTTAGAATGAAAACTTCAGAATAATTTTTAAAATGCGTCAAGTCATGGACAACTATCATATTTCAAACTTCTTCAAGAAGTGACAGAGTTGAGGTCCCCTCCCCCACTGACTATCTTGGGGTTTTTAAGAAAACTTCAAGAGAGCTTTTGAAGACTGTTGAAGCAATCTAGAAAGAAAAACTCGAGTTGTCATATCTGTGTGAGAAATCTACCCTCCTACTTCAACTACCTCTCAATTAGAAAGAGGTTCACTTTTGTAATCACATTTGCATTGTAACTTGTAATAGATAGAAGTGAGATTTGAATGTTTCCTAAGCTGAATTGAAATCCCTTGAAAGAGGAGAATCTATCTTTGTGTAGTGAATCACATAAACCCTTTGTAAAGTCCAGCAATTGGCTAGCATTGTGAAAATCCCACAGGTTGTTAGTCTGATAGTTGACTAGTTTGGAAGTCGACTGGGGGCTAGCAACGACATCTAGTGGGTTTCTAGAAAGTTGTGAAAATCTAGTGGTTGACTCGTCTAGCAAGTGATTGGTTTTGTTAGTGAAAATATCATCTTGAAGGGTTACAACTGGATGTAGCCCAAGGTTAGGGTGAACTAGTATAAAAAATCCTATTTGCACTATCTTCTTCCTTTTCCTCTTTGTTGGTTTTATGAATCCCTTATTCATAACTTGCTTTTGAATAATCAACCTTCAACACAATATTTTTCAAGGAACTTGGTAACAAAATGTTTTCTACAAAACCATTTAACTAAACAAAGATTTTGAAATTTGGTTTTGAGCTAACTGTCGCAACCTACGTCAAGACAGCATGACGAAATGAAATAAAAAGAATTTAAGAATTTTGTCTTCTATGAAGAAAACGAGTGGGAGTCTCCACGAACATTTATTTAAGAAAAAAAACGTTAGAAAAAACCAAAAAGAAAAGGTCTACGAATTTTGAAAAGAAGGGGTTCAGGAGTTGTTTACGCATAAGGAAGGTGCTAGCGTCCCACGCGCCCGTCACGAAGAACGACATCCTTTAATCAAGTGTGGAATAAAAATAACGTGACTTCAAAATTAATTATTTTCCCAAGAGCGGTGAATTGCTTTTCTTTTATTACATTATTTTTTATTATTTTATTTTTTTTCGAATCGACAAGGGGGGGTTGTCCTTGCTCCTACGTATTTCTAGGTGCGATGACAAAATCAGATTGATGTATTTCTTTACAAAAAAAAAGTTTATATGTCGAAGAGATTTGTCTTAATTACAAAAGGAAAATTCTTTAAGGCGTTGGACCTCGAAACGATTTCAAGTGATATTTGACGAAAATAAGTTTGTTATGAATTGATTTCTTTTGATTTGGATTTGTTCATTAGTTGGATATTCTTCGTATCCACTTATTACAAGTATGATGAATATTTCTGAGTGTGTGAGGCGAGTCCAAGACCCAGCGTCGGGCGCTACAACAACAAAGTGCTCTAGGAGAATTACTAGGCAAGTTCGAGACTTAGCATGGAAATTTAAAGTAAAGGGAAGTAATCATAATGGAATCGCAGGAACAACAAAAATAACGAAAAATACAAAAGTAATGGAATTTGGTGCGTTGAAAATACGCAAATCATGGAAACGAAAATATCAGAATTTAGTACGTCGGAAATACGTAAATCAAGGAAATGAAAATATCAGAATTCAATGCATCGGAAATACATAAATTATGGAAACGATTTTAAATTAATTCAAGAAATATTTAGATTTCATCATTCACCATATAGAAATCATTTTTTTAACATTATTGATGCACACATAGTTATCCCAAGTCGATTCCTCACACATGCGATAAATACCCTAGCATTACAATTATATTTCTCATGCTTTTTGCAATCAAAACGCTATGTTCCATTCCTAGCAACGCGATGCAAAGAGTAAGATTATTCGGCTCAGATTCTAAGATTACCTTCCAATCTTACTAAAATCCAATTTCATGACACTAGTGATTGACTAGAATCAAGCATTATGAGTAAAATGAAATTGCCAACAACGAGTAGGAAAAGATTAATACACGCGTAATATCACAAAGGACCCATAAGGGCATAGAGATTACATTCAATCTTTAAGAAAAACTAACCAATCGTTGCGCAGGGTACAAGGCTAGCAAGAGAAATGGTGAAGAAAATGATCCACGGTCACAATTCTGTAGCGCCTCGACTTTACTTTTCTTCTTCTCTTTCTCCTTCTGCGTTTTTTCCTCTATTTCTTCAGTTCTGAACCTCTGAAAAGCTATTTGGTGCAGGGGAAGCTCGCCCAGGCGAGCTACTTGCTTAGGGTTGAAGTCATCAGCTGGCCTAGGTGAGTGACTTTCTTAGGGATGAAGCTTCCTCTTGGCCCAGGTGAGCTAGATGCTAGCCTGGGTGAATTTAGGGTTAGAAAACTCTATGAAATGACAATTTTGCCCTTCCTTGTGGCTTTGTCTCTAGATCTAACAAACAACCATCAAAACCCTAAGCGACCCCTTGGCCTTGCACTGGTGTCAAACACCACAATTCGATTGGAAATGATCAAAATACCATACCCAAATGATAAAAGCATTATATCCAGATAAAATTAGGGTCTAACACTAGCATATTTGTTTTTCTAGAATTGTTAAGTTTTTGTTTTAAGCTCAGAACAGTTCTTCAATTTGAACTTGTAATTTATGAATTGTCTTCAAAATAATAAATCTATTTAAAGAAGAAATGTAAGTTTGTGAAAACAAAATTCAACCCTCTTTCTTGTGTTATTTTTTCACTTTATGCGTTTGTGCGCCTTGGGCTTGTTAGAACTTGGTGGCTATGCAACAGTTCGTCAATGACATTGTTGCTAAAATGTTGATGAGTGCCACCTTTTTTTTATCTAAGTTGGTCCTCGTTGTACACGATAGAGAAAAGGTTTTGGAGAGTTGAGGATTGGGGAGGTGGTGGAGGCAAGTTTAGTGGTGGAATTGCCGGTGTGTTCGGCAAAAAAGACCGAAAGTTTTGGAGGCGTCATTTAAGTGTAGGATTCTAAGGGCGTGAGAGAGCAAAGATGAGGATTTTTTAGGGTGGACTTAAGTGGCAAAAGTTTTTTTAGGCATTTTGCTCAAAATTTAACACGAGAAGTAACAATGATGGTTTAGGAGAGGTAAAAGAAGTTTATTTTACCAAAGGGGGTATGAGTGTAATAAGTCCTTAACGAAGGGGAGGTCAGTATAATTTGCTCTTGAAACAAACAAAATGCAACTACAAGAACCAAATTGGCATATTTTAAATTATATGAACTAAAATGAAAAATAGTTGCAACTATAAGAACCAAAAGAGTGTTTAAATCGAAATCAATGTATAGGAGTAGAAGCATCTTGATTAGTTATCTCAATCATCTTAGCATCAAACTATAAAAATATGAAATGGTGGATTAATCAAGATAATTGAAAAGTGGTTTATGCTACCTTCCCAATTTTTGTTTTCGAAGTTACTTCTTTCACTGTTTCAACCAAATTTATTGTTAAAAGTAAGGATATAAGTGGCCTAGGTTGAGTTAAGTTTTGTCAATTTTTCAATCTAATCCAATTAAACTTAATTAACTTGAATTGGATTGGATTTTTTTTTTTATTTTGTCAACTCAATCGAACTTTAATTGGATTGAATTGATTATCGAATTAGATCATTAAAAAATATCACCTCTTTAAGTCTTGAAAAAAGAATAAAGAAGTCCTCAAATTCAAAAATAGTAAGGATATTTTTAAAGATCAATATTAATAAAATATTATACTATTCATATGATAATAGAAAAAAATAAATCATAAATATATACTATCATTAATAAAAAATATATTATTTTAAATAAACTGAAAAAGATAAACTTTAAAATAATATATTACCTTAAGGATAAAAATGTATTAACTTAAGGGTGACACGTATATAGTTTATGATATATTAGTAACTTAATTATATACATGTTAAATTGGATTCTGTTTTTGATCGAATCAATTCAATGACTCAATCTAACCTACAAATTAAAGTATAATTAAATTAAATTGAATTGGTCAAATTAGTGGATCGAGTCCAATCCGTTTACGCTCCTTGTTAAAAGCATTGCATTTGCAGTTGGTAAAAAAATGTTTGCATTTGCAGTAATTAAGGACCCTTGACTTTTTCATATTGGAGGAGTAAAAGTAGTTGACAACATAAGGCTGATTGTGCTATTCTCTTTGATTGGACTCTTGGAACATAATTCTCTTTTAAACTATGTTTGTGACTCAAAATTTAGAGAAGATTTAATGCTTCATAATGTCCGCCACTAAATCGATCGAATTGCGAAACTCATTTATAAGGAAAATAATTCTAAATTCTCTTGCACAATCTATTATTCGTCCTATTTATTAGATTAAAAAATATAAGTACTTTTCATGGTTTTAAAATATTAAATATATTTAATTTTTCATTTATTAATACTTTTCTTTATAAAATATTAAACACACTTTTATTTTCAAAATATTATATATATATATATATATATATATATATATATCATTTACTATTTTTTATAATTAAATATTGAAAAAAATATAAGATGCTAATAATTTGTGATTTGAGAGTCAACATCTGGATCTAACATATAAGTCAAGTCTTCCTGATGGAGTTAAAGAACTTAAAATTCAAGTTTTCATTGGTCACTTTAAGTATATCCCACCCGGGCACCTTGGCCACTGTTTCGAAAGCAGAAAGTTGATTTTTGGAGATGGCAATAGCATGGCAAGTTTGGTAATCTTTAAAGTTTGCTCTTCTGTTCTTTTGCCTTATTTTGACTTTAATTAAGATAGGTGTGTTTTATCTTGTCAAAGTTCATGCGGCAATAAATTGTCACCGTTCATAAATATAAATGGAAAGCTAGCATAATTAATTAGAGAAAAAAATAGCTTACGCCAAACTTTCATTTACTTCGATTTTTATTAAAATTGTGGTTAAAATTTTGAAATGATAAGATTGTATAAAATATCCTTCATGATGTCATTATGCTGTTTGACCTTATATCACCTCGCATCATAATGCTTTCCCATCCTGAAGTAAACTTCAGTGGTGGACTTAAATATTTTATTTTCACTCTTTGCTTCGTGTTCTTGCATAAACATTGAGTGAAAAAATAATGCAGCTGAAAATTTAGTGGAAGCTATGGATATTAGGTTTTCGAATTAAAATTATTATTTCAACCAGGCAGGTCACACAGAATTATTCCAGCCAAAAAAAAAAAATCACAGAAAACTAAACACACACACGTCACACGTGCGTGTATATCGGCACACTCACAAATTAAATATTCCCCTCCCGTTGTAGATTTAATTTCATTTCCGTCGTTTCTGTCTTTTATATAACTAAATGATTTTCTCATGCTTTTATGGGATGTGAAAAAGTGAAACTATCAAACAGGTGAAGAGATAAGATAAAAAAAAAGAAAATAATAAATAATATAATAATAAATATAAAAAAATCAAAGTTATTTATACATTAAAACAGGAAACATTGTCAAAAGTTCATCATGTTCACACTAGGCAAATAAACATCAAATGATATTTATATATTGTGACTTAAATATGTTGATTTTAAAGCCATGATAATCATATAATTCCTTCACATCATCTACCTTTACCGCTTGATTTACACCCTATAAAAAAATTAATTTCTTCTTTTTTCTATATTTTTATTAGATTACACAAAGTCTCTCTTTAAGCTTTATCTTGTTTCTTCTTATAACATCTCTAGTGTTATTGATATGAACAACTCATATTATGACATCTCATCTCAATCTTAAGCATCTTAATTAATTTTGTCTCCGATAGATATTTTTATTAATAAATTATTTAATTCATAAATATTTTATTTTTCAATCTCTTTTATATTTAATATAAAGTTAAACAACTCATCACTAATAATTATTTATATAAATAACTCAAAATTATATGTAACACATTAAAATAATAATTTTTTGTTAAACAACACAATAAGTAACTCCTTATAGATATAGATGTTCTTATGAAATTAAAGAAGAAATAAAGATACAGTTCTTCGCACAGAATAATTAATTAAAAACAGATCTACACAAGAAGCTTTACTAGTCTTTGAAGCATATGTAGTTGCCATATCAAAGATTGACCTATCAAGAATGCATGAGAATCTAAAGCCCACCAAGCTTGAGCCGAATTAAAACTGAAAACACATGGAATCTTAGAAAATTCAACGAGCAAACTTCTTTCTATCGTTAAAATTTGGAAAATATCTATTGGAAACACTTAACTACGGGAATCTTTCATCTTGATGATTATTAGTTTTTTTTTTCTATGATCTTGATGATAATTAGTTGTTAATTTATTATACATGCAGCTTCCTTGAGCAATTTTTTTTTGTGAACTTTTTAGAAGGAGGTTAAAAGTGAGGACTTACCGAGTAATTACCTATTTTAGTACTACTTTCTTGTCCAAACATATCTAACTGTAAAATTTTAATAGGACTTGATGCATTAGTACTACGATGATCACACCTAAAGCAATTTAAAAGGACTTATAAATATAGTACTTATAAATATAGCAAAAGCTAATCACGAGTTTCATTAAATTTATTTGGAGAAAAAAAACACTTATGCTAATAAAAATAAGTAGTTTCTTATTTTTTTAGTGTGTTGGTGTAAATTACTTTTATTTAAAAATAATAATTTTTTATTTATTTTAAAAAATAAATCATATATTCTATATGCTTATTTAAATTTTTTTTCTTAAATTGCTTATTTTAAATAAATTGACCCAACATTACATATTCAAAATATAATCAATAAAAGTCATTGTAAATAAATAAAAAATACTAAAAGAATGTGTTTTTCAATGGGAACTTTATTGTCTCTATCACGTATCGATATCTAAATGGGCGTGAATCTTCAGCAGTGCAAAATGTATTTCACCGCACTATATACAGTAGATAATCTAAGTGCCCCCTCTCTTTTACAATGATATGTTTATTATTTTATATAAAATATATTCAATATTGTAATGGCTACGATGTTATGCAAAGATCAATTGATTGGACAGGATCTCATCCCATAATATCTTTATGCAGAATTCCTCCTTCTCATTAAAGATATAATAAATTAATTTTCTTTTTTTTATTAGAAATCCGGACTCTGATTCTCTTCGGCCTCTTCTATATGATTTCTCTGTAGCAAAAATCTTGACTGTGTGTCACACTCTTTCTCCTCTCCTGTTTTTAATATAATATATCAACGGTCGAGATCT
Organism: Glycine max; assembly: GCF_000004515.6. Taxonomy (NCBI): domain Eukaryota; kingdom Viridiplantae; phylum Streptophyta; class Magnoliopsida; order Fabales; family Fabaceae; genus Glycine; species Glycine max. The sequence continues at coordinate 41,300,331 of NC_038243.2, read as the reverse complement.
TTGCAGGATGTCGCAGAACCAAAAAATAATTGAATTGGAGAGGAATTAGAAACCCACACTTTAATGCATCTTTTAAACACAATTAAAATTAGTAATGGCAAAATTTTTTGGATTCTATATCTAATGAGTTGTTTTACTCATTTTGAAATTTTCAATAACTTTGACTAAGAAGAAAGATTTTAAGTTTACTATATTCCTATATCATGTTTATTAGACTCTTGAGTTAATTCATTAATTCTTATAAGTTTACGAGATCATTTATTCTTTTTGAGCAGTCTCGTGTGCAAATTCTTTTTTTAGTAAACTCCGGGAAAACTCAATAAACTCTCGAGTTTACCAGCGAATCAACAAGTTAAAAAAATTAAACCAAAATGCAAGTCATTTTGGATTATTTTCTATGGGTTTAATATTTAACATACCTCCATTTGGTGTGTTGTTCCTGAATCGAAGAACTCTCACCTCTAACAATATCAAAGTCTTATCCTTTAACAACATCAAACCCTCAATGGGAATGCTCTACCACTATTATCACCTCGCAAGTTATTATCTAGTAGTGATGCATTAGTAGACTTGGTTATTTGATTATTTGTGAAATTTATGGTTTATTATTTTGCTTTATTATGTTGTTGAAATATTTGATTGATACATTATTTATAAGTATTTTGTTATTATGTTTATATGAAGTAGACTCTTAATTACGGGTCTATGCAACTCCCACGAGTCTACGGAGACTCTTAACTTTGTTATTTTTATCACAAACCACCATTTATAGTAAATTTATTAGATTTTATAATATTTCTTAAAAATCATACCAACAATGATTTGTCATTGGATAATAGTGTAAAACTTAAAGGGAAAAGGGTGTTCAAAACACGCTAAACGAAAAATTAAGATCTATTTTGCATTTAAATTATATTAAGACACGACATACTTAGTGTGTACCTATTGATGAGCTCTCTTGAAGCAATAAAATTTTTCTTTAATAGTGCGAAGCATGTATCCACATTGAGACCAATCTCGCTGTCAACTCTTTGATGAGTGGAACCTCAAAGAACAAACTCTTTCTACTTTTCCAGTCTAAAAATAAGGTTGAACTTTTCTAGTCTGTTTCTGGTGCACTTTACTCTCATGTAGATTGATGCTTCTATTTATAATGTTAAAAAGATATGGATTTGAGTCTCTCTTAAAAAAAAGATTTTATTTAAAAAAAATTCATATCTCTTTATCTTTATATTTGAAAATAAAAACTATCTCATATCTTCCTATCTTAAGAAGTTTCATGATATAAGACAAATATAATTCTCAAATAATCACATGATTAATTATAAGTAATCACATGTATGTAGCAATGGAATCTTATTCTTATTTTATGTATAACTTTCACATTTATAAAATAATACTTTTTGTTTATATTAATTATATTCTTGGTGTTAGCAAAGAATATAATAATATTCCACTAAAATATTTATTTGATTAAATTAAACTCTACTTTAATTATCAAATAAACTATTTTCTTTTGCAAAGATTAAAACACTAGTTTGTGTGTGACTCCATAAGTTCAATAGTAAACTAGTAGTAATCAATCATAATTAATTTACTACTCATGGTAGGTGTTTAGCAACACTTCTTAACGTCCGAATAGCATAAAATAACATTTTTTACCTTGCAGAACCAATAAAAGAATAATGTAATCTTTTCTTCCATCATTTACAACCCAAGGCTAACTCTTGATTATAATATTACTTTCAAATTCTAACAAGTTAACACATTATATTTAATCAATGAATGACTTAAGAAACTATTTTCTTCTTTCATTCAATTGCCCTGAGCAAGGTCTTAATTCTATCGTAGAGCTCAAACTCATTACCTAGATTTGATGGATTCCTTCTTAATTAATCATTAATTCTACAAGTATTTAATCATATCCGATATACATTCAACTAGTGCCCTAAGGTATTAGGTGTCCGAAATTAAAATATAACAAATAACTTGTTAATTACTATGATAATCTCTGGTCAAATGAAATTATTATATTTCTTCTTGAGAACTTCCTATTGATATATCAAGGTAATATTAATTATTAGGAATTTTCAATTGAGTTAGTTCAATGATGACATCCACATATACATCATCTATATATGCAATTTAATAAATGAGATATGTTAATCTTTATAAAAAAAAAGATCATTACATATATATTGATCTATCTGGATTATTGATGTCATATTCATAATAATCCTACGATCAAGAACAAATTAGATTAAAATTATAAATGACTTATTTCTCACTGTCATAATCTCTATCATGATAACAAGTCTCTAATTTTAATCAAGAACTTGTTAAATTAACAATTTAATAAAACAATAAATATGATGATAAAATGAAAACTAATTATTTACTAAAATTGATAACATAATGGATTGGATCTTGGGCATACATATTTATCCCCAACAATCTCCCACTTACACTAGAGTCAATCACTTATGTATTCCATCACTAATTCCAACTTATGCTCATCAAACTACTTTTGTTTTTAATTTTGAGTCTCCATAATGAGCCACAAATTTTAGTTCTTCTTAAGTACTTAAAAATGGTCTTACTCACTTTCAATGCTCCCCACCAAGACTTTCTTGTTATCAACTTGTTACACCTAGTGCTTAAATGAGATTAAAATCATGTCATATACAATAACTTCCACTATGCTAGCATATGCTACTTTAGTTATGTATTCTCTCACTTCATGAGTTTTAGGGCAATCCTCCATACCGAGAGTAACTCCAATTCCTATTGGCAAATAGTCACTTTTGCAGTTTCCATGGTATACCTCTTTAGGATGGTATTAATGTACCTAGATTGGGAGACACCAAGCAACCTTCTAGATCTATCTCAATAAACTTTTATTTCTAAAATGTAGGTTGTTTCTCCCAAATGTTTTATGGATAATATATTAGTAGTCAAATCTTTCTTCCTTGCATTGTGTATTATTTTATATGTCATCTACATATAAATGTAATGCTCCCACTGACTTTTTTGCACTCACAAAGTTATTCTTCATAGCTAACAAGATTGAACCATTCAATTATCGTGTTAAAATGAATGCTTCAACTTCTACACACTTGTTTCAATCCATAAATGAATCATTGAAACTTGTAGACTTTATTATGATCAGACAAGGATGTGAATCTCTTAGGTTGTGTCATATACACATCTTATTTTAGCTCACCATTAATAAAATCCCTTTTCTACATCCATTTCATATTTCATTATCATAATATGCTACTATAGCAAGAAGAATCTGAATTGATTTGAGCATTTCCATGAGAGAAAAGTTTTGTCACAACCTATACCTTCCTTTGGACATTATCCCTTGGTAACAAGGCAAGCTTTGTAGGTTCAACCTTCAAATCTGCTCCAATCCTTTTCTTTTAAACCCATTTACAACCAATTAGTTTTATATCCTTTGAAGCTTCAACTAAAGTCCATACTTTCTTGATCTTCATTGATTCTATTTTGAATTCCATAGCTTCTTGCCATTTCTTACGATTCAAGTTTTACATAGCCTCCTCATAGCTTCTTGGATCATCATCATCATGATAAACCTCATTTGATGTGTCATCTAGGACCATCAAGTTTAATCAATCAGGTGTATAGTGCACTCGAGTAAATTTTCTAGAAGGCTCATGCATTGGGTTCATAGGTTGTTGAATTGGCTCTAAGATTGGTTTATTAACCTGATCTTGAACCACAATTGTTGGAGGTGATGACCTTTGTGGTAACTTTAGAACATTAATTTAATGTATCTTAGTTTTCATCTCATAGTCCTGAGTTGTTTCATTGGTTAATTGAGTTTCATCAAGCTCAATTTCTTTTCCATGACTTCCTCTTGCAAGGAAATTCCTTTCTAAAATATATAGCTCCTCTTGCCATAAACATTTTATGGTCAGAAGGTTAGTTTAAACAATATCCCATAATTTCTTTGGGAATTGGCTCTTGAACCACAACTGTTGGAGGTGATGACCTTTGTGGTAACTTTAGAACATTAATTTAATGTATCTTAGTTTTCATCTCATAGTCCTGAGTTGTTTCATTGGTTAATTGAGTTTCATCAAGCTCAATTTCTTTTCCATGACTTCCTCTTGCAAGGAAATTCCTTTCTAAAATATATAGCTCCTCTTGCCATAAACATTTTATGGTCAGAAGGTTAGTTTAAACAATATCCCATAATTTCTTTGGGATACCCAATGAATCTACATTTCTCAGGCATTGCCTCAAGTTTATCTATTCGCAATCTCTTAATGTAAGTGAGACAATCCCAAGCCTTGTTGTGTTTGAGATTCATTCTAGCCCTTTCCATATCACATATGGAGTTGTAGATACTAATTTTGTAGAAATTTTATTTGGCAAATAAGTTACTACTTCTAAAGCATATATGCACATAAACTTACTAGAAGATCATAGGTAACTTGATTCTCGTAGTCAATTAGCATATTAAGCATCTTATGCATGAGAACAATTCTTAGGTAACAATACTAATCGTCATAATTGGATCCAACCAATTTTTTTGTTTCAATATTTCTTTTAGTGGGAAATTTCTTAAAACTATGAATGAGTCACTTGGTTGTCAAGTCATTTTCTCAAACATATTCTAAGGAAAAATATATCACATATATTTTTCTAAGATATGGTGTATCACATACACTTTGAAAGAAAAACAATCATACCAAATAAGTACCTGGTTGTCAGGTCAATCCTATTGGTATCTACAAATTAAATTTAATACTCCCCTGGGTAGTCAAGATGTTTAGTATAAAAAATAATTTCAAAATTCACATATCAAGCTATATTAATTAATTATAAGTCACATGATTGTCAGATCGTTCCTTATTATTAATTAAATAGATAACTTGCATCACATGCTTTTATTTTAAGCTACAAGTCTCCTGATTTTCAGGTCGTTCCTTGTAATAAAAATAATTTTCATCACATGCTCCAATTTATTTTTAAATTACAAGTCTCTTGTTAGTCAGGTCATTCTTGATAATAAAATAAATGAAAACAATTTGCATCATATGCTCCAATTTATTTTCAAATTGAAAGTCTCTTGTTAGTCAAGTCGTTCCTTGTAATAAAATAAATCAAAATAGTTTGCATCATATGCTCCAATTTATTTTCAAATTACAAGTCTCTCGTTAGTGTAAGTCATTAATAAATCAAAACAATTTGCATCGTATGCTCCAATTTATTTTTAAAACCACAAGTTCCTTGATATTCTGATCATTTCTTGTAATTAACCAATTTAATATATAAAACAAACTGGATAATATATCACCATATAAAACACATATCATCATATGTATTTCTATAAATACTATAAACAACATGTGGAGAAACAAAATTTTGCTCCTAAAATAATATTATTATAGTCATTGACAGGATACAACTTAAATTAAATCATTTTCATTCAAAATCTTATTTCTATGTTAGTTGTTTGGAATAGAATTAACTTTTGTTGTCAACTTTCTTGACGAGCAGAACAAAGAAAGAAAACTTAGACAAAATTTGGTGCTTTTGTTTTGAGAGGATAACAAGAGAAGAAGTAATTGCATGCTTTTTCAATATGCAATCTAAGGCTCTTCTTATAGCACACATAAAAATCTTCTTTTCCTAACCATCCAAAAACTCATGTGCATTCTCTGTCTTGTTCTTATCTAATGTTTAAATTTAAAAAAAAAATCATTTTTTGTTTCTATTGACTAGCTATTAACATATTTAAATTTCAAATCAAATCCTTTTTTTCCTATGTGTCAACTATTAGCCTATTTAAACTTAAAAACAAAATCCATTTTTCTTTCTATTTGTCAACTGTTAACATATTTAAATTTAAAATAAAACCTTTTCTCTTATTTCTATCCGTCAACTATTAGCCTATTTAAAAACAAGTCCTTTTTTGTTTTTAATCAATAAATCAAATGTCTACGATATATCTCTATATAATATCACATATTATTAACTTTTATCACAATAATCAAAATCTTGATACAATCCTGTAAATTATATACTACAATATATCTATATATTTTGTAATCATATAATATATATGATATATATTGTATGTACATAATATAATAAATTTTTTATGTATATCATCAATACGATATAACAATTTAATCAATAAGTAAAATATCTCTATGCAGAAGTATATCATCAAAAGGATATATCATATCATCGACATAATACCATATATTATTGACTTTTATCACAATAATCAAAATTTTGGTACAACCCTATAAATTATATACTACAATATATCTCCATATATTACAATCATATAATATAATAGCAATCATGAAAAAAAATCACCAATCAAAATTGACACATATTAGTATAGGTGATGTTTCACAAATCAGTACCAATGATGAACTATAAATCAATTTAAATATCTCCCTGGATATTTAATAAATATTCAAATAAAAAAGCATGATATATTAATTTTAGAATTTCTAAGCATCTAAACAACTATATCACACTATATAAATGTATACTTTATGAACAACTTCACAATGAAAAGTGTCGAGCCTAATCATTCTATAAATTATACAAAATATAATTTCACTTCAAATGAATGAATTCATTAACATTTAATCTGACACGTTTTCATGATTTTAACATTTGATATACTTAATTATATCAAAATCATCAATTTATATAGCAAATGTTGAAGACAATAGTTTTCATCTTCAAAGCTACTTAAAATATGTTACATCTAATAAAGATTATCTTAATATATTATAATTCACATCTTTAATCTATACTTGTATAACCTTTCAATATGTGAAAGTGAAAATTAATCTACTATTATATATTCAATATATAATAAAGAAATATATATCTTAATACATATCATGTACACCAAATAAAATAATAGTTTGGATCTAAGCATATCTAACATGTAGTACACGGTTACGATCACAATATTTATCTAACAAATATACATTTATTATATCTAAATAAATTGAAACAATATTAATAAGATAAAGTGACACGTAACAAGATTTCCAAACAATTTGAATTGTTCCTAAAACATATCATACAACAAAGGTTCAAAAGTTTAAATAAATAAATAAAATTTATAATTCAAAATATTAAAACCTTGAAGATGCTCAGCACATGTTTCGCTTCATTCTATTCGTAAATAAATGGATATAAGCATGGCAAGAAATATGCCCACTTGAAACGCTTTCTCTAATCGCAAACAAAATAAATATAAGCAGCAAGCACTGTTCATGTCAATTATCAACCGTGTATACTATAAGATTAATATAGCAATGTCATAGAACGAGTATGCACACTGGTTCAATAGATATACACGTAATAATAGACTACAAAATTATACAAGTAAGAAAAAACAATTTTTAATCCGACCAGACTATACAACCTTACAATCTCACATACAATCATAATAAGCATTACGTGCAAGCAAATAAAATTTAAAACTTTGTCATAGTTTCGTAAATATAATTTAAACACAAAAGAACTAAGCTCTCATACCAATTAAAGGAAAAAGAGTGTTCAAAACATGTACATCGGATAATTAAGATCTATTTTGTATTTAAATTATATTGAAATATACGACATACTTGATGTGTACTTGTTGATCAACTCTTGAAGCAACAAAAATTTTAATCAATAGTGTGAAAACTCTACGTGTATTCACGTTGAGACGAATCTCTTAACGTCCGGATAACATGAAATAACATCTTTTACCTTCAAGAACCAATAGATGATATGATTGATGTAATATTTCTTTCCATCATTTATAGCTCAAGGTTAACTCTAGAGTATAGTATTACTGTCAAACTCTAATAAGTTAACACATTATATTTAGTCTATGAATGACTTATAAAACTTTTTTCTCCTTTCATTCAATTGCCTTGAGCAATGTCTTAATTCTATCATAGAGCTCAAACTCATTAGAGTTGATGGATTCCTTCTTGATTAATCATTAATTCTACATGCATTTAATCATATCCAATATACATTCAACTAGTGCCCTAAGGCATTAGGTGTCCGAAATTAAAATATAACAAACAATTTGTTAATTACTATGATAATCTCATGTTAGAGGACATTATTATATTGCTTCCTGAAAACTTTCTATTGACATATTAAGATAATATTAACAATTAGGAATTCTCAATTGAGTTAGTTCAATGATGACATCCACACATACATCATTTATATATGCAATTTAATAAATGAGATCTATTAACCTTTATTCAATAACGACCATTACATATATATTGATCTATCCAGATTATTAATGTCTTATTTACAATAATCCTACAATCATGGACAATTTAGATTAAAATTATAAATGACTTATTTCTCATTATCATAATCCTTATCATGATAACAAGTCTTTAATTTTAATCAACGACTTGTCAAATTAACAATTTAATAAATATATGATAATAAAATAAAGAATAATTCTTTACTAAAATTGATAACATGATGAATTGGATCTTGGACATACATATTTATCCCTAACAAAACTATTTTCATTTTTAGTACTTGACCATTGAAAAACTCTTTAACAAATAGGATAAAGTGTATTAGAAATATTATTAGGGTGTTTGTAACCATCGAGCACTTAATCAATTGTGTGAAGTTGTTGTGTCTTGTGAAGTATTTCAAAAAGTTCAAAGTCTCTCATTGAGTAGTTTAGATTTTCTCAAGGAGCATATATATATATAAGGGAAAAGATGGTTAAATTAGCTAGCGAGAGGCAAGGGTATGGTGCCCATGAGATTGGGCCAAGTGGGCTCAATGTACTGCAAACGGTTTGATTCCCCATTTTGACATTATGAGATTACAAAAATTATGGGATTTTCGGCCTTAATTATCTAGGAGATTTCTGCATCACTCAGTCACCATGTCGCTGACAAAAATCTTACCTAAATCTTGTAGGACTGTGGCCAAGAGGGAATAGTCATCTCTACCAAACAAGAGTGTGCTCATAATATGCCTCCTATACTTATCTAAGTTAAAACAATACCTACATTACACCCAAGCTTTAAAAAGTATGAATTCTTCTCTCTCAACCTAGATTGAGAAATTTAATCTATTCTTCATATTTTTCATATGTGAATATTTGCTACTTGTTGCTCAACAAGCCATGGAATAATGGCAGATACAGACCCTCCATCCCAACTCACAAGAATATGAGGAAAGGTCACTTCTAGAAACCCTCAGTTGCATGTGTATTAAGCCAATTATTTTTCTCCTAGACACATTATTTCCAACTCCAACCCACAATGATGCTGCCCCACCACCACTACATCATAATTCCAATCAATGGCCCAATCAATTTACTTTCTCTGTTATCCTCTGGTCGACTAGAAAAACTAATAAAGTTGTGGTGCTCCTAGTTCAGAATTATCAAGACATGACATTTCCCTTCTGGATGTCATGTCCTTAATAGCCTGTTTTCTTTGTTTCTTCTACATTAAGCTGCCCTCCAGCCATGCCAATGTTTCCTCCTTCCATGGTAAGCATGCTCAAATGCATAAACTCAGAAATTTAACTCTTAAAACTTCCTTTCATTGTTGTTTGAATATAATTAAGTTGCTTTCCCTATGCGTGCATGTATCTCACACCTTTCGATTATGGTAAAGGAATTGAGTGCAATTGACCTGTCTGGTTGTTTGATCCAGGTACGAGGCTAGCTAGCAGCTAAACAAGCTCATGGAATTGACAAGAACAAACACTATATTACATAGTCATTTACCATCAAGCATACCTAGTTCAACTAATGTGAGATTTATCAAAATGTCTCGAATTTAAGTATTAAATATTTAATTACATTAATGCTAACTTTCTTAATGTTTCAGAAGCATTATCATCAGCAAAGATTGTATCTTTAAAACAATTTAGGAAAGTCTTGTTATGCTCTTTCAAGACCCTGTTCTTCGACATTTTTGGATTACTTTCCTTCACTAAACCTTCATCGTGAAGTATGTATGGCAAAACTTCATTACTGTTATTTAATATATACAAATGAGTTTGTTGCAAATCTTCTACACTTGGAGTGATAACATGCAGTCCTCTTAAACCCTTACCTCTCACTCTTTCGTCATGCTGAGACTCGAGAAGCCCAATAGGTTTTGCTTTTTGAATGTACTCTGAACAAAATTCAATGGCTTCTTCTGCAATGTACCTTTCCACAATAGATGCTTCCGGATGGTGTAGATTCTTGGTATACCCTTTAAAGATCTTTATGTATCGCTCAACCGGGTACATCCACCGCAAATAAATAGGAACACAACATTTGATTTCTCTTACCAGATGAAAAATTAAGTGAACCATGATGTCAAAGAAAGTAGGAGAAAAATACATCTCTAACTGACACAATATAATAGCAGCCTCATTTTCCAGCTCATCTAACTTGACAGGATCAAGGACTTTGCTACATATGGCATTGAAGAATAAGCACATCCAAGTTATGGCAAGCCTGACTTTGTTAGGAAAAATATCTCGTATGGTCACGGCTAACAATTGTTGCATCAACACGTGGCAATCGTGAGACTTTAAGCCTACCAACTTTAGATCTTTCAACTGTACGAGGCTCTTAATATTTGAATAGTATCCTTGTGGGACTTTGACACGGCACAGACACTGACAAAAACTCATCTTCTCTTTTCTGGACAAAGTATGACAAGCTAGAGGCAAGTATATTTTTTTACCATCAGACATTGGATGTAACTGCACTTGTATACCCATCTTCGCTAGATCTTAACGAGTATTCAAACCACCTTTCATCTTACCTTGAATGTTAAGGAGCGTCCCAATGACACTATCACATACATTTTTCTCCCCATGCATAACATCAATACAATGTCTAACATCTAGATCAGACCAATACGGAAGATCAAACAAAGTCGACCTTTCCTTCCATATGCAAGTCTTACTTTTTTTCCTTCTTTTGGGTCTTTCCAAATATAGTATTCAAGTGTTGAACCCACTAGAGAACATGGTCACCAATTAACAAAATTGATGTAGTTTCATGCTCTTGACTTCCATTAAATGCTTTTTTCAATTGCCGGTAAGGGTGATGAGGTTTTAGAAAACGTCAATGCCTAGTGTAGATTTTTTTTCTACCATGTTTCAGTTGTATGTAACTTGTGTCTTCTTCACATATGGGGCATGCACGATGGCCCTTAACACTATAACTGCTCAAAGTCCCATATGATGGAAAGTCATTAATGGTACAAAAAAACATTGCACGCAAATGAAAAGTCTCATTTCGAAACCCATCAAACACGAAAACCCCCTCGTCCCACAACTTTGTCAAGTCTTCAATCAAGGGACTAAGATAAACATCGATGCCATTTCCTGGCTGTCTTAGGCCCAATATCATCATAGATAACATCATTTATGTTCTCTTCATGCACAACCAAGGAGGCAAATTGTAAATTACTAGCAAAACTGGCCACGAACTGTGTTGAGTTCTTAAACTTCCATATGGATTCATTTCATCAGTGGCTAATCCAAGCCTAAGATTTCTTGCCTCTTTGCCGAAATCCGGATACAAATAATCAATCTTCTTCCATTGGGAGGAATCAGCCAGATGACGGAGCATTCCATCACAATTTCTCTCATTTGCATGCCATGTAAGGTCTTTTGCGTCATCTCCATTAGTAAACAAACGCTTAAACCTTGGAATGATGGAAAAATACTACAACACCTTTTCATCACTACTACACTCATCATCATCCTTCACTTTGTACCATGATACCCCACACCTAGGGCATTTGGGCATTTTTTGAAATTCATGTCTGTACAGTATGCAATCATTCGGGCAAGCATGAATCTTCTAATACTCCATACCCATCGGACACAGTATCTTCTTGGCCTGATAGTAACTTTTAGGCAACGTGTTTTCCTTTGGAAGCATATCGTGCACTACTTGAAGAAGTGAACTAAAGCTTTTGTTACTCCACCCATATCTGGCCTTCACATTAACCAGACTTAACACCGCTGACAACAACGTCAAGGAATTCTTACACCCCGGATACAAAGGCTTCTTTGAATCAATTTGCAATGTATCATACATAGGGGCATGTGCTTGCTGAAAAGACTCTTGTCCAAGGTCACAAATCATATCCTCTAAGTGATCTCTCATTTCTACATCAAACGATTCAGATTGGGACCCATTCTGTATGTCTGTCAATTCACCATGTCATATCCACATTGTATAATTCTTCTTAATCCCATCACACAATAGATGCTCCTGTATGTCATCCAATATTTGTCGTCTCCCGTTAAAACCATTTATACAAGGACAAAAAAATTTTCATCCCCATTCGATTGACTTCTTTCAGAAGCAAATTGCAAGAACTCTTCAACCCCTTCCTCATATGTAGGGCTTATGCGACTTTTGTTCATCCAACTTTGATCCATCTAAATAATAACTCAGTGATACTTACAAAGTTATTCGATGCATGAAAATATCACTTTTTCATTATAGGTGTGGCCCTATCCCATTTAGGAAGACATTTTTTTATGGTAGCTTCATACGTCAAGGTTAAGTCTATTTTGTTTAATTTGACAAAATTTCGGCAGCATTTCGCATTGATCTCCAAGTACATGACATGAAAATGATGAGATTAATTTCCCGACAATCAAGTATGCACTCAGAGAACAACTAGAAATGCATGATACCAAAATTTCATCAAATTCAACAAAATAATCTTAACCTTAACACATGAATCTACCATAAAAATATGAGTCTCTCAAACTGTTCAAATGCATAATTCAAGATTTAATACAGTGATTAATGCAAACTGTCTGCAAGAATCATTGTATTTAATCTCAAACGAGAATTTAAGGTTCACTCATGATGAACATAATTTGTATAACATATATCAATTCTCATTAATGGCAGTGAACAAGTAATAAAAACGTAGGTAACGAACAACAAGATCAAAAGTTTACAAAAAACATTTGTACCTGTGTGATGAGCAGCACGATCCAAAAACAGAGCAACAATCCAATAAAGAACTCAATGACCACCTACATCAATCATCATTCCCAAAAAAACTAGATATAAAACTTCTCCACCTACATGAATCATTAACCACATTGCTAACATGTGACATACAAAAGTTGATTGACAAACTTACCAACAATTCAAACAATAAACTAGTGTGAAGCTGGGTTGGAGTGGGAGCAAGGAAGTCAAGGCTCAACAAAAAAACCAAGCAAGTCAAGACACCCCAAATATGCTAGAAAAATTGAAATCAACAACTTCTGGATATTATTTGAATTATTGTTCAAAACCAATAACTGAGTTTATAATTTTTTTGTTAGAATCACAAACTCCTAGTCTCATGTAATTTGGTAGGGACAAAAAGCATGCGATGCTGATGCATAATCATATAGCTAACTATAAATATCAATCATAACAAAAATAAACTTAAGAGGGGGGTGAATTAAGTTTCAAAATTTTCCCACTAACAAACTTTAATCCCCTCTTTAAATGATATATGATAGATTTAATATGCAGAAGAAGAAGCAACAATCAATTTAATCAATATTCTTTAAACGTGCAAGATAAAAATTGATTGCAATAATATAAATGAGATAAGGGAAGAGAGAATTTGCAAACTCGATTTATACTGGTTTGGCCATTTTCCGTGCCTACGTCCAGTACTCAAGCAACCCACTCGAAATTTCCACTATCCTTGCAAAACTCTTTTACAACTTCTAAACTACCTAGGGATCCCTCTCCCTTGTATTCAGGAAACTCACAATTCAAGAGACACAGCCTCTTGATCACAACAATTTTCTTATAGAAGTACATAATTTTTTCTCTCTTTGAGAGAAAAATGATACAAGTTGAAGATCTTAGAAGAATCCTTAATTGGTTTACAAGTGTTTGACCAAAGATTTGTTTTTGAGAGAATAAGACAATGAGGTTCTAAAAAACTCTAAAAATTTTCATAGACAAGCCACATATTTAAAGGCCCTTGGTGGCTTTTCAAAAACTAATGAAGGGATGTGACTTTTCAGAGCAATTTTTAAAATTTCCTCACTGGTAATCGATTACATATCTTTGGTAATCGATTACACAGTTACAAAATGAGGAGTCATGACTTTTCATTTGAATTTCAGGAGTTCTGTTACTGGTAATCGATTACACACAAATGGTAATCAATTACAACTTTTAAAATTCAAATTTCAAACTTCCAGAAAAGCTGTTTAAAAATAATTTGGCTTCTGGTAATCGATTACCAGAGGAAAAATTCCTTTTCCATAAATGTTAAAATATTAAAAAAAATTCAAAATTAATTTAAAATTATGTTTTGTGGCCAAACCTTTTCAATCATTAAGAGATTCTTTTAACAAAAATAGACTAAGGCGTATCTTTTCTCTTGATCTTTTGTTTACTTGATCTTGATTTGAACTTGAAGTAAACTTGTGTTGCTTCTGTCTTTGGCATCATCAAAACCTTCATACATATACATCCACACCTATATTTTTTGATAACCCCATATTCATAGTGTTCACAATCATGTATGTTGTGGCTCTTGAAAGTTTATGGACTTCAATGGTTATGTTCCTTTGCTGCCTTACTGATTGCCAAAAGATAACAATAATTGGGTGGAAATCATACTTGAAGAGTAGCTTTATCCTCCTTAGACAACGTACTATTGACCACAACACTGTCTTTAGTGGGACTAATACTGCAAGATATCCCATTTTTTGGGGTAGATAAACATATCCCAATTTAAACTGTAATCAAGACTAAAGGGCAATTAACAATGATGTGCCTTCACAGGAAACAAACACACCAGCCCATACAATGTAAAGGAAATGTAACAATTGAATTGAGTGATGGTATCAGGACATGAGATATATTGTCTGGTTTAAATTTGCGAGCATACCTTCCTGATGGAAAATAAATCTCCAAAAGCAAAAACCAGACCGAAGACAGCAACAACTACCCCTACTCCAATCTGCATCATGATGGTTACATGCATAAAGTTTTTTATATAAATGAGCATCAAAAGTTTATCAAAAAGTTTTGTACCTATGATGATGATCAGTATAATGTCCAAGTACGAATGTCATGATCACGATGTAAACAATAAGACAAATAGTGCCTACAAATTAAATATTTGAATGCAAAGTCATATATGACAAACTTGAATATATCAAGTAAGACTTTACATGAAATAAACAATGACCGTTGACTTTTGAAAAAACATGTGTTCACAAAGTTTTAGGCCATTGATAGTGCTTTGTGTTATGTCTGTATAAAGGAACGTAGTAGATGTGAATGATGTCGTCCTATAATAATTTAAGTAGAAGACTTGGCCACCAATACAAACACAAAGTTGGCAAAAAAAAAGGCATGTACACTACATTTAAGTAGCAGACTTGGCCACCAATCCAAAGTTAACATGTAAGTTAAATATGTATGATAAAGTTTATTGACTCGTACCTGTTATAATTTCTCATTGAGAGTGTAAAATTTTTAATGCAGAGAAATTTAACTCATATCTCATCCAAATGTAAGAATAAAAATATATATATCTCACCCAAAAGTTGCGTCTAATTTCAGCCACCAAACTATCTCCACCAACCAATACGGAGGATCCAAGTGGTGGAGGTAACAATAATTGGAACAACAATGGGTCATCGCAAACTACAGAGGATAGCTGGAAAAAATCTACAACTGAAGGGACCAATATCCAGGGTGGTGGGTAGAACAAGGGATCTAGTTCAAACACTACTTCTAAGGACTGGGGTCAATCAAGTACTGCAGACAAGGGTCAAGCATCTAGTTGGAAAGAAGCAGCAGATGGTAAGAAAGAAATAATGATAACCGAATAGAAGTCCATCGGATTATCCTTTCTATTTTGTTTTATTATTAAAATAGCGGTAGTGTTCAAAAGAAAATTAAGTTACTATGCAAATTAATGATTTTAATTTCCAGTTCACAATCATTATTAATTATAAGTTAACCTTCAAATCACAACATAGTTAATCTAATGTTTTATCAATATAAATTTACATATGAATCTTTCCTTTTGTTTTGTGCGGTTTAAGAGTCTTTCCTTATCCATTATCTAGATATAGGTTATTAAAGGTACTCCAAAATCTTATATTGGATATGAGAAATCACGTAAAATTTTATCTTTTCATTCTTATAGGTTGTTACCCTACTGTGTGTATCATGCCTCCTCAGTGATGATTGCCCGAGTTAAACTCTTCAACTAGGCTAACCAACTGACCAAAAGTTCACCAATTTTATTGGACTACTGGTATAGCTATATATTCAAACTAAGAAAGTTACAGAAAATTTTATTGGACTTCACCAATCTTACAATAATATAAAAAAAGTTGGAGTCCACGTTTCACAAAATTCCTAACATGAATATTAACTAAGAAACAACTATCTATCTAATTCCAAAAAATTGACTTCACTTATACAAAGTGTGATAAGAAACAACTATCTATCTAAATTTTGGGCATAATTTCCTGTGTCTTTGGGCATTCACCATGTCCTAATGAAATTTAACTCATTTTAATGCACAATGTGGTTTGAGTTACAGGATGTTTCTGAGAGAAAGATAAGATTTGCATAAAATCTTTCGGTTAAAGATCTGATCTAGAGGATTGAAGATACTGTGACGGAAATGGAATTTAGAATCCAAAAGAAAAATGGCAAAGTTTGTACTATAACTTATGTTTTATTCAAGTTGCTTCTGTTTCCTGCAAACTTGCAACTAAACTAAATGTTAGTTTAGCTAAAAGTACATAGAATACCAAAATTTCAGTTGAAAGTGATGCGAGAGAACAAGGTGCACAAAACTCTCGGCTGCTTCTCAGTGGTAGTAGAGGTAATGTATGTTTAGAATGAGCTAATCGATCGTAAACTACTCTTTACATCTCAATGTCTGCATAATTTGCTGATGCTAAGAAACTAACTTCATTTCAAATTTATGGGGGAGGAAAAGGGCTTAAATAGTAATTAAAAGATAGCCCACAAAAAGGAATAAGATAGAGAAAAGAGAAAATAAGTGGTTTAACCAAAATGTGACACCATAAACGAATTATTGCTGCAGTAAAAAGTTGATTGTGCAATTAACATGTCACCGTTTATGATGCATGTCTTAGCTTTTATATAATATATAGTTAAATTAACTAGGAACCCAATAATTTTTTGCTATGGACTAAACCTTCAAACTGAATACTAAAAGGTTAATTAGTATCATAATCTCCCATATAAATTCATTGCTATATACCAACATCATCTCGAAGGAAAGATCCAAAAACACCCACAAAATATGATAGCAAGAGAAAACAAAAAGAAAAATGAGAGATTGCAAAAACAAGCACTAATCAATAGATATAGTGGCCTACTTGTCTTTTGCCTTGAGTGAAACCCACCATTTGTTAATTGCCAAACTAATGATTTTCTGGGTCAAGATCTCAATACTTAGTAGTCAGACAAAAGCATGAAAGGACTAACCCATATTTACCTTACTTGACAAAAAGCTTTTAGACACTACTTTTATGCTTCTGATCCTCAATTTGAAGATAAAGATAGAACAAAATAGGGACCCATTGAATAGTAGAACTATAGAAAGTCACCTTTTGAATCCTTACAATAAAGTAATCTAGCTTACACATGAATCCATTCAAGTAGCCCATACATTTTTGGAACAAATTTGTCTAACATAAGATTCTTATTGCCATTTTATAAGTTCAATAAATCATTCTGCGAAATATAGAACCAATATATAATCATGATCTCAACTCAGTTATCGGAAAAAAAAAATCATGTTCTCAACTCCAAATGTGAAAGTCCTCTGCAGACCCAATTACAAGCAAAAATAAAAACAAAACGACCCAATTACAAACAGGATGCATATTTTCTTCCACAATTACAAGCAAAAAGAAGCAACCACGTACCTCAATCTCACGACAGCAGTGACGACCCCAATTCGCGGAGCAGTTCCATGTTGAGCGGCACCAATGGTGACACAAAACGGCGGTAACAAGTCACAAAATGCAGTGTATTGACAGGGAGAAAGAGTTTGCGAGACTAAGCGCACGGGGAAAAGGGTTAGGGGTTTTAATTTATGAATGATACATCGATTTTTAAAAAAAAAAATCGATGTTAACTAGTTGATGTTAATATTGGTTTTTCAATAGCTGATGTTAAAGTTCTAAACTTAACATCAGTTGTAGAGAAAACGATGTTAACGAATTAATGTTAACATCGAGTTTTTAAAAACCAATGTTAGCATCAACTAGTTAACATCGATTTTTTTAAAATCGATGTGAATTAACTCAATTTATTTACGAAAATACCATCGTACTCTTATTAACATTGGTTTCTTGAAAAATCAATGTTAATCGTGTGATGATAAATCTATAAATTGTAGTAGTAATTGTGTATCCTTTCTTGGACTTTTGAATATATAAGGGGTTCGTGTATCCTCTCTTGGCCTGTGATGCTTTTTCCTTAACTATTAAAGTTGGGAGAATTCATTAAGTCGAATAATCCGGATCTTACAAAGGTCACTCCGAGTTTTGGGTGCTATCATCACTCAATATTTAAGTTGGGGAGTGTGATCATTTAGTCCAATAAGCCATTTGGTCTACTCGGATCTAGTTTCTTTTACAAGTCGAATTTAGTACAAGAATCCATTTGACATACTCGCGTCTAATTTCTTTGACAAGTTGGATTTAGTCCAAATAGTCATTCGGTCTACTGGGATCTAGTATTCTCAACTAGTCAATCTCAATCTAGTCAAAGTGTTAGAGTATCATGTAAAAGAAAGAAATATTAATGGAAAATAAATATTGTATGCAAGGATAGTATTGAAGTGACAAAAATAACGTAAAGTGGAAATCTCAACCCAATTTTGTACCAAATTGGGTGGTAAAGCCGAATACCAAGTAAACACAGTTCCCGTAAGCCAAATACGATTCGGAGTGACTATAATTTATTGTTCAGATTAAATTAAATGAATCTTTTTTAATATTTCATACAAACTAATCTTGTTGATGAAAGACCAAAGCTATTGTTAGCATAAAAAAAAATTGTTATTGAATGCAATTTGCAATGAAGGACAAAGAGTGGAGATGGAGAGAAAATTTTGAAATTTAAATTAGAAAGAAGGTGAAAGAAAATAAAAATTCAATCTTTTATTTTGTAAAAATGAAATTTTTTTCTTTTATCTTCTTTCTATTTTTTCTTCAACCAAACAATAAAAAATACATCGTTATTCATGTTTTCTTTTAATATTTTTTTTCTATATGAAATATACCATAAAATTAAATATTTTATTTTAGAATAACTATGATAAAATTATTTTATTTACAAGACGGCCTATAATTTTAGTATCTTTAAGGAAAACATTCGTCTAATTCGAGTATTCAATGTTATATTGTCCACCATAATTATATCTCACCCAATTAGAAATATTCCTTGTAAAAAATATTTATAATCTTGTGAATGGAGAACATTCTCATTCAATATTATAGAGGATGAAGTTTTCTTTTTGAGTAATCAAAGTTTTATTGTCAACAATTATTTGACTCAATTGAACTTATTTCCTGTAAAACAATATCTATAATCTTTTGAATAGATAACATTCCTATTTGAGTTCAGAACAATTACTATAGGCAATGGAATTTTCTTTAGTATTCAAATTTATCCACAATAATTATATCTTGATTCAATGAAAATTATTTCTTGTAAAAGAATATCCATAATCTTGTGAAATAGAGAACATTCTTATTTGAGTTAAGTAGAACTACTATAAATGATAAAATTTTCTTTGAGTATTTAAAGTTTTGTTGTTCATCATAATTATATGTCACTCAATTGAATTATATTTTTTTTTGTAAAACAATATCTATAATCCTATGAATAAAAAAAATTTCCATTTGAGTTAAGAAAAACTATTATAGGCGATAAAATTTTTCTTTTTACAGTAATTATATCATTTAACTCAATTGAAATTATTTATTGTAAAAAATATATTAGTCTCGTGAAGAAAGTCAAAAACATCATATTTTAGATAGCATGAAAATTATTTAAACCAATTAATAAATAAGGAATAAGAAGAAAAAAAATTTAACATAAAGAAGAAGAGGTCGGAGTCAAAAATGGGAGGTGGGAGCCAATTTGACTAACAAGAAGGAAGAGGAAAGAAAGTCCTACCAAGAGTGGGTTGACGAAAAAGGCAAAAAATGAAAGTGCTGACGGGGACGAAAAAGGGTGGGACAGAACAGCACTATCTTTAGAAGCAATGTGGGGGAATCCAACAGCACAAAGATCTCATAGGCCACAAGAACTTGTGGCTCACAAAATTCCCCTCTTTGCTGAAGTGGCAACCAACAATTCAATTAATTTCCTCCTTAGAATAAAAAACACAAACAAAAAAACCTCACCACTTCACAGTTCACTCTATTCATTATCCGTTTTCATATCAATATTTTATATTTAACAGTGCAAAAAGAGACCCAAAAATAAAAAGTTACTGAACACAACACTACACCAAACCAACTTCTCTATATATTTATCTATCTGTACTTATGTAATATATTTTTCCTCGTTTCTTTCCCCCATTTTTTTTCTAGAAAGAGAAGAAACAACAACAAGAGAGAGATTGATGGATAGATATTCCTGAACCTGAACCTGTTACAACACACAGGAATGTCAGAGGTTAAGGACCCTGCGATAAAGCTTTTTGGAAGGACAATTTCGCTGACACACACACACATCAATGATTCTTCTTCTTCTTCTGCACCTGCTCGTGCCCCTTCATCTTCCTCTTCTCCTCGTGAAGTTACCTCTTCTGCAACACAACAACAACATGAACCTGAGGTAGGTGTTGTTAATGTTGTCTTGTCTTGGTCTAAATTAATTTGTGGAAAACCATGTTGATTTCCAAATCTAGCCGCGACCCATTTCTCAGAACCTCTCAATTGTTAATGGGTTTTTTCAAATCGTGAAAAAGTTTTGTTCATGCCTTGGTGCCAATTGAATTGAATTGAGAGGCTTTTTTTTTCAATTTTCTATGAATATGTTGATTTTTTTAAATTAAAGAGTTTTCAATATATGTGGGTATTGAATTTGAATTTATTCAATCATTTATTGAGTGGTGGCTAGAATTCATTGCGGGGTTCCTTTCGGTGAAATTGGATCCAATCTCCATTATGGAATACAAGTATAAGAATCTAGGATAGAATATATTTTGTGGTTTGGCTTGCTTTGATTTTAGCGATTCCGTTTTTGAGTCAATGAATTTGCTTAGTGATTTTTCTTAATTCTATTGATTCATATTTAGAAAAATATTTTCCTAAACCGGGTTCTTAGCAAGTTCAATGTAACATTAAATAAATAAAAAATCTTTTTTTGTGTTTATTTCTTATTGGATCTCTTGCAACATCACAGAAGTACTATTGTTATGTTGTTGGCTTGAATATTTTTCTTGTTAGATTTATTGCTTTACTTAACTCTTTTATCAAGTTGCTTTTCACGCCATGGACTTCAATTGGAGCTTAACTATTTTAGTTTGACTCTTTTGTCCATATTATTCAAGTCCTTATTTAACAATTCTCCAATGACATGTAACCTTGTGACATCACGGAGGACTTATTTATAGAATATGCGTTGGATTTATTTATTTTCCAGCTGTTTCATACTCTTATTAATTTTCTTCTTCCCTGCTCTGAATTCCAGAACTTTCTTTGTTTTATATTCCTGTATATTTAGTACAAAATTTGCAAATATCAAATACCATTTTTGGAATTTTTAGTTTCACCGTAAAAAAGTATTGTCTCATTCATATATATATATATATATAGAGAGAGAGAGAGAGAGAGAGAGAGAGAGAATAGTGATTTTGTTATGCATCTCTAGAATTGGGATTATAGTACTGAATTGTTCTATTAATGTCACGTGAGCCTTTTCATTCATTAAACAAAGTACGCTGTTAACTTCCTTAACGTCAAAGGAAAAATAATTTCTCCCCTGTTTTCCGTGGTGTGAATTCACCCACCCTCCTACTTTGGCTTAAAATATCCAAGATAGTTTTTTTTTGTTGAATCAGAGCCACCAGGTCAAAGAAAAACAGATTCAATTTCACCTTGCTAATGCTTTTATTTTCGTACTATGTTATAACATGCTTCACGCAAAATTTGTTTATCATAACATATCATACACTCCATAAATGATAAATAGCATTATACCAATATACTTTTCTTTTAGTTTCATATTATTTTTGAGGTTGAGTTCACTGTTTTCTAATTCCACTGTTGTATGTAACCATAGTAATTTAGCATTTCTAACCTTGATCATGTTCATTGTTTTAGGAACCATCAAGGAAAGAACTTACCTCATCACAAGATGATGATGGCTCACATCAAACCACAGAGGATTTAAAATCCCCCACGACATCTTCAGGCATATTTGAGAATCCTAAGACTCCCTCACCAGAAACTGAGACATCAGTCCCGAAATCCTCCACAAATGGAGAACAAAGCGAGACAAGTGCTTCTGATGAAAAAACACCAAAGAAACCCGACAAGGTGCTTCCATGCCCACGATGCAACAGCATGGACACCAAGTTCTGTTACTACAACAACTACAATGTCAACCAGCCTCGTCATTTCTGCAAGAACTGCCAAAGATACTGGACTGCTGGAGGTACAATGAGGAATGTGCCGGTAGGAGCCGGTCGTCGAAAGAACAAAAATTTCCCGGCGACCGCATCACATTACCGGCACTTAATGTTCCCAGAGGGGCTTCAAGGAGCCACACTCAATGCCCCCAATGGATTGCATAATGCTGTGTTGGGAAATGGAGCAGCTGTTTTGACCTTTGGTCCTGATTCTCCCCTTTGTGATACAATGGCATCAATGTTGAACATTGCAGAGCGAGCACAAAGTTGTGTTCCAAATGGGTTTCAAGCAACTGAGCCGAATAGTTTTGTTTCCTATAGAAAGGAGGAGGATGGAAGTACTAGTGGTCACTCTACTGGAGTTTCTGTTGCAACAACTTCAACTTCAAGCCATAGTGGCTCACATGAATCAGTTGATAAAAGGGTTGAAGGTTTCACTCCTCAATTGCCATATTTCCCAAGTGGCCCTTGGCCTTATCCTATGCCTCCTCCTACATTTTGCCCACCAGGGTACCCTTTATCATTCTATACTACACCAGCATATTGGGGTTGTATGCCACCCTCTTGGAATAACAATATATCATCTATCTCACCTCAATCTTCTGTTAACAACTCTGTCTCTGTCCTTACTTTAGGGAAACACTCAAGGGATGGAAACATCATTGCCCCATCCAATTCACAAAGAGAAATGCATGATATGGAGCACAAGAGCTCAGAACACAATGTCTTGATCCCCAAGACTCTTAGAATTGATGACCCTAGTGAAGCTGCAAAGAGTTCCATTTCCATGTGGTCAAAACTAGGGATCAAGGATGATAAGGCCGGTTCCGGAGGCCTTTTCAAGGCTTTTCCATCATCCAAGGGAAACGACATGAATCATCACATGGTTGAAGCATCACCGCTGTTGCAAGCCAACCCTGCGGCTCTATCGCGGTCTCTTACCTTCCGTGAACAGACCTAAATGGGAATCACAGTGAGCCAAATCAGATTCTCATTGTTGCTTGTGCATTGTAATGCAAATTAATGAGATTGTACAAGTGCAACATCATTTTGCTGACAAATTAAGAAATTGTTTTATTGAACAACCTCTATGCAGGATTCCTAGGACAGAAGTGTTTCACTATGGCTTCTCTAGCTAGGTACCATCTTGAGCCTGTTAAATTGAACAGGTGTTTTTGTTGCAGTATTAGATGATATCTG
Source organism: Glycine max (assembly GCF_000004515.6). Taxonomy (NCBI): domain Eukaryota; kingdom Viridiplantae; phylum Streptophyta; class Magnoliopsida; order Fabales; family Fabaceae; genus Glycine; species Glycine max. The sequence goes on along the minus strand of NC_038243.2, from coordinate 41,276,422 downwards.
CTGAGTAAATATCTTGGTGTACAGGTGTGTGTATATATATATATATATATATATGTACACATTTGTATGTGTGAGACGAGAAAAATTAGGAGAGAAAGGAGAAAGGAAAGGAGATTCTTAGACTAAAATCCAATGGTTTAGAATAAGCTTGGAAGTCTTTATTGGAATTCTGTTGTTATTTTTTGTTTTAAGATTTTTTTACTTTAATCATGTTAATTCTCAAGAATTATGATATTTATCTAAGTTTTTTTTAATTTTTTTTTCAATCATTCAAAATAACACTATATATACTTCCATAAATATCAACTCACATGCACTCTTCCCGTCATTATCTATATAAAGTGTTTCATCTTTGTTTTTTTCTTCTTCTTTTTTTTAAGTTTACATTCAAATTATGCCACTTATTCTGATGTGTGGAGAGGAGTGCCTTGGTGATGTGTAACTATCATACCTCCAAGGGAGGGGTTAAATTATATGGCTAGAGTTACAGTATCTTAAATGCTTTATTGAAGAATATTTTTTTTAAAAAAAATACTATTTGAAAGAAAATTATTAGAAGTGTTTTCTGTAAAGTAAATTAATTTAAATGCACATTTTTCTAAGTACATTTACAAAGACGGAGAGTGTAAAACTATATTATTCTTTAGATTATAAATTAGAGTCTTTAATTGTTTTTATTATATTCTCTTTTTCTGTATGACACGCTATTTTATTTTTACTAAACACTTATTTTATATTTTAAAGAATTATCAATTTTTTTAAATTTACTTTTTTCTCAAGATCAAAGTTTCTAATTTTTTAGTTTAATTTTTTAAAAAAAGTTGTTGCATTGTACGAGATATTTACTCGTGAGATTAAAGAAATGGAAAGAATAATAACTCTACTCAATTTAAATATTTTTTTTGTCCTAGATAAAATATCACGGGTATCTTCTTCCAATCTACGGGGATCAGAAAATAAGCTTGCTTGTGATATGTGACTGTAATTGATCCAAGAAAATTACATCCACAGTAGAAATTAAATACAAATTTTTTAATTAAATAAATTATTTTCACTCATGTGAACTTTTTAGGACCTCTAATCAATTTAAATATACTCTAATCAATTTAAATATAATTTTCTCTTATATATGTTTGTCATTTGTAAAAAATGGAGAGAGATAGAAAAATATAGATTTGTTTTGCCTTTAATTATTAGTCATTTTTAATACAATAGGAAAAGAGAAAAGCCAGTAAAATTAACGGGTGCCGCTTTTTGAAGATTATAAAAATGGAAATTTGATGGCTGTACTGTCTTTATACTCTTATTTAAAGAACGCCAAAATAGAGAAAGTTGATAAATTCCTATTCTTTTAGGACTATATATATCAAGGTCATTTTCAATCTTTATTGATGCAACAACAGAAAGTTAGGTCTTGATGCAGCAATATGCCAACCTATTGTTAATTTGTGGGATCTACCATATTTCTGGTTCTACACAGGGATGGCAACGGGAAGGACGGATTTCCCTATTCCCATTCCCGTTGTTACAAAAAGGTACGAGTTTGAATTTATAAAAGATGGGATAAAAAAATAAAATTCAATCTCATTTCCATTGGATTCGAAGAAATTTATGGAAAATACATCTCATATTTTTTTTTAAATAATATTTGTTCATATACTTTAAATAAAGAATAAATAACGTAAACATATTTAAGATTTAAATTATATTTTTAGTTAAATGTATAATTTTAAATAATTAATATTATTTATTTAACTATTAAAATAATTATTCTACATTTTTATAATTATAAAAATAAAATATAAAATAATTATATAATTATATAATTAACAATTATATATAATATAAATAATAATAAAATTATAGATAAATATATAACTACATTGTTAATAATTATACAAATATATGTAACCGGATAGGTATGGGAGTAAGGGTAGGATAGGAAGTCCCATATCTGACCCTTTCCCGTCATCGCTTTCCCAAGTCAGAGAAAATCCAAATTCAATCTTAACTTCGATCAAAATGAATTTTTTCCGTCAAACTCAAAGGAGGGATACCCACGAGTTCCGTTTCTATTTGCATGCCTACTACATTCCTATTACTCACTTTCCTCGCAGTAAGAGCAATTATGGTGAAAGAAAATAATCCACAAATAAACAAAACGGACTCGAGTTAATTATTGCATTTTGCACTAGATTTCATAGACAATCAAAAGTGTATATAGTCAAGAATACGGTAAGTATATCAATCATATAAACATTAAAAAAAATAAGAAAAAAAATTATATCTTTGAAAATTATGATTCAACAACTATATAATCAGTTAATTACTCTCTTAATTCAGAGATTGATTAAAGAAAATAATTTTAGGTTTTAGTTCTTAGTCAAATAAAAAAAAGGAAGACGTACACAATTATCAAGCTTGAGAAAAGTCAATTAAAGTAACCATATAGGTTTGAAATCCCCTGTATTCTCCCTTAACGTAACATATTTTTCTTTCTAAATCTCTTATTATTTATTTTGTGATTAATATTCAATTCTCTTATGATGTGATCCTTATTAGGAGCGGATCGTTTGATACAAGTCACACGAGGACACCACTTTTAGGGAGGGAAGATAAGTCAAGGTAGACGCCACAAGAATTACCTTGATAAGTCTAAGATTAGTTCAACAAGAAATTCAAAGAGAAGCTCTCACAAATTATTCGCAAAATGCCAAAAGTCCCTTCTATTAAAAATGAGTTCAATACATTTAGTGTATATGAGGTGTAACTGACAAGGCACCAATTTTATTTAATTAAAATGAAAATGAAAACGAAAATGAAAAATAGAAATAGAAAAAAAAAATATTTGGCATGGGCCTTCAGCAGCAATTAAGATTCTTGGTAGTCTAGGTTGTGTTCTGAAATAATGGGGCAAGCCACATTGCCCCTATTCCCTTGTTATTGGCACCCAAAAGTGCGCCCACCAAGTGCTCGGTGAAATGCCTCAATGACATTTTGGGCATGATTTTGTGAACTTTGGATTGTGGGGCTGATTTGTGTATATATGGACAACATGTAAAGATTAAAATAAGTGCCCAAATTAAGGACTTAGACCTAGGAATCCAAGCCTTTGGTTTTGAGTGCAAGAAAGCATAAAAATGAGGGCATTGTGATAGGGATTTCCCTTTAGGCCAGCGGCTGATTTTTTGGGCTGCACCATGATGTTTGCCTAGTTGTTTGAGAATGTTGTTCATCATGCATATATAGATGTAGAATAGGTGGCAAAATACCTCACAAGATATGTGTATGTTGCATGTAGATAGCAAAGAGATACCTCACCAAAAACCTTGTTGAATTGAAATATAGTTTGAGTAGCAAGATACTTGAATACGCATGAAATGTAATTTCCTTTGTAGCAAAGATTCTTTGAATATGCATGTGTACAGATTTAGCAAAGACATGTATGTATATGAGCTCGGGTAGTAAGAATATTTCAAGTATGCATGTGTATAAGTTTAGCAAAGAAATGAATGTGCGTATGTAACTTTTGGTAGCAAAATACTTTAAATACGGACATATGTAATTTTGGCACAATACCTTGAGCATGCATATATGAATTCTTTTCAAAAGAATATGTGTGGGATATAAGTAGCTAGAATGTTTTGAATATCCTTGTATATCGATATAGATAGCAGGATATTTTGCACAAGTGCACGTTCATAAATGTTCTTCTTCAGGGAAATGTATGCACAAGTTTGTTCTAAGTCGAAAAGATTAGTATGTCGTTTTTGCTTAAAAATAGCATTTCCTTGTAAATTAACTTTCCAAATGTTTATCCTCGCAGCAAATGGCTCCGAAAAAACTTTCCGCGAAGAGGTCTAGGAGAGACGCCGCGGCTGAAGGGACCAGTGCCGCCCCCGAGTTTGATAGCCACCGTTTCCGGAGCGCCGAGCACCAGAAGCGCTTCGAGGCCATCAAAGGATGGTCGTTTCACAAAGAGAGGCGCGTCCAACTCAGGGAGGATGAGTACACAAATTTTCAGGAGGAGATAGTTCGCCAACATTGGACGTCGCTGGTGACTCCCATGGCTAAGTTTGACCCTGAGGTAGTCCTGGAGTTTTATGCTAATGCTTGACCCACAGAGGAAGGAGTGCGAGACATGCGTTCATGGGTGAGGGGTCAGTGGATTCCTTTTGACGCAGATGCCCTCAACCAGTTCCTGGGTGACCCGCTAGTGTTGGAGGAAGGCCAGGAGTGCGAGTTCAGTTAGAGGAGGAATAGGGCCGACGGGTTCGACGAGGAGACCATTGCCCAGCTGTTATGCACACCGGGGCAGGATTTCGCCCAGACTGTTGCAGGGAGGCGGGTGCGGATCATGCACACCAGCATGACCATCTTGACCCAGACGTGGATGACATTGCTGCTAAGCAATGTCTTGCCTAGCGATCATAACTTCGATCTCCCTCTGACGAAGTGTCAGTTGGTGTATGCCATCCTGACACGGATGAGCGTCCACGTGGCCCAAGTGATTGCTGACGCCATCTATTTATTTGCAGGTATGCCACCCACCAGGCACCCTTTAGACCCGGATAAGTCTAGCAGGGCCCTGGGGTTTCTGGCATTGATCACGGGCCTCTACCAGTCATTCGGGGTTTCCGTCACCCCTAGTAAGGTGATCTGACCGCCGATCACCCGAGCCTTCATCGAAAAGTATTGCACGCCTAGGCAGGCGCAGGGTGATGCACCTCAAGCCGCAGACGCACCGCCACCACCTCATCAGGCCGATCCCGCTGGATCACTAGGCATGAAGCGTTATCTACAACACCTGGTTCGCCAGCAGGCGGCCAACCACCGGGGGCAGGTGCAGATACATGAGTGTCTCTACCGGTTCAGCCTCAGTCAGCTGGGGCAGGGTTTCGCTCCTTTTGCGTGCCCTACTCCAGAGCAGTTTGGGGCTGAGGTCACATGGCCTGGAGATTGGTCCGAGGCCCAGACAGGGGAGGCGCCTGTAGGATCCCCCAGCGATGCAGAGGAGGCCCGTATGGATGAGGAGATGACGAATTTGCTCGGTTTCTTGGGAGGAAGCGGAGCCACATGACCGAGGTCATCGCACCTTTTTATTGACATTACTGTTTTCTGTTAGTTTGCTATTGACGTTTTCTGTTATTGTCTATATTGTTGTTGACATTACTATTTTCTGTTTTTGTCCATATGGTTACTAACGTTGCTGTTATTATTTTTTGTTTGGTGTTATGGCTCTCAATTATTTCGTCACCATTTTTTTTTTGCGACTTACCATTTCGTGTGTTCTTTTCGTTTACCTTGTGGTTAGACGTAAGTAGGTAGTGTGCGCCCCCGTCTGCACGATCTTTTTAGAGAAAAAATGAATAAATGATAATAACTTAAAAAAGAAAAAGGGAAAAAAAAGAAGAGAGCAAGCAAGAAAAGAAAAAGAAGGAAGAAAAAAAAGAAAATAAAAAGTTGTCTAGCTAGAAAATAACATACTTGTGAAAAGAGATAACTTCCAACTTTTTTTTTGAAAAAATTCATTGATCATAACCAGTTTTTGAAAAAAAATGTGAATACATTTGAAGGATGAATGCTGTGAAAGTTTTCCCGAACGCCCAAAAATAGACTCGGATGAATGCACAAATTGATAAAAGAACATATTTTGGAAACACTGGGTTGACTAAAGTAGAGAAAATGAATCATGAGCCCCAGCATCACATAACCAAAATTTTTTCGACACTTGAGTGTCCCCATAGGTGCATGCATGACTAGTTTGGCATTAAATTTCCTAATCATCATTATTGCATTTGTATCATGGAAATAATGTGGGACATCCCTTTTATTCCTGAACCGCTGGCCAAACCCACGCCCTGACATTTATCATGTCCAGCCGTTCTACAAGCCTTGAGCCAAAATCCCAACTTACCATAAACCTTGACCCAGGGTGAGAATTTCCATCCTTTCTCTCGGAAGAAAACAAAAAAGCAAAAAAAGAGAAAAGGAGAAAATTCCCAATCAAAAAATCGGAAGAAAACAAAAGAAAGAAAATTCCCGATCAAGGATCAAAAGAAAACAGAAGAAATATACAAAAAGGTCTTTGGACCAGACAATATCTGAACAATACAGAATTGTCACCAAGTAAACAAGAAAAATAAAGGAAACCACGACCTAAAGTGTGTTGGATCGAGTGACCTCAGAATAATTAAGAAGGGGAGGTTGAATTAATTATTCCTAAACCTTTACTAATTAAAAAATTACTCTTCTAAGGCTTTTACTAAATTGTTAAGAGAATGAGGAGTAGAAGAGAAACTTAATAGAAAGTAAAAGCGGAAACTAAATACACAGCGGAAAGTAAAAGAGTAAGGAAGAAGGAAACAAATACACAAGAGTTTTTATACTCGTTCAGCAACAACCCGTGCCTACATCCAATCCTCAAGCGACCTGCGGTCCTTGAGATTTCTTTCAACCTTGTAAAAATCCTTTTACAAGCAAAGATCCACAAGGGATGTACCCTCCCTTGTTCTCTTTGAAACCCTGGTGGATGTACCCTCTACTAGAACTGATCCACAAGAGATGTACCCTCTCTTGTTCTCGGTCAAATCCAAGTAGATGTACCCTCTACTTGTACCACAAAGGATGTACCCTCCAATGTGTTAAGACAAAGATCTCAGGCAGTTAAACCTTTGATTCTTTGTGAATGGGGATACAAAAGAATTCTCAGGCGGTTAGTCCTTTGAACACTTTTGTATTAGGGAAAGGGAAGAATCAAAAGAATTCTCAGATTGTGTCATTTTGAATTCTTTGACAAGGGAGAATGGAGACACAAAAGAATTCAGGCGGTTAGTCATTTGTTCTTTTGGAAAAAGGAGAAGAGAGACATAAAAAGAATTCAGGCGGTTAGTCCTTGGCGAATTCTTTTTGGCAAAGGGAGAAGAGAAGAAAAGAATGAATAGCACAAGTTTTCAAGGTTTAGAAAACCAGAAAACTTCAGACAGGTTTTGGTACAAAGAAGAAGAAGAAGAAGTTCAAAGAGATTCAAGGCTTGTAAAAGATTGAATTGGAAAAGATTGATTGATAGAATGAATGAATAATATATTTTTTTAAAATGCAAAACAAAGCCTTTTTTTTATAGACTCTTCATGTTTGGTCAAGAAGACCATTTAGAAGAGTTATAACTTTTAGAAAAACTTAAAACCAATTTGAAAGAGTCAAAAACCTTTTGAAGAGTTACATCTTTTGATTTATTCAGAAACAAACACTGGTAATCGATTACCAAATCAGTGTAATCGATTACACAAGGCTTTTATGTGAAAGGATGTGACTCTTCACATTTGAATTTGAATTTCAACGTTCAAAGGCACTGGTAATCGATTACCAAAACATTTTAATTGATTACAACTTTTTGAAATTAATTGGAACGTTGTAAATTCAATTTGAAAACTTTTTCAAAACAATTTTGCTATTTTTAATCGATTACAACAATCTGGTAATCAATTACCAGAGAGTAAAAACTCTTTGGTAAAAGGTTTTGTCAAAAAATCATGTGCTATTCAAAGTTTTAAAAAACTTTTTAATACTTATCTTGATTGAGTCTTCTCTTGATTCTTGAATCTTGAGTCTTGAATCTTGATTCTTGATTCTGGAATTCAACTTTCCTCTTGAATCTTGAAGTGTTCTTGATTCTATCTTGAACATCTTGAACTCATTCTTTGATTGACCTTTGAGCTTTTTGTCATCACCTTTGTCATCATCTTTTGTTATCATCAAAACATCTTTGAATCACTCTTGATTCATCATGAAGCTTTGCTTCTACAAAGTGGTCCTCTCCCTTTGATTGCCAACCAAAATCATGTGCGCTAGCGACTTTCTCGCCCCGCACTAAACAAAAACAGAAAAGGAAAAGGCAAGAACACTCAAAGCCACATTCCCCACAAGAAAACAAACCACTCCCAAGAAAAAGTCCTATTGATCCATGATCACGCATGTAATCTTTGATTTGATAGGAAATGATTTACAAAATCAAGTCATGACATGTCTATGGTTCGGAATTAGGATGAAACACTTACCCGTGTGAGATTGATACACTTTGAGTGATTTTCTTCTATTTTTGTTGAACCCAGTGTTTCCTCTAAATGGTCATTTAGAAGCGAAAAGCTAACATCCAAAATCGCATTTATGGTTATGAGAAGATTTCATCAGCATAGTCTCCTTCCTCGGTAGACATATTGTTTTTCATCCAAAAAACATATGTTGCTCTAATTAGTTGGAAGTTTTGTCTCTTTACTAAAGCATGTTCGCATTTTAGTAAAGAAAACACCGAGGCTATTTTAGTCTCACAAGTTATCCAGAACTACGTAGGTCTGAGTTCCTCATTGAGGATATGTAGGAGCAAGAGCCTCGCTTTTGTCGGCAGTCCCACAATCTCTGTCATACTGACCCTGAGGTCATGCGACATGCGGAGACAAATTATGGTCATTCCGCTCACTTTTTGCCATTCAGACACAATCGTGTTTGATGGCACATAGAGACAAATTATGGTCATTATGCGCCTTTTGTCATCCAGAGGCGGTGGGCCCGATGACATGCAGAGACAAATTATGGTTATTCCGCTCCCCTTTTTCACCATACAGACACGATCGTGTCCGATGGCACGCAGAGACAAATTATGGTCATTCTGCGTCTTTTTTCATCCAGAGGCGGCGGGCCCGATGACATGCGAAGACAAATTATGGTCATTCCGCTCACTTTTCGCCATTCAGACAAAATCGTGTCCGATGGCACGCAAAGACAAATTATGGTCATTATGCGCCTTTTGTCATCCAGAAGCGGCAGGCTCGATGACATGCAGAGACAAATTATGGTCATTCCGCTCACCTTTTCGCCATTCAGACACAATCGTGTCTGATGGCACGCGGAGACAAATTATGGTCATTCTGCGCCCTTTTGTCATCCAGAGGCGATCGTGCCCGATGACACGCGGAGACAAATTATGGTCATCCGCACGCTTTTGCTATCTGTAAGACTCGATGAGTGATAAACGCAAAGAGACAAACTATGGTCATTCTGCGCCCTTTGTCATTCAAGAGCAGCAAGTCGAGTGATAAACGCGCAGAGAAAAATTATGGTCATTCTGCGTCTTTTGTCATTTAGGAGCAGCAAGTCGAGTGATAAACGCGTAGAGACAAATTATGGTCATTCTGCGCCCTTTGTCATTCAGGAGCAGCAAGTAGAGTGATAAACGTGCTGAGACAAATTATGGTCATTTTACGCCCTTTGTCATTCAGGAGCATCAAGTCGAGTGATAAACGCGCAAAGACAAATTATGGTCATTCTGCGCCCTTTGTCATTCAGGAGCAGCAAGTAGAGTGATAAACGCGTTGAGACAAATTATGGTCATTTTACGCCCTTTGTCATTCAGGAGCATCAAGTCGAGTGATAAACGCGCAAAGACAAATTATGGTCATTCTGCGCCCTTTGTCATTCAGGAGCAGTGAGTCGAGTGGTGGGCGGAGACAAATTATGGCCATTCTGAACACCTTTTCGCCATCCAGAGGCGATCGTGTCCGATGGCGCGCAAAGACAAATTATGGTCATTCTACACCTTTCCATCCAGGCCCGATCATGTCCGATGGTACGCAGAGATAAATTATGGTCATTTTGCGCCTTGTGTCAACCAAGAGGAGCGAATTCGACAGTATCAGGATGATGTTGGTCGTTCAGTGCTGATCATTTTCAAAATTTTTGCAGGTTCCGCTGGCGGGGAGATTGACCGACCGAATGGTGTTTCGCTCGAACGAAATTAGTGTCTTATCTTTACTTCCCTTTTATCTTCAATAAAAGACAAGTAAAGAGGGGCAACTGTCATACCCTAATTTCGTCCGGGGATCATCTGTTTGTTGGGATGCGACCCTCGCTTAATCACTTCGAGGTACTTGACGCCCATCGTTAGGCAATCCGTGAAGTTCCGCGACACGTCGGGAGTTGAAAGATCGTGTTAAGGCGCAATCCGTAAAGTTTCGTAACATTCCGGAAGCCAAAGAAGGGATGATTGTGTAATCCGTAAGGTTTCGTGACATTACCGAAAGAAAACAAGTATCATTACGTAATTCGTAAAGTTCCGTAACGTTATGGAAAAAGAATCAGCAAAAAAAAGGACAGGGGTGTATTTAGTAAACAGGGGGGTACAAATAACAATCAAGCTCACTTGGGCCTTCCAGGGTCTTCCAACAGAAGGCGGTGCCTTCTGGTGGAAGCAACCCAGCTCGCCTAGGCGAGCTGGGTGGCAACCACCTCCCTCTTTTCCCCTATAAATAAGGGGAGGAGGGCAGAACAAAAATGTTCAACCCTCCTGGTATCTGAGAAGCACTTAAAATTAGTGAGAAAAATTGTTTCCATGAAGAAAATGCAAGCCGAGGCGCTTCCGTAACGCTTCCGAGACGTTTCCGTGGGCGATTCCGTGAAGGTTTTCCACCGTTCTTCATCGTTCTTCGTTCGTTCTTTGGTCTTCAACCGGTAAGTTGCCGAAATCGAACTTTTCAATTCATTCTATGTACCCTTAGTGGTCCCCACTTGTTTCGCATGCTTTTATTTTTATTTCATTTACTTTCCATACCCCCTTTTGACGTGCTTTAGTCATTTATTTAAATCATTTTCTCGTCTAATCAAAAAATAAAATAAATTTTCACCGATCATTTGAATTGTAACATCTTTTAATTTCTGTTAAAATGAAATCCGACCGTTCGGTCATGTCGTAACCACGTTTAAAACCAAAAAAGAGGCAAAATAATAATATAATAATAAAAAAAATATCTTTTAATAAACTAATCAAAAAAATCAATCGGACGTTTTTATTTGGGGTTTTTCTTTCTTAATCGAATTGACTAATAAACAAAGTGAAACTAAGGCTAAAATCAATTCATAAATCAAACTTTTGTCATCACCTAAGAAGCCATTTTTAAGGTCCCACGCCTTGAAATGGTCTTTTCCGCTTTTATTGGTTAAACGTGGATTTCTAAAAGCCTAAAATCAACACGTAGCTTTGTTACCTCTTTCAAAAAACCAAGGGATCATTAACGGTCCAATGCCTTAATGTTTTCTCTCCTTTCAAAAAATCAAAAGATCGTTTAATGGTCCAACGCCTTAAAAGACCTTTCATTCAATAAAAATATATCTTGCAAAAAAAGGATAAAAATAATTTAACCAACGTTTAGTTCTCAAAGAACTATGTAGGTCTGATTTCCTTATCACAATTGAGGAATACGTAGGAGCAAGGGAAACACCCTTGTCGACCACAAAAAGATAAAAAAATATAAAAAGGCATAAAAAGACATAAGAACGTAAAAAAGGGGAAGATAACTCAAATTGAAGTCATATTCGCACACTTGATTAAAGGTTGTCGTCCTTTGTGACGGACACGTGGGGTGCTTATACCTTCCCCGTGCGTAAATACAACTCCCGAACCTTTCACCTCAAGTTCGTAGACCACATCTTTTCCGGTTTTTTCCGACGTTTTCCTCAAAATAAACGTTGGTGGCGACTCCGCGCGTAATCCTTTCTTGGAAGACGCACCCATGAGTCTAGCGTCACCCTCCCGCCGAAGGGTAGGTTGCGACAGACACATTCTGATGCTGTCAAATTGTTGAATGCATTTAACATAGTGTTCTTCATGGATAGTACATACAAAACCAACAGGTATAGGCTACCTTTTCTTGAGTACTTGAAAGGTTCAAAGGCCATTTTCACAAATTTGATGGATTGCCGAAAGTGGTTGTCACAAATAGAGATCTAGCCTTGATGAATGCAGTAAAATTTGTGTTTCTTGAGTCACATAATCTGTTGTGCCAATTTCATATTGATAAGAATATGAAAGAAAAGTCCAAACAACATGTAACTCCCAAATAAGCATGGGATCAAGTGATGGAGGCTTGGGGAACTATTATGGACTGCCCTATAGAGTTGGACTATGAAGATCGTCTGAAAAAGTTTGAAGTTGTCTATGAACCATGGCATGAGTTTGTTGTGTATGTGAAAGATACTTAGTTGATCTCTCACAAGGAAAGATTTGTAAGGGTATGGACAGATAAAGTCATGCACTTAGGGAAGACAACAACCAACAGGTATTTAACTTATGACCCATGATCTATTAAAGAAATGTTTGTATACAATGTTTGTTTTATTAAGAGGTTTCTGTCAAAATTTATCTATAGGGTTGAGTCTGTCCATTGGGTCTTGGAGAAGTCACTCTAGACTAGCATGGGAGACTCATGTAAATGTTGGGATGCAATGAATAATATGATTATTATCCAACATAATGAATTTAGATCCTCATTTAAGCATAGTATTCATGTTTTAAGTTATAAATTTAATGTAGAAATGTACAAGAGACTACATGGATTTGTTTCAAGGTATGCATTGAATCATATTGTAGATGAGGTTCATAGAATGAAGTTTGTTAGTGTAGATATGTCTCATTGTGGATGCATTGTAAGATCTACCCATGGTTTGCCTTGTGTCTATGAACTAGTTAGGTATGTTTTAGGTGGCATACCACTTCAAGTAGTTCATTTGTACTATACCATGCTAAGTTTGAACAACATGGGTCAATATGCATCAGTGCCTTGAGTAACCAACCTATGATTAGTCATGCATTGCAATAGTAGGCCAATCCTATGACATGTTTCCTATCAAACTAACAACAAACAAATTAATGTTAGAAAAGTGTGACCAGATACAAGTTAAAATTCATGTACACTTAAAACTACAGTATGTGCTTGATTCATATTTGCACAAGGGGGTGGAGTAGAAAAACGTGCTTGCACAAAAGGACGAGAGACTTTATAGAACCACTCATAGTACCCTACATCACAATCTATTAGATTCACTACAGGCTGGATCAAGTGATTCTGTGAATTTATCCACCTATCATCAACTTGTTGTGTGGTGGGAAGCTCATCAGTGAACAACAAAAGGTGTCAGGGAATATTTTGATGAAACCCATATTGGCACAACACATTCTTTAGCAAATGAAGCTGCATATTTGGGCCTAACCGAATGAATCCAAAGAACAAGGATATATTCTCAAACAGATGATGAGCCTGAAGCTCCTGATATGGAGTCCACTTAACTCCATTGATGGTTAGCTAATCAATTAATTTCCTATAATGAGTTACTAATAAAGAAGACTTATTTGACCACCAACTGACACATGGAGAGGTTTCTTCATATGCCAAGACATCATCCCTGCCGCTAATGCTAAAAAAATGCTAAAAAATCCATCTTTGTGTCACCAAGAAAAGCAAACCAAAGTATATAGTCAATACATAATAGCACTATTAATAATACAAAAACAATTGTAATGATATCTAATTACTTAAAGAGTGGCATAGCCACCAATTTTCTTTGTGCCATCAAAACTAGCATCACCTAGATGCTCATAAAGATATGTCACCCAATGAATACCTCTCACATCCTTCGAGGTCACGAAAAATGTCTAAGAATTTTACCTCCACATAGGTTTCACACTTGTTAGCAAATAAGGTGCAATTGACTAGATGAAACAAATAGGCTCTTGCTACTTCATCCCATCTCCTTTTCTGGCACCTCTCCTTATACACACCCTGCAACTAACTTAAACGGACTTGTCCACCTCTTGTTTTCTTTGTCTCATTAAAGGCATCCTTGTATTCAACTCCAAGTAAGTCAATAAGCACGAGAATTGCCTCTCCCTTATCCATATTTTCAAAATTGTAAAAAGCGCCAGTAGTGGGAATGTTAAGTAACAATGCCACATCATCTAGTATTATTGTCATCTCTCCAATAGGCAAATGAAAGGTGTTTGTCTCTTTGCGCCATCTCTCTACAAAAGCAGACAAGAGTTCCTTGTCTATTGTTTGATGACTGCATGTAGTCAATGGAAATAAATCAGACCCCTTGACCACATCACGTATCTGGTCAGGTAAGACAATCTCTAATCACAACTTTCTCCCATGTGATACAAACTTTAGCTCACCATGTTCCTACAAGAACATACATAATTACTAAACAAGCTCCAAAATAAAAATAATCATTTCAATAGTTGAATACATTTTAAATATTGAAACAAACTTAGTAGTTTATCATGCCACCCCATACTTAACAAGCCTTGATTAGCATATGAGGTGTCCTCAGGGTCACCAGGAAAGACAATAGGTGGTTATGGCTCCTGTTGGTCTGCAAGCTATACATGATCAACATGCTCACCAAGCTCCACTTGCTTAACAGCCTGGACATGGTCAACAAGCTCCACTTGCTCAACATGCTTTGAAGGATCCACTTACATAGGTTGCTCCAAAGGGTCCACCACATGAGCTTCTACATGTCGCCTTTGTTTAGACATTGTACGTCTAATGTGTCGGTTATTGTCATCCATCAAAACTAACTCTTTTTGTACGCACCATCTTAGCATTAAATTTTTATCATTAGATTCTATAATTAGATTCATAAACACAAGGAAAACTGTATTGTGATGATAAGCTAAAAGCAATAACTTCTACAATAAAAGAGAGAAAACAGGGAAAACATCAGGAAGTACTATATTCTTGATACTGTTTAACATTGGAGCAGAGATCGGGAATTAGGGATTATTACTAAATAAAAATTTGTTTCTAATCCTCTACACCAATCTCTATCATGCATGTTTTTGCTCTCTTTCAATTCAAAATATTGCTATGTACTTATTTCCCTACATAATTTTAGATGTTTAAGGACTATTGCTTACAAAATATCAAATAGACATTGCAAAAGTTGGTAATCAAGCTAAAAATATATTAGAATCAGTAGTATAATATTGATACTCACTACTCACCCTAAAAAATTATTGTTGGGTGTCAATTAAACAAAGCAAAATGCATAGAGACCCACACACATGTTGAGCAATTTTTAAATTAAGATAAATCATCCGACTAATTGTAACAAAAAAATAAATAAATATTTGGTGGGAAAAATCCAAGAAAAGGGTGAAATTTCAAATTAAGGAAGGTGGGAATAGCTTTTCTGGAATAGTTGTTCTAAAATTGAAACCCATCCCTACCATAACCCACCCCTACCAACCTGCCAACAGAACCCAACCCCACATGAAGAAAGAGGCGAACGAAACTTACCTTAAAGGCAATGCGCAAAGGAAGAAGGGTGAACAAGGAGCCACAACGTCGTGAGAAGGGTGTAGGGGGAAGGAGGTGGCGAGGGAGAAGGAGGAGCTGTTGCAAAAGGGAGAGGAGTCGTTGCGGGAAGGAGGTGTCTCATAGTGGGGGTGTTGGGGTTATGAGTTTTCTAAAGGAGGTGTTAGAGTTGGGGAAAGGGTGGTATTATCTCATTAAGGGTATTTTTTTACTTTTTAAACAAGGGAAGGTGTAGGATACACATGAGGGAGTGTAGGATTCAAAACCCACCAATTAGACTAAATAACACATTGAGATAGGTTGCCCAATTGTAAGATATTGAAAGGGGATTGCTATTCACAACTCCTTTTTCTTTGCTCTTTTTGTTCCTTTTACAAAAATGTCACAAATTAGCATTTTATCCTTAATTTTATTTTCAATTTCTGTTCAATACACAACAAGAACATGTTTTTGTTGTCTATCTTAAAACAATGCACAATGAAAACTTATTATGGTTGTGTATCTTAGAATAATACATAATAGAAATTTATTTCCGCTACAAATAATATATAAAAAAAATATGTTTTTATTGTGTATTGAGTTTGATGAATCAAACAATAGAATAATTAATTTTTTTTAAAAAAATTCCCATTCCGTTCAGTATACCCACTTTCCTTTATTCCAAAATTTGGAAAAATTAAATGAGAAAACTTTTATATTACAAAAGTTTTGTTATTATATTTTTTATTTTTTGTGAGCGCTTATTATTGAAAAATTTATCTAAACATATTTTTTAGAATTTAAATTTAAGAGGAAAAGCTAACTCAAAAGTAGGCAATGGATCAGAGCAGGCATGAGTAATAGCTACCCACTCAGTACCCATTTAGAAATTACTCAAGGAGTATCGGTTAGGGATTTTATTTGTGGATATCAGTAGGTGTTGACTTTTTTAACATCCCTATTCGAAACACTAATTTATTATGTGAGAATTTTATCAAAAGAAAAAGTGAGTAAGTCTTATAGCTTAAATATGGCGCCGAATCTTTTTTATTATAACAAATATCTCAACATTTGTTTGCCAACACCCCACCAATTTTATGGATCTCTTTTTACGGGCCAACCTAACCCTATTTTTGCCATGGAGATTTTAATCCCTTCATTAATTGTTGTGCTTCATTTCTTTATCACAACCAACCGCGTTTTATTTTTTTACCTGCCCCAACACTATGATGGTGATAGCTAAATTAAATTTCATAATACAAAATCCTAGATACGCTCCAATATGAAAGGAGAAAGAACAAATTTAATTTTCCACAGCCTTAGCAGGGGAAAAGTCCTTAACATTTCGTGGTAGTTTCTGGGACAATCTCCTCTCCGACACGCGGCCACGTTTTCCCATTTGAAACGTACCCTTATCGTGCAACACAAGTACCTATTGCTATCCAATGTCATCGTATTTTATTGGCAAATCGAAAGCCACTTTAAATCTCAACGGGTACGTACACAAGCATACATGCCACACAGTTTTAGCTTTTTAAGAGTTATACTATTCATAAAATAAATTATTACAATATTATTTATAATGTTAATTTTTTTTTATTCATCACACTACTCATAATACCACACAATTTTTTGTTCTCTTTTAATTTTAAATCTTTCATGTTTGTAATTTTTTTTTTGTAGAAACACAAAAAAAAACAATTTAATGAGTCTTTTCTTAAAGGCCAAGAATGTTCCCAGTCATTGTGTCATTCATTAATTTAATTTCCTTCTCCTTTTGGAGTCTTCTTCCACATGTCTTTGTCTTCGTTCAACTAGTGAGTTTCATAGAAATTGCCCATATATTTCTTTCATTTCCCAACGTGTTAATATTTAATTAAATAAAAGAACTATACTTATTACTATAAACTACGTGCTTACTTTTAATCCCCAAAATTCTCAATGGACGCACTATAAAGTTATATTATATGGTGAAGCTCATGTGAAGGTTCACTTTTATAGGCTATAAATATATGAATCCAAGAATTCAACCATGCACAACAAGTCCTTGCCTAAGGGTGAATGCTAAATATATGTGATCTTTGTTTATCAATGGAGCAAACACATAGCAACATAAATATATCTGGATTATCTTTATGTCTTAGAATTCTCCTTAGTGATATTAAATTTAATAATTGTTTCCTCTCAATTTTGTTTTTTTCTTTGCAGTCTTTGTGGAATTGGGTCTCACGAAATTGGAAAAATTGTTGCACCAACAACCCTAGGAGTGACTCAAATCATGAACCAGAAAACCACAGTTTAAAGTGCATTCAACATGGAGTAAGATTGTGCAAAGAAGAGGTAATTGTGGTAATGCAAAAGCTGGGAATAAGTGTTGAGCTACATGGGGATGGGATAGAGGACTTTGGAGAACAAGAAATTGCTAACATGTTTGAAAATGATGTTAGTGTGGAAGAGGTGAAGGAAGCTTTCAATGTGTTTGATGAAAACAAAGATGGGTTCATAGATGCTGCTGACTTGCAAAGGGTTTTATTCCGTTTGGGTTTGGAGAGAGACTTTGTGCAGTGTCAGAAAATGATTAATATTGTTGATCAAAATGGAGATGAACTAATTGACCACAACGAGTTTTTCATGTTGATGGAACAGAGTTTTTGTTGAATATATCCTCTGTAGTCTTGCATTGCAGGTGATTTTTTTTTCTCTTTACTTTCTATGGGACATGAGGAAGAATAATCAAATTCTGTTTTCTTAGGCTTATTTTTTATGCCATCATTGTACGTGTAGTATATAATAAAAAAACATGTGTTAGAAATCTTTCTATTGAGTTTGCTATGTTAATTCTGTAATTTATTTTAAATTATAACTCGTTTTCATGTTTTTAACTAATAATCCAGTTAGTTATATATCTACTTACCTTACTATTGGCCATTTGTTAATACTCGAAGAAAACAAATAAAAATTTGGGTAATAAATTAAGGTTATTATGTGTATAGTTATTTAGTTTTTTCTTTCTCCCCCCTTCTAATAACTGTGTTAAAGAAATGTTAACGAGGGCAAAAGATTCAACAAATTAAACTTGGAAATTAAGGAAATGTATATTAAATTAATTTAAAATAAAATATTATGAGGAAGAGATAAATTAAATATTACCAACGGCTATTTGATGAAACACTTTTTAACTATTGGTAATTTATCACAGCTCACTCACGTACAACCATGCATAATATAATTAGTCAAAATCATTTATTGGCAATTTGGCATGCGAGAAAGGTTTAATATTTTATTTATCATCACCTTTTCTAAAATATAACAGGAAATTAATAATTGGAAAACATCACCAGGGAGGTGCAAGAAAAATGCAAACCAACCGGCATATTGGAACCATTCTTAAAGGTTATCATTCCACCTAGACAATTTTCCAAAATTACTGGATGAAAAGACCCTTGTGACACGAGCATGCAAATATTGTGCGAAGTAAAACATAATATTCAACACATTGTGAATCTATTTTTTAAATGTCATATGAATGTAATTATTACTACAAAACTTAATTTAGAAGACAAATTTGAATCAGTGATGAAAGTCATTTTTTTGAAAGTCATTATTCTATTATGTGCATTCACATGGACATAGGCGGTTTCAAGGCCCGGCTACTCTGGGCAATTGCCCAGGCTCTGGCATAACCCTTTTAATTTTATGTTACTAATATTTTTTTTTTTTTTTGGTGCTGTACTATTATTTTTCTTTATTAATGAATTAAACGGGCAACTATCATGTTTAGCACGCAGATTCAACAAAAAGTATCTTAATGTTAAATAGTTAGTTGAACTAGCTGGCATAACCCTTTTTGTGGACTATGTATTCTTATCCTTCACTCTTTTTTTTTTTCTTGGTAGAATTTTCCTTCTCATTTATTTACCCTTTGTAAACAATAATTACGATAATTCATGCAATAGGGTAATAACAACTATAGAAACACCAATCACATGAATTCATTATTATTGGTCAGCTTTTTCACAAATTTACTATGAGCTTAAAGCAAATATCATGTGATGTTGTTCTATAAATCTAAGTTGTACATTTATCAATTACTAGTATTTTAGTGAATGTTTATTTTATATAACTAAAATTTATAATTTATAATAAATAAATACTTATATATAAATTATGAAATAATTTTACACAAACATAAAAATGGAGAAAATTAAAAGAAAAATATTAAAGAAAGGGCAAGAAATTGAAAGGGCAAAACAATTGTAAGAGTTAAAAATTAAAAGGGCAAAAATATAGGTAACAGAAACAAAAGAAGTAAAGCTTCGTCACCGCAGCAACACTGTAGAAACCTTAAAGCTTCCGCCATCGACACCTACTGGTTCTTTTCCGACTACCGCCTTCCCCTTTTTTTTCGTCGGTTAGTAATTGTTTAATTTCAACTGATTGTGGTTTTAAATTGAAACAATTAACACAAAGGTAGCAGAGAAGAAGAAGAAGAAAAATTTGGGTTTATTTGCACCGCCTAGTAGTAGCAGACACAGAGAAGAAGAAAAATTTGGGTTTGTCTTTGAAAGGTTAAATATTTTATGTTATATAGAAGTACTAACATTGTGAAAATGGGTCCCATATTTTTCAAGTTTATCTAAAATCTCATATGGTGAAATTATAATATTGTATCATACTGATAACTTCAATAAATTTCATTATAAAAAATATTTACTTTATAATATATTTTGTCATTTTGTGTGCTGCTAAGTGTCAGGTTAAGCTACTACACAGCAAGATTCATTGGTTATAAAAGTTTTATTGATAAGTCAAACTAAAGTGTGTATCTAGTAATATTATAAGCATATAGTATTATTTATAATAGCAGTAAAAAGATCTTTTACAGTGGAATCATACCACTTGTAAATTTGTTTATTGATAGATAAATTATCTACAATAAAGGTTTCTTTTGGTTATCTAATTTTATTAGTTTCTATAATGGTGTTTAATTGAATATAATATAATGCTTGTTCCTACTCTTTATAAATCATAAGAGATTACTTTTATTTTGAAAAACTATTCTTATTTAAATTTTGATTCTTATGATTTTAATTGTTAATTGAGTATTAACTTAAGATCATTTAATTTCAGAGATGAGGAGATTTTTGGTTGATAGAGCAAGTATTGAGAATGTGAATGTTGTACAACAAGAAGCCGAATTAGAACCGCCACCTAATGTGGTTAATGAGTTTAACCCAAATGAGATTGTGCGTGATCCAGGTCATAGGAAACAAACGAGCTTTCAAATATATTGCAAAGAAAAGATCTTAATATTGTGAATGCCATGGAATTAGTTGATGTTGTCAAAGCTCGGTTGGGCACAATGAGAGAGAGTGGCTGGAATAATTTTTTTGCCGATGTCCAAGGATTTTGTGTTGCTAAAAGTATTCTGGTACCAAATATGGATGACGAAATACCAGTTCGGGGTCGTTCAAGAGCAGAAGGGAGGACTATCACTAATCTTCATCATTACCGTGCAGAGATTTTTTATGTTGCTATTGATAAAATATGTGTGGAGATGGATCACCGCTTTAGTGAAGGAAGTAACATTATACTTGATTGCTTCTCATGTCTTGACCCCAAGAACTCTTTCTCCAAGTTTGATGTTGATAAGCTTGCTCGTCTTGCTGATATTTATCATGCAGACTTTTCTGATGATGACCGAGGAACAATTAGGGATCAACTTGAAACTTATGTGCTTCAAGTGAGAAGAAATGCTTCTTTTTCCACTTGTGAAGATGTTCAAAGTTTGGCTATGAAGATGGTTCAAACTGAGAAACATTTGGTATTTCCATTGGTTTATAAACTTATTGAGCTAGCTTTGATATTGCCGGTGTCGACAGCATCCGTTGAAAGAGCTTTTTCAGCAATGAAGATTATCAAGTCTAAATTGCGCAATAAGATCAACGATGTGTGGTTCAATGACTTGATGGTATGTTACACCGAGCGGGAGATATTCAAGTCACTTGATGATATTGATATTATTCGAACATTTACCGCAAAGAAGTCTCGGAAAGGACACTTGCCTCGTAATTTTATTTAACCCGCTATTGTAAGATTATGTTTATCTCTTTTATTTTAAACTATATTTTTGTTGACAAAATGACGAGTCTCTTTTATTTTGATTGATTACTATTTACATATTATATACAATGTGAATTTGCTATCTTTAAATTTTTGCCCAGGCTTTATAATTTTTCTGGCTCCGCCACTGCACATGGAGATATCAAAATAAACATTTTCAACAGAGTATGTAATAAAAACTTAAAAGTATACATCAGCTTACTCCTCCATGGGCCAAAGCAATGGCCATGATTGCTGCCGCTTCCATGACCCATGACAGTGGTGGATCCAAGACCCTTAGTCAGTGGGGGTAAATTATAAAAAATAAAATTAGTGGGTTCAATTATATAAATATAGATGAAATAAAATATAAAAATATAAGATTTTATTTACAAATTTGATGAATTTTAAAAAATGAGGGGGTGCAAGTGCACCCCCTGGAGGCAACGTAGGTCCGCCACTGACCCATGAAAGAGGATTCCACATAAATCCTAAAAACTTCAAAACCTTGCTCTCCTGCAAAATTCATTAAAAACTCTGTAGAGAAACTAAATCTGAAAATAGAAACCAATAATAAACCGCATAAATATCAGCATACTTTTCGAGACTCCAATAATTATGTCCTAAGTTTGACTATTTTTGCCTTGAGCTGCCTGAGATGATACTCTGCATAGTAGACATAATAATAATAATAATAATAATAATAATAACAACAACAACAACAATAACAACAATAACAACAATAACACAAATAATATCAGTAAAAGGCAAGAATATTGACCATTGTAGATCAAAGCGTTAAAGATTTTACACCACCAAAGAAAAAACCATCTTGCGCCTTTAACAAATAGGAATAGAAGCTCTTGAAATTACGCTCAGAACCTGACCATGCAAAAAACAGAATCCGAAGAAGCAGAAAAATAAAAAAAGGATTCGAAGAAGCAAAATGCTTTTCTTTAAACTTGGACGAAGCAACCAGAAAGCTTAACAAAACATAAATCTAGGAGCTTCTACCTATGTATTAAAACAAAAAGATAAAATTAAAACTCATGGAGAGTTTAGTAAGGGAACTCGGCAAAATAGCCCCATAAAATAAAACTCATGGGGTGCCTCTTCACAAAGGGGGTCGTAGTGATCAGGCTTGGGCGACTGTTTATCAAAAACACAGGTCTCCAAAAAATCGTAAGACCATTTATGGGGGGCTTAGATGTAATCTGGAATATGAGAGATGTTTAATGAAAGGAAAATGGACCCCATTTGGATAATAATAGCTACTTTCTTTAGACACCTTTTTTTTCCCAAGATTCTCCACAACCTATCTAAGTGGTTCAACTACTTTCCATGTTTGATAGTTTTGTTCTTTTTTTGTTTTATTTATTGGTAAATATTCCTCGGCCTACTTTAGCAACATGTAGCAAAAAGTATTTGATTATCTTCTTAAGTGGTTGATCTTATGTCTAACAAAACGTATTTGATTGTCTCTATCATCCCTTCTGGTATCACTATGGTAGATATGAGTGTATTGGTTATTATTAGTGGCCCTTTTTTTTCTCACTTACATTTTATGATCTAATTGGGTGTTAATTCTTAATGTCGAATAGATATATGATCTTGGAAAGAAGATTTGGACATCAAAGGGAGAAGAAAAAGAAGCTATCAAGAATGAGTTCATAGAGGCCCTTAAATTGTTGGAGGAACAGCTGGGAGATAAGACTTATTTTGGAGGAGACAATATTGGCACTCATTATTTATTTAGCAAGCATCAGTTTTTTATTTTTGCAAACCCTCCTTCTGTTAATACTCAGTATGAATTTAACAAATTAATCATAATCCTCTTGTAGACTGTGTTCTTTTTTTTGCCTCAAAAGAAGACAGATAAAT
Source organism: Glycine max (assembly GCF_000004515.6). NCBI lineage: Eukaryota > Viridiplantae > Streptophyta > Magnoliopsida > Fabales > Fabaceae > Glycine > Glycine max. The sequence continues at coordinate 41,253,314 of NC_038243.2, read as the reverse complement.
CATTTTTCTTATTTTTTTACAGAAGTAGAAACCAAATCAATTATTCCTGAAAAGAACTAATAAAAGAAATATAGAAAATTAATTAGTTGACAAAAAGAAGGAAAATGTCGTGAGATCATACACCTATATTTCAAATGGAATGACTAAAAACAAAACTGAAAAAGTTCATCTCATATCCGCAATAAAAATTCTTCGGGATTTATTTTGGCTTAGTGAGAATGAAAAAGCAATTTCATTTTTCATGGAACTTCCTGGGAGACATTGAATACTGCAAGGCAAAGACATGACAATAGCATTTTGTATTTGTAACCAAACCGAATGCTTGAATTAACTTACTACTAATTAATTGATTATTACCATCCCCATATGATGCCATAGTGAGAGGCGGGGAAATAATCTTCCGAGAAATTTTAGTGATATCATTCAAAGTGATTCCATCTACTACTGCATTTAAGAACTGCTCCAATGGCTTCCTGAAATGGGTCACCTCACAAATTCTCATATTACAATTTACGTTCGTGATTTAAGTGATGCTTCTTGAATTGAAGTAGCAACAGGAGAATTTAAGTGAAAAGGAAAAAAAAGTTGGGATTGAAGAATGAGAGAAAAGATAGAAAGGCCTCTGATTGATTAAATATCTTTCTCCATAAGTCAATACCTGCCTTTCTATATCCTCTAATGCAATCATCTGCAAAAGCAATGAGTTTTGAAACACATGACGTACTATATGAAATCAAACCAACCCAATTCCCCTTTCTAGATGTGACAAAGCGTGTAGAGAAATCCAGAATAGATCATAATATAGAAGGAAGCAAAGATGCAAGAGAGACACATTATTTTTAATTTAGGTGCGGAGGGAAGAGTAAATGAAAGAAATTCCATATCATTCAAACTACTAGTGAGAGTTAGAGAGAGCATACTCTGGAACTCAAAATTCATTAGAACTGCAGACTTCGTGGATACCTTAGCACGGTCAAGTTGTACCCGTGTAACTGTCATTGCAAGAAGTCTATATTTAATTTGGCACATATCAGGATCGACAGCAAGAGACAAAAAGAAACACAGATTAAACCTTGTCCTGGTGATGCAATTGCTATTAATTCTGTGGCTGCTAAATCCACAGCTTTTGCCACAAAATCAAAGCCCTATATTGATGCATAAGAAAAAGCACTCAATTTTGATACATAAAGCAGTAACTATTGCTGTAAAAAATTCCAAAGAGCTTAAAAGGAGAAAAAAGAAACAAAAAGTTGTCATGGTTACACGTTCATCTACTGGCACATCCCTGATATCCATTTTAGAGAAAGGCAAACTCTTGAACTCTGAGAGAGGAAAGGAAGATGGAGTGGAGGTAGATAAAGAAGGCCTCAAACTGGGAGAGGAGCATGAGCTACCCTCTAGGCTCATCTGCGTGGCCATGTCCCTCCTTGAAAGAGCTGGAGATACATTGGTGACTGCATAATATAATATGAAAATGCAAAACATTAATTTTAATAACATCTTCAGATATAAATTGCATAAATTTATTGATTATATGATACATAATTAAGAATATGTAGGATATTCAAATTATAAAAACAATCTTTTAATTAGCTTATAGCTCTAAATGAGATTCCTTGTGGAAAGTGCATATTAATCAACCTTTATATGCAAGAGATATATATCCTTACAGTCATGATAATTTCCTTTTAACGCAAAATTTGATGTGAATGATATAGACCACATATATATGGTTAGACAGAAACTAGAAGTACAATTACTGATTTATATGATAATTAAACAAAGTCTCTATATTTTTTTCCCTTGCTTTTGTCATTTCATCTCCTTCCCTTTTGACTAATGTATAAATGTAATCTCTTCCTTCTCTTGGTCAGATACACGAATATTTCCCATGTTAATTAAGTATCAAAAAGAACTCTGTTATATATTTACTTTGTTTTTGTTTTGCTTCATACCCCTTTTCTGTTTCACTAATTAAAGCTTTGATGTTCAAAAGGGGGGGCAAAAGCAAAAGGAGAAAACTAATTGAAAACCTAAAAAAGAGAAAAGGATTCAAGAATATTTCAAAATTGAAAAGAACAATTTTGATTGCTTATACATGAGCCAATCTAATGTGCACTTTCCATATTCAGAAAGTGATGATCTTAAAAGTGTGAACAGATTTGATTTACTCCCCCCCCCCCCCCCCCAAAGTTACCAATGTATTTCTAACATTATTAGTTGTATCTTTAGGCATAAAAGTATAGTTTCAAAATTACATAAGACAATCATGTCATCATTATGCATACAATCGTCAACTATTAACGCACATCATTAGTGTTATCAACAGAAACTGGCCTGCTCAGCAAACCCGATCACAATTCTCATATTACAATTTAAGTTCATGATTTAAGCGATGCTTCTTGAATTGAAGTAGCAACAGGAGAATTTAAGTGAAAAGGAAAAAAAAGTTGGGATTGAAAAGTGAGAAAAAAAAATAGAAAGGCCTCTGATTGATTAAATACCTTTCTCCATAAGTCAAAACCTGCCTTCCTATATCCTCTTTTTGCCTCAGTCGCCACATCTCATTCACTTCCACAACTCGATTTGCTGGTAGAAAATACCACAAGAAATTCAATTCAATATAATTAATATACATAAACTATCAGCTCAACATATAGACATCCTATTTGCTGTACCAAATTCACAAATAGAAAGATGATGATCCTGTCACAAAAATTATAGAATTGGAGAAAAAAATTCAGTATGGAACCACTTGTACTTAAGTCATACTGACTCATTGCAATAGTAAATAAGCTGCATTGAAGTATACATATGAATTTTTTTTTATCATCTAGCAACAGTAAGTTGTTTCCCTCCTAACTCCTTCCTACCCCCAAGAAATGAAAATTGTTTCAAACTAATGGGTATACCCAGCACTCACAAAATATATTAATTAAAAGACAGGGCAAGTCTATTAATACAATCATGATAGATCCAAATGTGAAACAATAATGTAAATATTATTTCCTAATTCCAACACAAATGACAGAACTTTCTCAAAAGCACCGCCATAAAACAATAGTAAAGAAGCTCTATCTAAAATAAGTGACTAAGAAATAACCTTGTTGTACTCCACGAATAGTTGCAGCGAGGAAACATGAATTTGGTCGGGTCCGTACATTAGGCTTGCGAAGATAAGCCATAACTCCTTCCCTTTCAGACTGCCACCGTAATTCTGCTACTTCCCTCATAAGCATAGCAGCTAATCTGTTTTCCATCTCCAAATCCATTTGAGTGACTCAACATATTACACAAAAGAAAGAACAATAGGAATGAGAATTTGATTGAATGAATAACATAAACAATTAATGAAACAACTCTAGGATGTTGAGCTGTTTTGTATTGGAAAGGGGCAAGACACCAAATAAGCAGCAAAAAGCAAAAATTTGAAAGGTCAATTATCACCTGCTTGCCATTGATAATGTGAGCGTCCTAAATTACACAAAATCAAGTGCTGATATAAATTTAGGAGGGGAAAGAGAGAAAGACCGTGAAGAAGGCGTTGATTTGAATGTCCTTTTGCAGTTATACAATCAGATTCCCAAAACATGTTTGTCTTAAAACTATGTGTTGTGTATATAACTCACATGCCTGAATGCTACTGCAGATATTCAAGAACCAATTTATCACAATCCTTGAGTCCATCCACACTATAACTGGGGCAAGAATAATTATATATCATCAATCCAATCAAGCAAAATGAAAATAAATGCTACAACAACTTTAATAGATCAAATTTGATACCAGATTTTGATGTGTGGGTGCCCGATATCCATTTGATGCATTTCTAGCAGCAGTGCTTGAGGAGTAATAGATTCCTTAAATCAAAAGCCAAGAGAAAAAGGAAAATGCAAGAAAAAAAAACCAGCATTATCAAGTATGCTACTTAAGCTAGGCATGATATCTTATGTATAGGTATACACTAAAAAGGATCTTTGGTAATCTTCCCACTGCCCCTTTTGTTTGTTTGTTCGTTTGGGGAGATCTTCCCTACTATCCTTTTAAACATAGCAAACAAAACAAAAACATAATAGAAACATAGACTATAACAATATGAGATTCTCTAGCTAGAAAACAATACCTTATGCTCACTGCTCTTCCTTCCTTTTCGAAAGTGTGGCTATGGTGGCTAAGGCAGAGATGGAGAAGCCAATTGCAAGAAAGTGCCTATAAACACACCTCAAAAAGCCATGGATGAAACTCTACCACTAATGCAATGATATCGTTGTTTCTGCAAGGCACACCAATCAAGCAAGAAAATTTCTTTAGTTTTCCCACTATTTCTGAGCAACCCAACATGCAGAACAACAAAAAGGATCAACTTTTACATGAAAATCATGTTGTGAACTACTAAGCATGTGGGAGAGAGTGTGAATGTGAATAGGAATCAAAATCAACATCAGCATCCCAGAGAGGTGAACAAAGGTTTCAAGTGCTTTTTACCCTCCCACCAGTATAATAAGAACTATATGGCTTTTCAAATACTAAAGAATAGATCTACCTGTAGGATGCTCATACCAGACCGAAAACCCCAATAAAAATGCAGTTTCTATACCACCACCACCTGTTATGCTTATTTAGTTAGCACCCAGTGAGTATCAGGAGGAAACATTAGAGTGAAACCGTTATAATTTCTTGAACCTAAGTGAGAGTTATGAGTCAAGTGTATGAAAGTGAGAAAAATTGTATTGAAAGAAGAGGCTTAGACCCGAGGCTAGGCAAATCATGTATTCTCGATAGCCATTTGTGGACTATGATTGATAGAGCGTAAGAGTCATGAAACTCATATATTTTTTCTTGAGCCGTCTCATGTTCAAAAAAGAGTTGGCCGTGTAGTCAGTCGTGTTTTCTTGTATATGTTCGTTCATTTTAAATTGTCATCAGTGTCTCCTATGATATTATCCTACTCCAAATAGTATGTCTTTCACATTCTATTATTGTTGAGATGTCACTCTCATTAGGAAACATAACTTATGAAATACTGTCATTGAGTAAATGAGGATTGTCAGATTTAGTTGTTAAGTGCAAAGGAGTCTTGTGATCGAAGACACGGAAAACAGTTTCAACTAGGCACACCGCTTGGTATAAAGAATCTCATGTGTAATCTTTTTCTTCTCGATCTTTCGACAAAGTTTCGGGAACGAAACTTCTTTTAAGGGGGGTAAAATTGTAACATCCCATTTTTCATAATCCAATTTAAAAAGAATTGTTATTTATAAATAAATAGAGTTTTAGAAAAATGATGAGATTTTATAAATAAATAAATAAGGAGATATAATTATTAATTAAAATAATAATTTTAGAGAAAATAAAAAGGGTATTTTATTTATTTGTTTGATAGAGAATAAAATAGAGTTTGTTTTTATAAAATAATAAATAAATAGAGTAAATCTAGCTACAAATAGCGTTAGCTCATGCCTCTTCTTTCCCTCATTTTCATTTTCCCCCTTCTCCTCTCAAAACTCTCTCTTTTTCCCGCAGGCCACCAAACTTGTCTCAGAAAAATAAGGATCTCGGACTCATTCACCGTTGGATTGTCTTGAAATTTAAATACCAGGTTCGCAACCCAATTGTGAGAATTTTCATCATGGGGAATTTCGATATCATGTCTAAGATGAGAGAAATATCTTTCGCATCCTAGCCTTTTCCTTTCACGTAGAAACCCAGAGTTGTCTCGGTAAAACTATGATTCTGGTTTCGTTAACCGTTGGAATGTAGTGAAATTTCGATATTTTGTTCGCCATTCAATTCCGCACACTTTCACCATTGGGATTTGTGAGATAATATTCATGGAGAGAGATAAAGGAATCGCATGAAGACAGTAAAAATGGAGGCTTCAATCCCTTCTCTGTCTCTTTGACGTTTGGGAACTCTATCAGAGCAGTTGGAGGAAAAACTGGAGGAATCTCAGGGAACCGTTAGAGATGCTGCTATCGCTGTCGGAAGACACCTGAATCCGCTTAGAGGTAAGGGATGAGTTATTCACAATTGGAGATTAGTGAGAACATGTGTAGGGATCCTTAGAGTACCAATTGGAATGAATTTTTGGGTGTTTCCGTCATTTTTTTATTCTATCCTTATAATTATAATTGTGAATTATATATGTTTGACAAACCAATTGTTGTGAAATTGATATGCTATTGTGTCGAGTGTGAACCCTATAAATCGAGCATTTTTCTAATTAGCATGAATTGATGAAATAAAGTAAGGAGAAATTTAGAGTGAGATATTGATTTTGTATTTTCTCTATTTCATGCTTTTTAGGTTTTTTTTTATAGTTTAAAATTAATATCATAATTGAAATTGATCAAAGTGTTCATATAATTATTTAGAATTTTTGCAATGAAAGCTTACTTTGAAATTTGTGGTCCAATATGATGTATGCTAGTTTATATATATATATATATATATATATATATATATATATATATATATATATATATATATATATATATATAATTAGTTATATATTTATTTATATTAATATTTTATGTAAATAATATTGTAGAGTTGTTATAGTATGATTCCAAAAATTATTAAGTGTTGGAGTTTGAGAATATTATGGTTAGATTTGATAAACATGTGTATGTTGTACCTTATGAATATCATTAGGAATGTTATGAGATGTTAAATTGTGGGTATGATAATTGGTTGTGAATAAGTGGATGTGTTTAACACTTGATGTTACAATAATGGTATTGTGAGCTGTGAATTATATAATAACCCGACCAATGTTTATGCACAGTGTTAAAGAAAAAGTGTAGGTTCCTAGTTAGGAACCAGTGTTAAATTGTAGTGCAATGTGTTAAACATGTTTGAAACATGAGCGTAAGGTCGTGGTATTGTGTAATTTATTAGCAGTGTTTATAAATGGAATATGTGATGAATTGTGGAATAACATGTTGCTTTGAGATTATAATATTATTATTGAGGTTGAGTATAAGTGTAAAGTTGAACATGTGTTAATTTGTGATATACGTGTAAACATGTCATGATGGATTGTGACACTATGAGATATGAAATTATGAATGAGTTTTGGTTGTGGATAAGTGTGTAGTTAACACTTGATGTGACATTACTTGTGTTGTAAGCTATGAATTGTATAATAACCCGACCAGTGTTATCTTGAGAAAAGTGTTGATGCGCAATGTTAAAGAGAAAGTGTAGGTTCCTAATTAGGAACCAGTGTTAAAGAGAAAGTGTAGGTTTCATATTTAGGAATCACTGTTAAATCGTAGCGCAATTGTGTTGAATGTGTTTAAAACACGAGTTTGAGGTCGTGGGTATTGTATAATTCATGAGCAGTGTCTGCATGCAAAATTATTTTAGGGGTTGGACCTGAATCAGGAGGGAGAGGCCCTGATGGACTCTTCGGAGTGTAGGCCTTGAGGGTCACCGGGTTTGAGTGCTCCTTTAAGCCTATGTTGATTGCATATAGGATTGAGTCTTAGCATAACTGTTGCATACACTTGCTAATTGTTTATTATGAAATTGATGTGTTATTATGTCTTGATCGGAGTGTGTGATTCTTGTGTAATATGATTGTTGATTGAAAAGTACGATTGATGATTGAAAGGTGAATTTTGAATGACAAAGGGGTGGAATTATGTGAGATATATTTAAGTAAGTTTTATTTTGTTTATATGATATGTATATCTAGTTGTCTTGTTTCTCTATTAGTTAGGAATGTGATAACTCACTCCTTGTGTGTTATTTGTGTTTGGATCCTGTGATGATCTTCAACTTTGTGTTCGGGGGAGCAGATGACTAGGTGAAGTGCTTTAAGGAACCTTGTGCTGAAGGCGTTAGGACACAATGCTCTGATAGGATGTGACAGTGTGGTATAAGTTTTTATATTAATTACATGATGTTAGTCTATTTTATTTTATCTCACTGATTTAACAAAATATTTTTGTAAATTTTGACGGCCTTATTTTGAGCCGAATATGTTTTAATAAGTTTTAATTGATAATAGTGAAGTGAATGTGAACCTTTTACCCGTGTGAATTTGGTTACCTATATTTTTATATATTTTATTTATTTATATATATGTCGGGGTAGAGGGTGTCACAGATGCCATTGGAACGGCGGCGCATGCTTGGCTGAAGGAGAGAGGACCATGCCAGGGTTGGACTGGATGGGCTTGCATCAGAGATGTAGAGAGGCGAGGTTGGGGTGGGCCAAGGTTTAACACATGTTATGGTTTCTAGAAAAATTATAAGGGGAATAGCTATGTGGCTTCCCTTGCACTTCCATGGGGCTTTTATAGAGTAGTGAGGAATGGGGAAAGTGTTTACTCAAAAAATTTGACCTCTATCTCTGCTCACAAAACGCCAACGTGCATTACACAGAAGCATAATTTTAAAAGCAGGGCCCTGGTGACTCATCCGGTGGTGACACTTATCACTAGATCAACTATATCAGTGGTCAAATCATTGAGTCACTAGTTAACTAGCATAATTCAATCTATGATAAAAAAAAAGATATAAAAATTTTATATTTATCTTACAATTTTTCTCGTGGGACATTAAAATTCACAAGACTTAAAAAACACAAACAAAATATAAAGAACACAAGTTAAAAAAATGACTATTATCTCTAACATTTAACATCAAAGACATCAACAAAAATATATATTAATATCCACATTAAAATCAAACATGCCATATTACATCAATGTAAATTATAAAATGTAAAAAACTAATTGAAAGTTTCAAACCAGAGTCTTAAAAATTGACTTGGGATCACAATTTCACTTATAACTCAAAACCGCAATTGCAGTCACTTCTAAATTAATTTAACTAACAAAACACACAATTACAGTCACAAAAAATGTTCAACAATGAATAAAAAGATCAATTTAACTCAAAATCACACCAACAAAACTAAAATAAAACAAGATGAAAATTAAAAAAGTGACCTAATCCAGGTCAGCAGGTCACATCAATTTGACCGTAAATCTAACCAAATCAATCCAAATCGTTTTGGATAAAAAACACACTTGATCGAACTTGTGATTCAACCCGATTCAACCACCGGATCGCGGTTCGATTGATCGAACCAACCATATCAGTCAGAGCCTTAAAACTTTGCACATAAATGAAACAAGTACATATGAAATTTTTCCACTTTTTCCTCTTTTTAAGGAAAAACGTGATCCCGTGCGCTACTGTGCTCACGGTAACCCTCCCCCATTTTCACCATCCGTTACACAAGAAGGTATATCTGATGCTTCACAAATCTTTCGCACGCTGCGGTACCTATGCTAGCAACTCACTCATTTTAGCCGTTGTCATGAAATTAATATTCCATTTATGAGTTGTTGGCTGGTTGCATTTCTCAATTCTCAAACGCCCAAGGAGGGGAAAAAAAGAAAAAGAAAAAGAGAAACATCATAAAATTTTAAATTAAATCAATGTGACCGTTACATTGGTGGAAAAAAAAATTTAAAAATGCAAAGCTCCATTTGAGAAGACTCAAAGTCAAACAGTCTTTCTGCTTTGGTAGCAGCCACATTTAGAAATGGCAGCAGCAGAAGAATTAGAAGAGCACTTGCAAGAGCTCAGATCCAAAGCCACAGAGCTTTTCCTCAGAGAAGAATGGAATGCTTCAATCGAAGCCTATTCCCTCATCATCACTCTCTGCACTCAAACCCTCTCCCATAATTCTCACCCAACCCAAAACCTTCGCAGATCCCTCTGCATTGCCCTATGCAACCGCGCAGAAGCAAAATCCAAATTGAAGAATTTCCATTGCGCCCTTCAAGACTGTGACCACGCTTTGGAACTCGACGCCACACATTCGAAGACCCTTTTGTGCAAAGGTAAGATCTTGCTCTGCCTCAATCGCTATTCTTCCGCTCTCGAGTGTTTCAGAAGCGCCGCGATCGATGGGAACGCTGAAAACGCAAGTGGGTACTTGGAAAGATGCAAAAGTTTGGAGCTTTTGTCGAAAACGGGGTGTTTGGATCTTTCAGATTGGGTTTCAAATGGGTTCAAAGGGAAGGTTCCGGAGCTCGCTGAACACATTGGTGCTGTGGAGATTAGAAAGTCTGAGATCAGTGGGAGAGGGTTGTTTGCAACGAAGAATATTGATGCCGGGGCTTTGATTTTGGTCACCAAGGCAATTGCAATGGAGAGGAGCATCATAATGGGAGGGGTTCAGGATCTTTGTGAGGATGCACAGTTGGCAATGTGGAAGAATTTCATTGACAAGGTTTTTGAGGTTGTTGGGAAGTGTTACAAGACAAAGGGTTTGATTACTAGGTTGTCTTGTGGGGAGAATGAGGATGAGCTTGAGGTGCTTGATGTAGGTCTCTTTAGGCCTGAGAGTGTGGAGAAGGATGATGGTGATGCAGTTGTTGGGGTTGATATGGTTAAGTTGGTTGGGATATTGGATGTGAATTCTCTCACTGAGGATGCTGTTTCAGCCAATGTGTTGACGAGGGGGAATGATTGTTATGGTGTAGGGTTGTGGCTGTTGCCTTCCTTTGTGAACCACTCTTGTGTTCCCAATGCGAGGAGGTTGCATGTTGGGGACTACTTGGTGGTTCATGCTTCCAAGGATTTGAAGGCTGGTGAGGAGGTTACTTTTGCTTATTTTGACCCTTTGTGTGGTTTGAGCAAGAGGAAGGAGATGTCAGTGAATTGGGGGATCCATTGCAAGTGCAAGAGGTGTAGGTTCGAGGGGGAAGTGTTCTCAAAACAAGAAATAAGAGAGATTGAGATTGGCCTTGAGAGAGGGATGGATGTGGGGGGGGTGGTGTTCAAGTTGGAGGAGCAAATGAAGAGAATGAAGGTTAGGGGAAAGGAAAAAGGGTATTTGAGGGCTTCATTTTGGGAAGCATATTCTGAGGCTTATAGGTCTGAGAGAGCAATGAAGAGGTGGGGGAGGAGGATTCCTACAATGGAGGCGGTGGTTGATAGCATCAGTGATGTGGTGGGAGGGGATCACAGGTTGCTTAAGATGATGGTGGAGGAGTTGAAGAAAAATGGTGGTGGAGTTGTTGAGAGGGAGAAGGTTTTCAAGATGGCTAGAGATGTGTTTGGGAAGGTGGTGAAAAAGCAAGCAATGAAGACACTTCTTGAACTTTGCATTGGTGATTGAATGGATAAATAAATTCTCTTTACTTTTTCTTCATTTTTATTGTTATTGTTTGTCTTTTGGATGTCTTTTCTTTGTTTAATGTTCTTTCTTTACTTGCTGTAAACCATCAAGTTTTCAGCTACGATCAACTCAAGTTGTCATAGTCACTTATCATTTACTTGTTATATGTAAGCCAATGCTATGAATAATTTTATTGAACATTGCACACCTCCTTCTGTGCAATTGTTTTTCTTCGTTTAATTAGTCTGGTTCTAATTATCCAAATTCAGTCTGCTGAAAATTTCGTGGTGCTCTGTAATTAAACAGGGTTTATGTTTCCCTATCTTCCTCTCAATTTTCTTCCACCATCGTCTTCATCCTCACTTCCTTGTAATTGGGTTAAGAAAATGATATTTTTACAGTCTGTCGCGTAAGTTATTTCAGAAGAATCCGTTATATCCCGCATTTATTAAAAATGAATTATGTAAGGATAAAAAAAGAATCCTTAATCTTGCTCACGAAGGGAATTATACTTATTTTGCCATTGGTTGAGCCTAGGCATTTAAAGGCATATGCAAGGTTGTGTAAAAGACCTGACTGTGGAACACTCTTAGTATGGATGACGGTTTCTCTTCCCTTTTGTTGGATCTCCCATCAGTAACTGGGTATGCTGAATTATTTGCAAATGATTCTAAATTCGGGAATCACATAACAAAAATTATCTCAACGAGAAAGATTTTGAAAACATGTTCGAGAACATTGCCTCATTTTGCTGCAGAAGGCTATACAGAGTGTGAGGAAAGGGAGTGTACTTATCGGGGTAATTTTGGAAAGAAAAAATAAAAGGGGAGTGCATTAGTAAACATGGGAAGCGTAGTTAGCAATAGCCCATAAAATTTACCCATTCGAGCAACTGGGAACAAAGTTATGGAGATGTTGAAGATAAAATAATAAACCATTAAGTTACATGTCTTATTTATTTAATTCTATCAATAATATTTTTTATGTATTATTATTTAAGAATTATTAATTTTAATATTTAAAAAAAATATAATTTAAAAATATTTAATACATAATTTTTTAATACTATTTTATATATTTTTATTTTTAATAATTTACATATTTTAGTTTTAATTTTACCAATTTATAATTAAATTTCACAAATTATTTACATAAATTATTTTGTAAATTAATTTTAATATACAAATTATTTTTACTCTAATTATATGAATCAATATAATTGCAACAATTAATATGTAAATTATACATAAATTTATTTTAATATGTAAATTATTTTTATTCTAATTATATGAATTAATAAAATTTCAATATTTAATTTTTTTTAGGAAAATTACATGTTTGTATTTTTTTAAAATATAAAAAATTATTTAGCAAATAATTTTTTTAGTAACAATTATATAAATCAAGAAAATTACATAAATTAATATGTAAATTATTTACATTAATTATTTTATGTAATTTATAAAAATTATGTAAATTATTTTATATATAAATAATAATAAAATTTATTTTAATTATAAAAAGTAAAAGATAATAATTTTAATTTTTTTAGATTATTTAAATATTATCTTTTATTTGGGTAATTTTTATAAGTTACATAAAATAATTTTTTGAAATAATTCTTATATTAGTTTATGTATTTTTTTAAAATTATAATAAAATATGAATAATTTCTATATATAATAATTTATTAATTTATATTAAAATAAAATTTTATCATGAAAAAATACATGTAAAATTAGATATAAATATTTTATTTTAATTTATATATTTTTTATAATTCAATATTTAAAAAAAAACTCTTGAGCAATGATAGATGTTTATAATACTAACTAAATAGTGCAAGTATCTTAATGATTTATTTCTCTCTGTCTTTAAATAAAATATTATAAGATTAACTCTTACTATTTTTTATTTTTTTCTTTATTTGACTCTTTATTATATAAGCTTCATGTCAATAATTTATAAAAACGTCAGGTCAATGACTGAAATTACTTATTCTATTTAAATTATAATTTAGCTTACAATTTAATAATAATATAAATCTTAAAAATAATAATAATAATAATAATAATAATAATAATAATAATAATAATAATAATAATAATAATAATAATAATAATGTTAAATATGCTAATAAATTTTTAAATAAAACATTTGTTAAGATGTAATCTATGCCCTATCATCTTTTTTTTTATATCTAAGCCCTATCATAAAAGCAAAGAAAGATATTTAAATAAGAAAATAAAGATTGAGAAGAAAACTATACGGAGAAATAAATATATAACGTATTGAAGGTTATAAAAACGCAATGCTACATTGAGATAAAGTCTGAATCAAAACAAGGAAAGGAGAATATTCCTTGAAAAAGTGGATGCTGACTCCAATTTCTCGCCGGCATCAATGCATCATATTTTGATATTGTTTTATGATTATTATTTCCATTTTCTACAAGGTAGTGTCCAAAGTCATTCCCCACACCTTTCAGAAAGGAAAGGACGATCGTCACTCATAAGTGTGGCTGCTGATAGCCATCTTTTGTTGATTGATCCTTTGGCTACTCATACAAATCAAGAATTCAAGATGACATCGTGTTGAAGTGGTGAATATGTCCATGGCACATCACATCAATGTTTATCCAGATATGTGTGAAAATGGATCACGACCCACCAATATTTTGATGAAAATATAGCTATGATGTATACTTGGATTAGTTTATTGTAAAATTAAAGATAGTTATATTTTAATCATATTTTCATAGAATTTATTCAAGAGAAGTAATCATGTTTTTAACAATCATCTCGTGCACACCTGTATTAAGATAATGAAATTAGAGAAAAATAAAATTTGTTAATTTCATTTAACTTGGCGTGATAAAGTTTATAATTAATTATTGTAGCTATTAAAACTTTCATTTTAAAATCTAAATAATTTTTTATACAAGATTTTATTTATTTTGAATATTGATAAATTATAAATTTCAATGTGAATTATTTTAAACTATTCAATATTAACATTTTTAAGACTCTAGGTTAGATGGATAATTTGTCAACTTGAACTATACTAGGTCCGTTAATATGTTTTACCACATTGGTCCTACTTGTAAGTTACAACAAGCTAATTTAAATGTTGGAGTACCAGTACCCGCAAAAATCTTATGCATTACATATGTATCAATAAATATACATGAAATTGGAAAAAATACAATTAAAATATTTTAAAACATTTCACTACTAATAAAAAATATAAATATTTGAAATTTTAATCACATATAAAAACATTTGAAATCATTTTAATAATGATTTATAAACATTTCTTTATACTAATTAGTAGTGATGGAAGAAAATTGAATGTTAATTAAAATCATTAAAGAAACTCAAAATATTTTTGTTAAGATAAATAATTAAAAAGAAAAAATATTGATTTGATTTGATACTGAAGGTAATTTTTTAATGCATTGCATGTATATTCTAAATTTAGGCAAAAACTTAAAAATAACATTATTTTTTATATAAACTACAATTATCCTTCACTAAAGACAATATCATGTTATAAAAATCTAACCGGAAAAATGAAAATAGCAGTCGCATTAGTTTTTACAGAATGAAAATAGAATGATTAGATGAAGATTTTCATTCCCATTTTATCTCTTATTAAACTATATTTAAAAATATGTATTCATTTATATTATGTGAAAAATTGACCTCACTAATTTCGATTCCCATTCTCATTGTGACATTGTGTGGTTGCTGAGAGTGCCAACGAGATTTGAATTTTTGTTCTAAGGTGATTAACGTTAACCCGTACGTAGCAGACACATGTTCCCAGTCGCGAGCATCTTTTGCAATGGATTGAGGATCGAGCTGCGTCATTGCTGAACACATCTATCAGTAAGTGGATACAACTAGTTATATTATATTGCGGCCAATATTTTTTAACGTCTAATTAAAGTTGATTTTACTCTTTTTGAATTTTTTAATTGTCATATATATATATATATATATATATATTTTAATTTTGAAGAACAATTCTTTTCACCATTTTGTATCTATACATTTCACATGCATGTGATAAGTGGTGGGTTCAGGAAATTTTTCTTAGTGTGATAAGAAATAATTTATAATATCTTTACAAAAGAAAAACATCTCAAATTTTTACAAAATACATAATATCAAATTTTCATGACAATCTTTTTAAAATACTTAAATTTTTTATAAATTACAATTGTTGTTTGTGTACACATTTACATACTTTAAAATGTATTATCATTTTCTCATTGTTATTATTATAAAAAATTAAAATAATAAAATAGTAAATTAATATGATTTTTTTTTATTTCTTATATTTTTTTTGCATTCGTTTTAAGGAAATTATTTTATGGGACAATGCCTACATCCGCTGCTGCATGTGATGCTACCTTACAATAGTCAGAGACAAGAGATATTATATTATGGTTAAATGCATATCATATCACCAATACCTAGTGATATAAATTATTTTATTTATTTATTAAATTATGAAATTAAAACCAGAAAACATAAAATTAAAATTAAAATTAAATTGAAATAAGTACGTTTTAGATTTCTATCTCAATTTCTTATTATCAAAATTAATCTTAATTTCTATACTTTTAAATCAACAATTTTGATTTTCTTATATTTTATAATTGGTGAATCCTGTCCTTCTTTATAGAACTTTGGATACTAGAGTGAGGGAAAAATTTACTAATTATAAAAATACAAAATTATAGTTTTTAATGTATAGAGGTTTAAACAATTTTAACCCAAAATTAAGAGATTTATAACATATTCAGGGTTGATCATGACATTTTAGAGGCCCTAGACAAAATAATAGATATAGGGTCTATATATATATATATATATATATAATCATGATATTATATGAAATATTTATTGATTTTATTGAAGATTTTCATCAAAGATTTTCAATCATGTTTATGTTTTCTCCATCGATCCACAAAGCTCAAACTTAAAATTTTATTTAAGGGGTCTTACATTTTCAACTTATATACAAATATTTGATACATTAGATTACATTAAGCATATAATATGATAATAACAAATCTCAACAACTAGAAAAATGCATCACAAGTTCATTACATGCCAATATCTAAAACTTAATTTACATGAATTTATGAATATAACATATTAGGAGAGAAACTACATATTTTATATTTTCTACTCACATATCATATTTTAATTTAAATAAAAAAAGATATAAAACTAGAAAAAAAAATTTAACTTATTTATGAAAATAATATAAAAAAATTATTATACAACTATAATTTTTATTTTTTATTTTTTGACTTCTTTTATTCATAGGCCTTGGGTGATCGCAACCATGAACTATGCCCAGATCCGACCCTAAACACATTTCATCTAATTGTATTTAAGATAAACCTATTTTATTTACCAATATTCTAAGACATAGGTGTGATTAGAATGAGCGAAACAGTTAGCAACGATTTTCACTCTAAGTCCTTTATAAACCGCGGCAAATCTTGATGCAAATAGACAACTCTTAAGATAAGTAGATCATTTATAGTCACATACTTCCACCAAAAAAGTACAAAGCAAAAAGACCAACTTTTCTACTCTCTTTTTTTTTCTCTCTTTAACGATCACTGCATGGACCAAACAAAGATGTATTAGTTTGGTGAAACCATTCTCATATTTAGCTATTAGTTTGGCTGCTGACTACATCATTATGTAGGAATATATATAAAGCTGCAATAAAATTCCAATAGAGAATTGAATAATACTATTACTCAATATGGATATAGACGTGCAAGCATTGGTTCAAAGAACCATGTGCAAAAGTCAGTAACAGATATGCATGTGAAACAGTTCTGACCCTCCATTGGTGCATGCTTGCCAGGTGACGCATGTACTAGGATAGGAAAAATTCATCCAATCATAGCCATGCAACTCCACTCAAAGGACAAACCACCGTCAAAGATAAAAGGAGCACCAATCTCAATTGCAAACATTTCAAACACCTTCAATATTATTTCTCTTGAAGCCTCTCCAATTTGCCTTCACTTCTTAATAATAATAATAATATTAATTCCTCTTTTCTTGTACCAAACCAAATTGATATTTTGAACTCAATGGAAGGTAGCACAACAAGCTCTGAACTCCCTCCTGGCTTTAGGTTTCACCCAACGGACGAGGAACTGATTGTGTATTACCTTTGTAACCAAGCCACCTCAAAGCCATGCCCTGCATCTATCATCCCAGAAGTGGATCTCTATAAGTTTGATCCTTGGGAATTGCCAGGTATATTAATTGTAACATCACTCGCCAACTTAGCTTTGTTATTATTATGCATGACTTTCTATATTATTGCACCATGATAATGTCTCTATGCATGCTTCACTTGTCATTAACCAACAATCCCAATTTATATTGCATCTCTCTAGTATGTTCCTTCATGCAAGAGCTCTGTGGGATTAAAACATGAATAATGCACAAACCTGCCTACCTTATCCTAAAATTCAACTTTTTATTAGACGAATAAGGATAACAAAGGATTAATTTCTAAACCACTTGGTCATTGAGACTTTCGTACTAACAAGGTTTGAAGGTTTTGTCACGATCGATCATTAATATTGAGGGAAATTTTGAAAAAATACAGCCACAATTGTGGTTGAAGAGAGCCCAAAAACCTTAGCGTTGCGACCGAAATTGCAATCGCGGACCCTTTTTAAAATCCTTAACATGAATGGTATTGTATTACATCTCCTAACACACTTGTTATTAACTTACCATGGAATGCAGATAAAACAGAATTTGGAGAAAATGAATGGTATTTCTTTAGTCCAAGAGACAGGAAGTACCCAAATGGGGTGAGGCCTAACCGAGCAACTGTGTCTGGGTATTGGAAGGCTACTGGCACAGACAAGGCAATCTATAGTGGATCTAAGAATGTTGGGGTGAAGAAATCTTTAGTCTTTTACAAGGGTAGGCCACCAAAGGGTGCCAAGACTGATTGGATCATGCATGAGTATCGATTGGCTGAATCAAAAATACCAGCTAGCAGGAAAATTGGGTCCATGAGGGTAAACCCTTTTAAGCCTTGGCCACATTATTGTTACTTTATGTTCATGACATAGAACGTCACCGGCTAGGAGGAGGCCTTGAGTTTGTTAGGATTCTCTTGAGACTCAAACTCAGGGCCTCCTCTGTAGGTAGTGGCGTTCAATACTTTATGAACTTTTACAACATAGTTTGCTACTCAATGTTTCTTTATAATTGACATTTCCCTTGGTGTTGTTCGATGTGTCATCAGCTGGATGACTGGGTCTTGTGCAGGATCTATAAGAAGAAGAGCATGGTAAAAGCATTGGAGCACAAAGAGGCACACCCAGAAGTCCAAATTGCTAATCTTGCGCCTGCAAATCATGATGTTGAACAGAAAATGATGAACCTTCCTAGGACTTGGTCCCTTACTTACCTTTTGGATATGAATTACTTGGGTCCAATTTTATCTGATGGCTCTTATTGCTCAACCTTGGATTTTCAAATTAACAATGGGGATTAGACCCTTTTGTGAAATCTCAACCGGTTGAAATGAACAATTATGTAGCAGATTCAGGGAAGTACCAAGTGAAACAGAGTAGCACCATTGACCAGCCCATATATGTGAAACAAATGTATGATTTGCTAGGATAAAACCAATAGGAAAAAAAAAAAGAGCTTGGATTGTTGTCTAGTCATGACGATAGGTATCATCTATAAAATATAAAAGATCATGAAGATTCTATGTAGTATTATGTCAAATATATGTTATATTAAAAATTGGATTTTCAATGTCTCATTGACAGTATTTGTACATAAGGACGAGTAATTAACTGCCTCTAAAGTAATGTTCATACTTCTGGAATTATCTTCCTTATCTTGATTCAGTTCAAACAACATGCTTAGATCATGCTTTGTAAGCATGTGAAGCTCGATATGATCGCTCACTTTTTGTAGATAATACAATGATAATTTATTTTGACCAAGGATATATTAGGCAAATTCTGCACTACTATATGTCAATAATTGATGCCAAACTGGTTTTCAAAGCTAACGTGAATCTTTGTACTTTGTCTTATCCAAACGATGACGGAAGTGTTGATTAAAAAAAACAAAGGTCATTGAACCGCGTGGAAAGCAATGAAATGCGTGTCAATGAGATTGGCTTGTGCTTGGCCAATATTTAAGGGCTTGTATAAAAATTAATAATAAGGAGACTGATAATGACACATTTCAGAGTTTTTAATTAATTAAGTACTAATCCTAGTATTTGCATTGTCATGAAACTAAAAGTCAAACTAGGTAAGAAGAGTTTAAAATAAAATCAATAGTATGCATTAATGTATTATTATTTAATTGATTGAATCCAACATATTTGGTATTAGATTACACCACGAAGTAGATAAGATTAAGCATGTCTTAAGCGAATCCTATATATAAATTACTACTATCAACTATAACAGTCTCGATTCCCATAATTAATAGCATAAGAAACCAATTGTTGAAGCTTTTATTTTGACACTGTTTGCATGATTTTTTTTCTTCTTTTTTATGCATAAAAAGGGACTTCAAACTCCACACTCAAAAACCTTTATATTAATTTAGCACATGTTTAACTAAGTTTATTTAAAAGCACTTTTAGGATTAAATTTTTAAAAAAAAAATGAAATAAACTTTTTTTATAAACTAAGATTAACTCATACATAAGTTAATTTGTAAAAATTCTCTTATATAGTTTCTTTAAAAGTTAAAAAACTTCTACAAATAATTCATAAGTAAGTCTGAACTTATGAAAAAACTCATTTTGTTTAATTTTTCTCATTTTCTTATTCTATTAGTATTTTTGGATATAAGCTTATCCAAGCATAATCTTTAATCTCGCTATATTGTATTTTCCATTATAACACATTAAAGTAATTTCATCAATGTGACAAAATCTTAGTATCATTCCGCACGTCATGTATATACTCTTCATTCATTGAATCATATCATATCAGCAACCATGGAGTTTGTGAATCAACAATAGCAACATCCTGCAACCACCAAGGACATAACCAGAATACATTATGCTTTTATTTTGGAGCATAAATCAAAATGACTATGCTATACAAAATTAGTTGAAAATTAAAAAGTTAGCTAAAAGTTGGAAAGCTACTTGGTAGTTGGAAGTTAAAAAATTAGTTTATTAAACTATAAGTATTTCGTAAAATTAATTGTTGAAGTAACTAAAAAGTGTAAGATGATATAAAAATAATAAAATCATGATTTATTTTAAAAAATGTTATAAGAAAATTGAATAAATGTATTGAGGAAAAAATGGAAGAAAAATATAAAAAGCTAGAATTCAAAAGTTAACGTTATAAAAATATTATTTCAAGTAGTGTTTCAAAAATATTAGAAACTATTCAAAAAAATTTGTTTATCAAACAATTAAACAAGTTTTTCGGCTAATAAAAAAATTAAAAATTAACTGAAATATCTTACGGACATAATCCATGTCAGTATGTTGCTCCTATTTAATCAGCACCCACCATAGTCAATGCATAAGCAATGTCGACCCCAATCTCCACCATAAAATTTGCTTCCTCACCCTTTTGGCTTCTGGATTGTAAATTACATTGTATATTGGTTACATCTTTTATATTCTGGATTGGTCAATCCAAAAAGTAAAAAAAAAAAAAATCATTTTGAAAAGGTGTAAAAATAATTTTTGGGTGCAGGAAGCAACCTCTTAACTTTGAAATGTTGACGCTAGGCCCACAAACCAAATTGTGATGAAAGTGCACAGTGTATGTTGGGCGCCCAAGTGACTTTATACAATACGCTCTGTAACTGCTGGGCAGCTAAAACCTAATGTTCAACGCCCTGGTTGAGTAGAAAAACATGCACTGTGTTTTTGGGGATCTTGGGAGCATTTTCATTCATAACCAACCAGACTTTTCTCTCCAGAATCTCTTGGACTTATGTGGATAAAGGATGGAAGTTCATTTCTTTTCAATGATTTAACGAAGTATTTATTTATTTTTCTTCTTTTTCCTATTTCTTTTGTTTTCTTTTATTATTTCCACGTTTAGTTAAATTTCTATTGTTGAAGTTGAGTGAAATTTTATAGATGTTATGAATATTTGATTTGTGTTTAATGAGAGAACTAAAGGCACGGCTCAAATTTGTATGACAATGAGGGAAATTTGATGCCATCACTTACAAAGATTCTGATGCTTACAAAGATTCTGATGCTTAAGTCAATGAAAGTACGAGGAGATTGTAAAAGTGAGGTTAGATCATATGTGATCAGAGATATCCTTATATAGTGACACTCTTGTAGTCAGACGTTAAGAGCAACTACAACGAAAGTTTCTCCTTTGGTGTAAATAGAAAGTCATGAGTCAATTTTATGTCACTAGAGAGCAATCGCATGAGACCCACTTATTGTTTGGGTGTTACCCATATTAATCAATTCTCAAGAGGAAATGTGGGTCATCTTTTATTTATTAATAATATAGAATTCTTTCTCTCCTTAGAAATATAATACTATTTTTATTTTGTGGGGATCCATTTGAGAAAGTTTAGTAAGCTTTTTGGTTGGAAAAAAAATTGAACAAGTTCCTTAAAGTAAAACATGTGATGTGATATTATAAGATCGAGTGAAATATTATTATAAATGTAGTAGAGAAACTTTAGTAAGTTTTCCGTTGGAGTTGCTCTTAAGATGCATGTGGACTACATATCAGTTACTTATAATCACGCATGCAGGACACATGATGAGTTGAAATAAATTAGTGAGCTAACATAACAAGGTCAACGCTATTAGGTCAATCCTAGTATGGGTTGGCCATGAAGGAGTTTTGGAATGGCCTCATCCATGGTTGAGCATGTTGACAAGATAATTGGAAAGAATCATATAAAGTTAGCACTCGCCTCACAAAACTGACTTGGATAATGGTGGCAAGAATGGAGGCTCGTCTAAAACTATAGGGAAGGAAATTCTCCTAACAATTTAACTAATTTTGGAGTTTTATTTCGGGATAATTTTACTTGGTACATAAAACGTGGGATTCTGTCCCATTTTTTGTTAGGGATGAGTATCTTAGGAACATAAATTGCCTTCCTAATTAGAGGTTTATGTAAAGTTCTAATGGGTTTTGACTTAGTTCTCCCATTTTGTTCATCCTTTGTTTTCTTCTCTCTTCAATGTTATTAGGTGTGTGGTCATGGAACTGTGTTAAGAGGGTGCTAACCTGGTCAAGATTATTGAGGGTGATAATTGTTGGATAACCTTCACTTAATGTCAATTGATTTTTGAAATGAAATCTAACATGGTAAAAGAGTAGGTTCTGACCTTGAGACCTCGTCTTCACTTCCGCATATAAGCTGCACTCCAAGGATTGAGACAGCCGATGTGGGACTTGGGTATTTTCCAACAATTAGAGATAAAATATTATTCATCTAAAGAATTAGGATCTAAATAAATTTATAAATTTAATATATGAATTAAAAATCAAATTGAATTAATTTCAATTTAGAATTTACAGGTGAAGTAGAATGAAATTTGATCCCAATAATTTGATCGGCTGCAGTAAGCTGTTAAGGTTAGTTCCTTCATGTTCTTAAATCTTGATCTACAATGTTTCCATAAACAAATCCTTTTTTATTTATGCCTTCTTCGATTTTAATTATTGTTTCTCTTAACGAAACAAATCCTTACTCTTTGTAATTCTTATTAAAAATTGTCTTCTGTGAATTGAGAACCAACCTTCGATTTCTACGAACAACATTTGATATTAAGATCTAACAAGTTAAGGAGTTCAATGTTACTGAAGCACTGTCTTTACAGGCAATTTTCCCTCAAAAAAAATAGTACTACTAACATAATAAAATTTAAAGGCTTAATTGTATTTTTGCCCTCATTTGCACAATCTTGCAAATTTTGTCTCCCAAATATGTTTTACAAATTTTGCCTCCTAATTTATAAAATGATGCAGTTCAAAACTTTTGTAAAGTAATAATCATGTCATCCTGTAGTTTATGACTTAATGGATACCTGACATAAGTGTAAAATGTGCGACATTTTATAAATTGGAAGATAAAATTTGCCATAAAAAATAGAGGAGAAAAATTGTGAAATTGTATAAAGTAGAAGACAAAAAGTATAATTAATCCTAATTTAAAAGAATAAATTTAACATGACAAAACAGCCAGTAAATTAAAGAGGAGAAGAGGTTAACACATTCAATAAAACCTTCCCGGGTAACCAAATTGATGCCTAAATTAAAGAAGAATCAATGAGTTTACCGTGTCGAGAAAGACAGAACAAGTGAAAGAACTAGGTAGCCACATACAATAGAATTGGAGGTCACAAAATACCTGGAATTACATATTTCACACCCTCATTCTCATTTTTACTATCACATTGTCTTGGTAAAAAAATTATCATTTTTAAGGCGTATAATATACCAAAAACTCTAAAAGAATGGCCACTTACACAAATGTGGGAAGATCACACTACATACAGCTCTGAATTTTACAAACTGGGTGGAAATGGAAGTGTTTGCCTAGTTGTTCCCATGCCCAATGCACTTCCCAGTGTGGCAATGGCTGCAATAATTCTCAAAATAAAGTCCATTATTGAGAGTATGGAGCTCCGACATCGACACCGAACATGACATCGATAACACGACACAGCTAAATTTCAAAACATAAGACATGGAGACACGATATATATATATATATATATATAATAATAATAATAAGCATAAAAAAATTATATTAAGTAGGACCATTATCATTCAAAAGAAGATTTCACAAGATAAAAATTTCGTCTTTTTAAAAAAATCTAAAAATAAAATTGCTAATATATTTAATAAAGAGTCTCACCTAAAAAAATATCAAGATAAATCATCATAATTGAAAAGATAAATAAAAAAAATTATTAATTCTAATATATCTAAGTTCTTCCTATTCCTTCTTAATCATAATCATTAAAAAACACAACTTTTAATTCTGGTTCATTAAGAGATAAATTAGCAACTTCAAGAATTTCATTCTCATCAAGTGATACAAATTCATCTCTGTAGAAGTAAATGACTTTGATGTTTTTATGATGATCATGATGATTTGATGTAAATGCGCTTTTCAAGTTTAATTCAAGACAATGATTCAAGAATACAAGACACAACATCAAGATGATCACTAGTATTTTAGGAAGGGAATTCCTAATTGAAATAGCAAAAGGTTTGGCCAAGTAATTTAAGTTAAAAAGTCTTTTTCAAGATATTTACTCTCTGGTAATCGATTACCAGAGTATGTAATCGATCACCAGTGGCCAAAAATGGTTTACAACAGCTATTAAAATTTGAATTTAAATTTTAGTCTGTGTAATCAATTACACAATATTGGTAATCGATTACCAACAGTTAATAAACGTTTTAATTCAAATTTTAAACCTGTAATCGATTACACAAATCCTGTAATCGATTACCAAAGGAGATTTTCAGAAAATTATTTCTAAAAGTCACATCTTTTCAAATGGTTTTTACATGGCCACCAAAGGTCTATATATATGTGACTTACAACACAAATTTCTTAGAGTTTTTCATAACAAAAAGTCTTATTCTCTCAAAGAGCAAAAACATTTCATCCTCTTAAGAATTCCTTGGTCAATACACTTGCAATTCAATAAGAAATTAATTGAGTGCTCAAATTGTGCAATCTATCTCTTTCAAGAGAGATTTATTCTTCTCTTCTTTCTAAATTCTCAAAGGGGATTGAGAGGCCGAGGGTCTCTTGTTGTAAAGAAATCTGAACACAAAAGAAGGATTGTCCTTGTGTGTTCAGAACTTGTAAAAGGATTTTACAAGATAGTAGAACTCTCAAGCGGGCTGCTTGGGGACTGGACATAGGCACAAGGGTGTGGCCGAACCAGTATAAATCTAAGTTTGCATTTTCTCTTCCCTTAAACTCGTTTATTTATTATTGCTTTATATTTATATTCAGATTGTTCTACTTGAATCATTATTTAAGAGTTCATTTTTAAGGGAACTTGCAACTTGCATTGAAATTGAAATAGAATTTTAATTGGGGAAATAGTTTGCAATATCTTAATTCAACCCCCCTTCTTAAGATATCCGAGGCCACTTGTCTAACAATCTCCTGCATTGTCCCACATTTTAGTTTCTTCTTGATGATAGTGGAGAATTTCTTGAAAGAAGACGAAGATTACTATGAATAAATACTAGATCATTTGTCTGATGAGATGTTATCTTGTTTCTTTTGATTGAATGAATGAAAGAGTAACTACTCCAACTTTTTCTACGGCATGATGATGAACAAGGTTGTCCTAGTAACTTAAGAGTAATCTTTTGAAGTGTTGGTACATGAGCACCATGATAAAAGTGAGCCAATTTAAAAAAATCTAATTTATTATTATAATTTAAATCAAGAAAATATTCAATGTGAAACCTCCAAAATTCTTAAGTTCTTAAGTGGAACCTCCAAAATTTAAATCAAGAAAATATTCAATGTGAAAAATGTAACGAATTTCAAGCTCAACTCAAGAGTTCAAAGAAAAAGAAATACTCTAAGACAAAACCAAGGAAATTTAAATGACAAACAATAAAAGCTAAATGAAAGGATAGGAAATGCAAGATAGAATGCCAAGGAAAGATAAACTTGAAGACTCAAGAATAAGAAACTACACAAACCAAGAATCTTAAAAGGTCATCTATGTTAGTTTATGAAGTATTCAAGAGAGAGAAAATGGAGTAAAGGTGTATGCAAAACAAAAATTTGATACTAGTATAGAAGGATTTTTTTATAAGGCAGTTTTTTTAGATATAACTTCTTTCAATTTTTCACTTCTCATCTCCTTTTTTGCTAATAAATACTCGACTTTGTAATATTTATGAAAACACCCAAACTCAAACTCAATTTTTTATGGATCAAACAAGAGGGTTTGCCAAAAGCCTCTCAAGAACAAATGTGAACAATTAGAACATAAGGTGCAGAAATTTAACACAAAATACTCAAATTGACTTGCACTGCCAACGAATTAAAAAGACACAACTATCAAGAAATAAAATAAAACAAAACTAGACGAATCAGAATCACGCACAAAGGCACGAATTAAACCTTGACAAAAAGGATTCAAAGAGGTGAGGCTAAACATAAGGACATGCACAAGCTTCAATCGACTCAATAATAATATAATACCTAAACCATAGTTGATGTGATTCACATTAGAACTAATGAATCAACCAATAACAACGCAAAGGCAATAACACTTATGGATTGAAAGAATTGGAAAGAAAATTAGAATTGGCACACTCATGGAATCAAAAGTGACGTTCAGATTATAATCAATTAAGGCACACCTGAACCAACAAGGGGATGCACAAGCTTAAAATTGACGTGAACTTTGGATCTCGAATAATTCCCGGATTCACAATTGATCAAGCCACCGATTGGAATTTGACACCGATTGGAATTTTTGACATAAACTAAGGCCAAACTGATTCACTTTGACGCAAGTAACAACAACAAATTGAATCACGAACTCAGAAACAATTCCAAATTGTCGAATTGACTTGAAGTGAGAATAAGACCCAAGAATCTTGCTTTGAATACCAAATGATGAGAATCCTTTTTCATGGATCACAATTCAGCATCTTAACAGACTCAAGTTAAAGGAAAATTTTGTAGAAGAAAAGGAAAACCAGATTGAGGTGAGAAATGAAAATGAACAACGCCACAATTCCTAAGGATCAATAAGTTGAGGAGAATTCACCACAAAGAATAAGAATTTAGGATTCTACACAAGAATTAAGAAAGAACAATTCTCTCACACTTAGCACAAAACTAAATTCTGATCTTATCTAAATCTAAGTCCCTTCATTGATAAAATTGTAAGGTACATATAGCTATCCTAAGGCATGCCAAGAGCTTCTACTAGTAATTAAACTCTTAATAGCATAATTTCTTCCTAGTTAGTGGCTATTAAATATTTGTAAGCAAACCAATAACTACTAATATTATTCCTAACTAAAAATTATAAAATAAAGAAAAATAAAATCGTGCCCATTAATTTGATAAAAATATCCAAACAAAAATATTGGACCCAAATGACAAATCAGATTTGCTCTTGGGTCTTTTCTTCAAGTTAGCTCATTTTCCTTATTCCTTAAGCGGTTGATCAATATGGGTTTGGGCTCCACGTTTTCCATTTTAGATTGGCCTTCATTCACCATTTTCTTAGTGGGTGCTCTTGTGATTGGTCCATCAAATCCATGCTCCGCTTCAGGGTCCAAGCTTCTGAGTTGGTCCTCATCAACAATAGTAAAGAGTTTCACTAATTAAAACTTGATTGTAGAAAAGTATTATGTGTTACCACTCCTGGCTATACAAGTATTCTTAGTACCATTTCTGGTATTATCTTAGACTCTCCTTGAATCTAAGAAAATTCAAGTATTGTTTAGCTCTAAGCTACTCCTGGCTTTCACAAATAATAGTTTGAATGAATACAAGTATTCAATAGTATTCAATGAGTGGATAAGCAATAATGCTTAAATACAAGATAACTTTTCTTAGTAAAGGATAAACAATGAAAGCTTAAACGAATCGTCCAATGATTTTTGTAGAGTTTTACTTCAGAGTTATTCTCGTTCTCTTGTAATAATTTTGACTTCTTGTTTTTTGGGGTAGAGTCTGCCTTTTATAGACTTCAATGAAGGATCCGTTAATTTATGAAAAAGAATATGTATACTTCCCTTTTTGGCTACCACATCCTTTTCGAATTGTGTTGATTACTTTGAAAGTATGTACAAAACTCATGCCTACTGGACGTGAGTGTAAATTATACCAATGTATGACACTGGTTAATATAATGAATGGATGCTCTTGATATTAGCGCGTTAGATGCTAGTTAATAATAAACAAAGTATTTTTTTCTTGTCGTAACAGTTAAGCTCGTTAATAACATTGATCATATCCACTTGTCGTAAACTCATCATTAATATATCAACAACTTATATTCTTTGTTAATCATCAAAACCTAATATAGGTATGAATGATCATCCAGACCTAACAACATACTCTTGACAAAGAAAAGTGAAAAATAAAAATTGTTAGTCAATAGATTCAATAGTTTTTTATGAGTAGGTTATGAAGTAGTAGTAAACAAGAATATTACATGGTGGATTTACTTGAAAATATACTTCCATCCAAGTACTTGTATGGGAAGAAAATTACTCCTATAAGTCTTCTTATTTTCAAGCAAGAAGCTTGAGAAACAAAATCAGAAGCTTGTGTGCTTGTGCATTAAATAACGTGATCAATTTTTGTATCACTATTCACCCCCTTACTAATGATTGACTGATTAATCTCTAATGAGTGTTCATTGCGGTGTAACCAAGGTTTGAAATCTTTCAAGTTTGATTGGTACTCCAACATGGCTAAGACACCTTAAAAATGAGTAGATACTTGCAAAATATATATATATATATATATATATATATATATATATATATATATATATATATATATATATATATATATATTGTTTACTAGCTATAGTAATGTTTGTGGTATTTATAGAGGTCTTAGATGACAAGATTTCCAAGGCTCTCATAGGCTCTTATACTCTATTTTGTTGTAATGGCATGGTAACTTTATTCTTATTTGAAGTGTTATCCATTCACAAGTGTATGTTAAGGCTCTTATTTTTTATGTTGACCTCAATTCACACTTTGATTTGTGGTTGATATAGTGTTGCACCAAGATGAGTATTATACGAATTAGGCCTAAGCCCGATTTGGAACACTAATAATATTGTATGCAAATAATTTCACTTAAAGCTCATAAATCAAAGTATAATAAAGAATTAGTTATATAAACATTTTGTAAATATATAAGGTAAATAATTATTTTATTCATTTTAAAAAATATGCAAAATAAGTATATTAATATTTTTTTATTAAATTGTATATATTAAGTTCAAAAGTATATCAAAACATTATTACAAATAAATCAAACAAAATTAAGCCAGGTAATTATTATGTAAAAAAATGTAATTATTAAGTTCTAAATATAAGTTACTCAGTTATAATTCTCAGTTTTGGAATGATTTATTTTACATTAAAAGCAATTTGGCTTTGTAATCAAATTTTTAAGTAAATAAAAGTTGAATTTAAGATCTTTCATGAAGGAGAGATTGGATCTATTCACCGACAATCAATGTCCAAATAAATTAAAAGTTCGGATCATCAAGTTAAAAATTGATTAATTAAGTTAATTATCAACTATTTCATAACATATCATAACTAGTGATAGAGGGTATAATAACACACACTTATATTTTTAAGGACCGCAAAGAAAATATTTAGTTGTAATAAAATAACCAATAGGTATAAAATATTAATATTTCCTTTAAAAATATTGTTCTTTGCAATAAAATAATTCAATATCTATTGAAAGTTTAAAAATATCTTATGTCAATATTATTATTATAATTAAATAATTTTTTCAATCAATAAAATATATAAATAAAGTACAACCGTTAATATTATCAGTATAAATAATAAATTAAAAATTATTTTTTAGGGATCGATTTAGATTGAGTGGTTAAAAAAAGATTGAGTGCTTTCTCTGAGGATTAAACTTGGTTGTTTCTAAGCATTAAACAAAAACCTAGGTTGTTTCTAATAGGAAAACGGGATTTTGAAAATATTTTACCCAGCTTAAATTCAAGCATGCCACTTTTGTTGCTTTAAATGTCATGTGGAAACTTCGGTTAAGTTAAATGAAACCCTTATAATGTATAGATTGTCTTACAAAAGTAATCTTAAAGGATTATTTGATAATTATAACTTTGTTTTCAACGATCCAAACTTAGTTAAGTAATTCATTCTTGAGTAAAATACATAAATATTTCCTCAAGTTTAGACTTATTATCGAGCATTCCTTCCGTATTTGATCCTTACACAAATACCCATTATTTTGGGATTTCAGTTATACTAGTATCCCTTTTCCCGTAATCGTGTTAATTTCATTTACCCAAAATAGTTAATGTTAGTCACATGATCCTTTAAAAAAAAAATTATGACAAAAATACACATGTCTTCTTTCCCAACAACAGTTTAAATCATGCATTTTAGGAGTTCTTCATGTCTTTGTTGATTTTTGTTTGATTTCTGTTAGTCAAATCTATTTATGCATGCCCTTGTTCGATTTCTTCATGTGTTCGTGATTAATTGTTCCACCAACAATTTAAGTCAAACCACAACCAAACCAACATCAACCAACTCAAACCATCAACCAAACACAATCGTCGAAGCCAACACGGCCGAACATCACCGTAGAAAAATCAAACCCGAAAGAGAACTCAAACCCTAATAGAATACATTTTGGAGTTTGTAATTTGGGGGTTTCAGAACATGTGAGAGAACGGTGAAATGAGGGGTTTTAGAACTATGAAGGATTATTTTGATATTTCATAAACGCAATAACAACGTTAATTAAGAGATTCGGTCAAGGGGTGCAAAATAAATATATTTTAAAAGAGGAGATACAGATGTAATATGTTCAAACTTAAGGAAGTGTTTTGTGTAATTTATTCTTAATTTTTTAAAGATCAAATTAAATCGTTACTTTTAAAAGATTATATTGCCTAATGAACCTTGATTCATTATTGTTTACGCATTACAAATAAAGTATTCAAAAAACAAAGTGTTTTAGATGGAGCAAGTAAGATTTGTAAGCCATTTTGGTTGATCCCAGACTTTTAGCCAAACCAATGAATATTTAAAAAAGCAAGATCCAATGCTAAATTTACGTGATTTCGCAGCATCATTTTTTGATATGAAATTCGAAAGATCCGTAAGTAATGGAAACCAAAGGGAATACTTGGGAAGTGTCGGCAACATTGCTTCTTCATTGGCCTCATCAAAAAAAGGAAAGAAAAAAACCATTGCTTCTTGATTACTTTTATGTTCAACAAAATCTAGAAGTTTATCAACACTCGTAAGCCGCAATATAAGTCTTGGTCATGGATGAACAATAATTAATCCCAATGTCCAACTGCCCTTTATTCTTTACCCATTGTTGAATTAAGGACTTTTTTTTTTTTAACATGGGATCGCGAAATCAACTGTTTAATAAAAAGGAAAATGTTGTAAAAAAAAGGGCCATATATCAAATTTCAATTACTGCCATCTCCTTCCGTGTGTGAAAATGGATCTTAATATTAATGCTTTATGATGATTGTTTTCCACACTACCAACAAACGTAACGTTTTCAACATAAGTACTTGTTCTTAGCACACCAAACATAAATAAGGAAACATAATAATGAGGTAATGACCCAATTCAACAGAGTTGTCCATGAATAATAGTATAAATACTTTTAACATTGGTATTGCTTAAAGACACTGAAATATTGTATTTATTACGTTCCGTTAAATATTTTTAATTATTTTTTAAATATATTAAATATTTTTGCCTTTTGCTTTTTGAATCAAAGATCACTTTCTTAACTGTCAATTGCAATTGTGGAATTAAGAAAAAGGAAGAATATTTATCTGTTCGGAATGCTAAAAAAGTGAAGAGAGAAAGAAACTTATACATGAAACCTGCACAAAATAGTGTCACTGCAATCAGTGACGATTTTTTTTGAATTTATTTTAGTGGGAATAAAGAAATAATTTATAATATTTTTATAAAAAATTATAAATTTTTATAATATATCAAATGTCACGACAAAAAATTTCAAAATACTTATATTTTAATAAATAATAATTCTTCTTTACACATTTTCATATTTAAAAAATGTTATATAATTTTTTATTGTTAATATTATAAAATTTTAAAAAGGTGAAGTGGTAAATTTAAGGTTTAATTATTGTTTTAGTGCCTTAATTTAGGATTTGTTTTTTCCCCAAGATTAAGTTTACTTTTTGTAATCCCTAAATTTTGAAATTTTTTTTTTAGTCTTTCAGTGATTATGCGTAAAATAAAGAATAATAAATTGTCAATTTGTGACAATTTTAAAATACCAATTCGGGTGGCTAAAAATTAAAAATATTTTAGTGACTAAAAATTGACAAAAATTATTAATTTATTATTCTTCGTTTGACGCACGAGAACTAAAAATAACATTTTTAAAAAAATTTATGGACTAAAAAAAGATAATTTAAGTTTAATACCGACTTATTCTCTCTTTTATCTTTTATAATTTTTTCATTAAATTTTTAAAAAACTAATTCATGGGGCAATATCAAATTTTTATGGGCGGAAAGTTAAAAAAATATAGAATATATTCAAGTAAAAATAAAAATCATGTTGTCCCCACACCTCCTACAGTGGATCTACCACTAATCGCAATGTAGCGAAGAAAATGTGGAGATGAGCAAAGTAATTCAATAGGAGAAAGGTGCGGAGTCTAATAATAAAAATAAAATGAATCTTAATTAACGCGGATTGGTAATATATAGACTCAGAGGATACACAATTATTGGCCTCAAGTCTAAAAGGAGAAGTGTCTAATAAAGATAAAATGAATCTTAATGTAGATCAATAATACACTAATCAGGAAGATACATAATCGTTCGACCTCTAGCCTAAAAAGTGAAGAGACAAATAAAATGAATCTTAACGTGGATCGGTAGTATAACTATCCGGAGGGTACACAAATATATCTTTTTACATGTTTTATTCTCTCAATCCAAATAATTTAGAAATTTACCCATTTGTTACTTATTTTCTTTTCTCCCATACTCTATTTCTTCCCTCATGTTTCTTCTCACGTTTAATCAGTGTTATCGCAACTTCTAAAACAGTTATGACCAACCAAATCACAAAGTTTCAAGAGTTCTCAACCAAATCACAAAGTTTCAAGAGTTCTCAACCAAATCCCACTTGGTTGTTGGAGCTTGGGCCAGTGCGTTTATAGCAGTACATTGTGCTAAGAATAGCGTCAAGGCGATGTAATTAGTTAGGTACGGACAAGCAATTGGTTAGTTTAACTAAATGAAAAGGAAGTTAATGGCAGAGATTCCATGCAAAAGCTACACCTTCCCATCCTTTTCTAAGCAAACCCTCCTTTTTCTATGCAATTCTCTTTCTGACCATGGCCATATGACCATATATTTTAACTTATTTTACTTCTGTCTTTTGTTCTAAGTCACATCTATCATATTTTTGTATTCAATTATGTTTGAATGGAATATAATTATTATGGGTGACAAAACATTTTATTCAAATAATTAATGTAATCATATATCCTGGACTTAAATTTAAGATTATTGATTAAACTAAAAATCTCATCCTAATTGACCTATACACTTCTCATTAACTAAGTTTCACTTGCTTTAAGGAGAGTGGATCCAAAAATGTAGGTAAAAAAACGTAATTAGTAAAAGTTTGTGATCGTGTGGGTACTTATTTGTTGCTCACGCGCACTGACATGTTAGGGTTTTAAATGTTGGGAGGGTATTTTGACATCGCACAGTCTTCTTTGTGAATTGCGTGGAGGGTTGAAATTTTACTTTCATAAAGAAATGTTCGCAAACTTTATATTGTATTTGTCCCTATGTGAAACTGAAATCTCTTTATAGAGTCCCACTTAGTGGGATGCTCCACAGTGGTAATGCTTTAATTTGAATGCTATATGCGCAAGAGCAAGGTCAATTTTGGGTTAATCAAAATTGGGAGAAAGGCTCTTCGTTCCTTCTAGTGCTCTATAGTCATTGCAAGATACTCCGTACGACTATGTGATAATCACTTTTAGCAACATCCCACATGGGGTTGGAAAAACAGGGGGCTGCGGAGATATTTCCATAGTTTAATTTATGACTTGTCACCATTATTATTATTAGGTTAAATTTGTAATTTTGGTTTTTTTATAATTTTAAATTTGGAATTTTGATCATCTATTTTTAAATGAAAACATTTAATTATTTTATTTTTTATAATAAATAATTTTGATAATTTTGTTGATAGTTTAAAATTAATTGTTAATTTTGATGTGACATATTAATATTATTGTAATACTTATATAAGATGTTAACATGACACATGTAATAATGAATTAAATTAAATAAAAAAATATTTTATTAAAAATTAAACTCATGATCTTTTATTTAAAAATAAAATAATAAATCACTACAGCATCTATTTTGTTTAGTTAATTTTTTATAAATACAATTTTACTTATATAATCAGTAAATAGTTATTAATTTTTTAAGAATATATAAAGATTTATAAGTTAAAATAAAATATTTAATATTAATTTTACATGCATTTATTTTTATTATAAAATTTTATTTTAATATAAATTAATAAATTATTATATATAATTTTATTATTATTTTATTATAATTTTTTTAAAAATTACATAAATTAATATATAGATTATTTTAAAATTTATTTTTTGTCATTTATACATATTTCGTAAATTGAAAATAATATTTAAATAATGTAAATATTTAAAATTTATTACTTATTGTAATCACAATAAAAATTTGTATTATTTATATATAAAATAATTTTACATAATTTTTATAAACTACATAGAATAATTTTTACGAATAATTTACATATTAATTTATATAAGTTTTTGATTTATATAATCGGTATTATAAAACTTATTTACAAAATAAATATTTATAGTTAAATCCAAAATATTAACATGTAAGTTTTCTAAAAAATTAAATATTAAAATTTTATTAATTTAAAATTAAAATATAAATAATTTACATATTAAAATAAATTTACGTAATTTGTATGATTTACCTGATGGAATTATATTGATTTATATGATTTGATAAAAAAAATTATAAATTAAAATAAATTTCAAAATAATTTATGCATTAATTTATGAAATTTAATTATAAACTAGTAAAATTAAAATGTGTAAACTATTCAAATATATATATATATATATATATATATAATAAAATAACAAATATTTGTACATGAAATATTTTTAATTTATAAATTTTCATAATTCGAAAAAAATTAATAATTTTTAATTAATGATACATACAAAATAATATTGATAAATTTAAGTAAACAAAATAATTATTTTAAGATTTATTATCTTATCTTTCAATAAAAGATCATTAATTCAATTCTTACCTAGATTT
Organism: Glycine max; assembly: GCF_000004515.6. Taxonomy (NCBI): domain Eukaryota; kingdom Viridiplantae; phylum Streptophyta; class Magnoliopsida; order Fabales; family Fabaceae; genus Glycine; species Glycine max. Next base: position 41,217,995 of record NC_038243.2, on the reverse strand, counting down.
TTTATTTTTTTACATTATTTAATCTCTTATCACATAAGTGACATGTTAACTACCTACATGAGCGTCATATCATCATCATTAATACGTCACATTTATCCAAAAAAAAAAAACAGAAGACTAAATATTTTTATTTAAAAATAAAGGATCAAAATTATAAATTTAAATTTATAGGAACCAAAATTATAATTTAGTTTTATTATTAATGCCAAATTGTCTCTACTTTTTGTGTGATTACTTAATCAAATTTTTTTATCCAAATAATACAAATAAAATAAAAATTTACCTTCTCACCTTTTTTTTTTTTTTACATTAAGGACTTGGTTATTGAGGAACCGATTTCTTAAGGTGATATATTTTTTTTCTTCAAATCAATCTTACTACATTCCATTGGTTCTTAGGAAACGGATGCCGGAAGGCCTTTTTTTAAAGAAAAAAAATATAGTTGAGAATGTGTTTTTGTTTTTTATTTTTTTTTTACTTATTTCAGTTTTTTTTAAAAAAAAAATAGCTTTCTAATTTTTTGTTACCCTCTGTTTTAAAAAAAAGTATGTGTTTGATTTTGTTTTTTTAACTTTTTGTTACAACTTTTTTAAAAAAAAATTGAGTGTTTTTTTGTTTAAATTTTTTTAGTTTACTAATTTATATATATATATATATATATATATATATATATATATATATATATATATATTAATTTATAATTTATCTACACTTATGTAAAAACTTGAATATAAAATAATTTTTTTTTTACGTTATGGAATTGGCTCTTGAGGAACCAATTTATTAACGTGTTATATATTTATTTTTTTCAAATCAACCTTACTACATTGCATTGGTTCCTAGTTTCAAGTGATGTCGTAAGGCCTTTTCTTTATAAAAAAACATAGTTGAGAATGTTATTTTGTTTTCCATTTTTTAATTTTTTTTTTACCTATTTCAGTTTTTTTTTTTAAAAAAATAGTTTTCTAATTTTTTGTCACCCTTTGTTTTAAAAAAAGTATGTGTTTGATTTTGTTTTTATTATTTTTTTGTTACAACTTTTTTTAAAAAAATTGAGTGTTTTTTTGTTTAAATCTTTTTAGTTTACTAATTTGTATATATATATATATATTAATTTTAAAAATATAATTTATCTACACTTATGTAAAAACTTGAATATAAAATACATTTTTAAATTGCTTAATAGATCAAGTTAAACTTTTAAGTAGATTAAATCAAAACTAAAAATAAAATCTATAACGAATTATAGACCAAACTTAATCCTTATATTTTTTATACCTACTTATTAGCATTTTTTTAAATGTTTATTTTGTTATCATATCATAAATCCTATTGTTCTTACCAAAATTTGGAACCGTGACACGTCAGGATAGATGTGGCTGAATGGGATTCCGAACTTCACACGTCGGCTTTGAGAGGTATATTTGATAAGAGGGGGGACCTACAAAACAAAAAACTCTCACACTCAAGTAAGAATACGATCAGTTAGGAAAGAAAAACAAGTATATGCTGTAGTGGAGCTCGTATGAGCGAAAGAAAGAGGGGCACATGCTTGTTGTCGTGTTGAGTGTGTGAACAAGTCATATATGATTGTCATGTAGAAGGATTCGATGAAACATGTATTTATAGTAGTTTGAGTGTGGTTGTCGGTCCTTATTTGTAGGGGCTATTGTAGCCTTGTAGATAATTCCCAGCTTATAGATAATAACCCAGAGCTTAGAGATAATGTTAGAGATAAACATTTGAATTATAGATAAAGGTAGAAGAAAATTATACCTTGTAGATAATGTGATGTTATAGATAATTTAATATCTGCCAATAGATAATATATTCAAATATATTTGAATATTAGTTATGTTAGAGATAACCTGTTTGTTAGGGAGTCTAGCTGTTAAGGGTCAGGCGCCCGTGCTCCTATAACAAGGCTATCGTGGAGGGTTGACACGTGTCTCTGAGTGCCAAGTAGGATGCCACATAGATTTTCGTGGGTCCTGAACAGTACATAAGCCCCCCCAAGCTTTGAGCTGGCTTGCGAGCAAGAGAGGTTGTCTAGTGTTGAAGTAGATTGTCCCATGTTGAGGGAGTTTGTCTAGTGTTTGAGGTAGTAGTCTTGACAAGTAGAGGGTGATGAGTTTTTCAAGCCCCCAAGTATGGATGAGTGTTGTCCTATGTTAGGTGTATCAAGTGTGAGAGTTGCGGGTCGATGTGGCTTGTCAAGCCCCTGAGCCTAGACATGTGTTGTCCGGGCTGCTTTTGTCAAGTTGTCCGTGATGGACGTGTCTTTGGCGTGTCAGGTAAGCTAAGTCATCGGATTTGACAACTCTACCCTTTTTCTGACCGTTGGAGAGTGCATTGAAGACAACACGTAACGACTATCTGTTGTAAAAGGGGCATGCAACACACGCGCAGTACTCTTGCATATGTGTCTCATGCAAAGTGGGCACGTACTAGAGTAACGGTCGGGCATGAGTTGAACGTTATGGTGCGAAATTATAGGGCACCTCTTTAGCTCCCGTCAATTACCGAAAAGTCCACCACCCCTATAAATTGAGTAGACATTTGATTTCGAGTTACTGTTCATTGTCTTCTTACTTCCTTGCTTTCTTGATCTCTTGTGCTTTCTGGTTTTCGGTTTCCCTATTTCCTCCACTCACTATATAAAGGTACTTCCGTCCACCATAATGTCTTCTTTTCTGTCGAATTTTGTAATCAGTCTGAGTGGTAGTGATTCTGGGGGCTCGATGAGAAACCCATCATGGATCGAGAGGTCATCTTGATAGGTGGTTCCTCGTTTGAGGATACTCACCGAGGTGCCTCTGATAATGAGTTCTCCTTTTCGGAGAGGGTGGGGACCTTGCGCCAAACTGGTGGGGGCACTTCTCGCCCTCGCGAAAAAGCCAGCCTTCTGCTACTACCGAGGAGCTAGTCCCAGTTACTATGATCCTCCCCCCTTCTGCTTCTAGAGTGCGAGGAGAGCTAGCGGCGACAAAGATATGAGGTCGTCCCCTCGTGTACGACCTAGTATGAGTGTTGGGTCGTCGTCATTCATCCCGGGCGTTGCTGGCTGTGAATGGGTGAGGGACGACGTGCTGAAGTACAAGTCTTGTTTGACATTGTGTTTTCTAAATTTTTTAAAAATTCTTTAATTTTTTCTCATGTTTTTATTAAATCATATCATATGGCATTGCCGAGCTGATGCTCCAAATTAGTCTTACAATTGTTCTTCAACATATTTATCATGGAGACATTTTGATATGCTAGCCGTTTTAGATTTTTACTTCATAGTTTAGTCTTTTGTAAATAATATACTAATAACATATCTAACAACAATAACATCAATACAATTAAATATGTATTTCATTGTTTATAAAATTTTAAAATATGAATAATGATTGATATCATTGTAGCTAAGCATAGACTGTTATTTTATAAAATATATTATATATTTCAATCATATTAATTTTGATTCTAATTATATAAGTTTTTCATCGTTACAATTATACCATGTAAGTATTTATGGTAATTATTATCGTTATTATTATTTATTTTTTCTCTTCTATATTTTTTTATTATCGTTGTTACAATTATACAATCTTATATCCATTTAATGTTTATCTTAACCATCATTTATACATTTTTTTTAAAAATAGTTATATATAAATATAAGATTAAATACCTTTTTAATTTTTTTATTTTTTGAGTTTAATTTGGATTTCTAAATTTTTTTAAAAATACTTTGATTTATTTTCATGTTTTTATTAACTCATTTATCATATGAAATAGTCAAGTTGATGCTCCAATTTAGTCTGATAATTATTTTTCAATATATTTATCACTAATTCATTTAAATATGTTGGTAGTGTTAGATTCTTTCTTCATACTTTAGTCTTTTGTAAATAATATTATATATGTCAATCATATTAGTTTTGTTTTTTATTTAATAAGTTTTATACGATTACAATTAAATATATACAATTATATTATACATTTAATTTTACAACTTACTCGTGCGTATATAGGATACTGTATTGTTATCTTATGAAAGAAAAAATATTCACTCACTTAGTTTTGAAAAATGTTGGGTAACACCACATTGTTTACAATAGTTGAAGAAAGACATAGTCAAAATGAGCCCGGAAGACTTTTTCTAATCAAAAAGTTTGCAACCTGGCAAAATTATCTTTAAGTTTCATTGATCATCATTTAATTATGCTTTGTTTTGGTTATGATTATAAATTAAGTACAATGTAATTGTGTCATATGTCAATTTTTATAAATAAACAATTTTTATGTGATCAGAATTTTACTACAAACAATATTTTTAAATTTAAATACTTTGTTAATTGATAGTTTATTATATAATATCTATTTTATTTTGTTTGACCTTCAAATCAATTTAAAAGTATTATCATAAATTTTTCAGTCTACATTCATTTTTGTTTGTTCTCATTTATTTCATTTCCAATTGAATACATGATAATACTATTCAATATTATAATCATACGAATGTAATTATACTTGCACCGGCTTACCCCTGCGTACGCACCTGAACTAGTTCTATTATAAAGTTACCTTACCATTTAAAAAACTCACAGATGATGTATTAAGTAAAATTTAAATAAATTACCAATTGTAACAAAAGAATACAATATAAAAAATATTTAGAAATGCAAAAAATATTATTGAAAAATAATAAAACTTTAAAATGAATAAAAATAATAGATAATAAGTACTATTATATTAACATATTTTTTTTTTATTTTTGTAGTTAAGATTTATAGATAAAAATTCAGAAAATTATTTTTTTATTGCTTTATGAGTAATATATTCAAAAGAAAAAATTATAAGATTAACTTGTTGATTAAAATGAGAAGTTGAAATGGATAAAAGTCATAATCTATTTTTCTAAAAAAAACTAATAAATTAATATTTGTTAATAAAAAAATATGAATATAAAATATTTAAAATTAGTATAACTTATATAGTAATTTATTAAATTGAATTTATTCTTAAAACTTTATCAGTTAGTCAATTATATACTACTATTATTTAACTTTATCAGTATTTTAAAAATATTGAAGTAACAACTAGCTAGTTCCAAATTCCCAAGGACCCCAACCATTCCATCAAACTTTGGTGCGCCGTGGCAAAGGGGGCAAACAAGAGAGAAGGAACTCCAAAAAGAGAATGTGAGTGTGGCATTTGAATTTGACCAGTAGCAATGATTCATACGAGGGAAAAACATTGAACTCAACATGCGGCAGCAGGACAATAAAAATGAATACTATTATTATTATGCCTTGGCAACGGTGAAAAAGCAACATAAAAAGATGGAAAGGTCTGGTCAAACATCTGCCGTGTGATATCAGAAATCAGAGAGATGGACGGTTCAGATTAGTTCTTTTCCCAAAAATTGGTGAGTTCCAGAGAGAGAGAGAGAACAGTAGATGAGACAGGTTGAAGAGAAGAAATTCTAGACCATTAATATTCTTCTACCTGTGTGGTTGTGTCTCAGCAGTGAATAGTGATAGCACGTGTAGTCCGTTAATTTGTTTTAAAATTATTTTATTTTGAGAAAAATAAAATAATTAACTATTTTTAATAGTATATTTTATTTAATTATATTTTACTTGAATATTAAAATTCCTTTATAATTATATTTTAATTCTTTTAATATTTTTTTCAAAATAATTATTTTATAAAAAAATTATTAATAATTATTTTTAAAATATATTATTTTAAAAATTTAATTAAAGTTTATTGATAATATAAATATTTTTATAAATTATCTAATTGAAAATCACTGTGTACAATAATATCATTTATTCTTTATAATAATTATTTCAAATTTATAATAGGGATTTCTAATTAGTTACTACACTACTTACTAGTATATGAAAATTAAACGCTTATCTAAAAATAAATAAATAAAACGGATGAAAACATTTGAGTCACGACCACCCAGATTTCTTTTCCAAACGTATTTCCTATTTCAAGAATAATAACTTCAAACATTTTTTTTTATTTAAAAAAACAGTATTAAGTTGAAACCACAAAGCTTTAGTTTAGTTCGTGTACATAAATCCTTTTTTTTTTATACTCAGTAAAGTAATTATTCATTTTTGCCCCAATATCTCTCGATCCACTTTCTCGCTGAGTTTAATGCCAATTAGAAAAGAACCCATTTTTTTAATTGAGGGTGTAATTTGGAAATCATGCTATTGAACATAAATAATTCAAATGTTAAAACTTATAAAGATATACTTTCCCCCCTTCAATTTTAGAGCTATAAGCCAAAAAATACTGGAGGATGAAAAATGCCCTTTCTATCCATCTGTGGGGAAAAGGTTTGTTTTTAATTATTTTGACCATTTGTGGGAAAGGCTCAACTAAGAGAGGAATCGACAAAAGAAAAATTACCCATTACGAAGACATAACAATGTCTCTGCAAAATCCCCTTTAATTTGACAGCATATCTGATTTGGTTTTCCAATTCTCTCGTCCGTTTGTTGTGTGACTTTCCTCTGCTACCCCACATAAATAAAAATTTCAAAAAGTAAAAAAATCATATGTTGCAATCCAACATAATTTGAACAAGCGAAGAAAAAGCCAAATCAGAAGCACATGCACCTGCTACCTTAGCGCCGCTAAAAGGATTCACACTTCGCTATTAAACTGACACATGGCACATACCTTGATTCGCGTATGCATTGTTTGGTACACAAACCACTGCTACTATTAAATTTTTTTTTACAACTGAAAGATTAGCATTGCTTTGAATTTCTGTCTGCAGATTCTTCTTTCTCGTGACGAGGGTGTAAATAAGTCAAGCCAGAATTTTTTAAAATTAGACTTAGCTTATGAATTAATAATTTAAATTTAACTTATTTATTTAGGGGAGCATGATAGAAAGTTTGAATATGACTTATTAAGAAATATTAAGTTTGATCTTGTCTTACTTAACTCATTTATAATTTAATTACTTTTTTTTACAAAAATTTTCTTAAATAATTTTTTAGCTTTATCAATATAATATTTAATAATTATTTTAATACTAAATAATTATCTACAGATAGCAAAATCAACTTAACATGCAATAAGTGAAATTAAAAAGGTCAATAAAAATGTATTAGATAATTAATTTAATGTTTTTTAAGAGGTAAAATTATTTTCATAACAAATATCATTTACTGAATATACATAAAAAAATTAAATGTATATAAACGAGTTATTCATATAAGGCCTCAATTTCTTTTTCTTGAAATATTGTTTTAAAATCATATAAGTAATAAATATTACCGAATACGTGTCATTACATCTAGTTGATAAACTATTTCAATATTTTTTTTCTTTTGGCAAACAGAAATATGTATACATATATATTTATTGTGCTTGATTAAAATGTATACATATAATTAAATGCTCATAAATAAAAGGTAAAGTCAATATGCATAAAAAAAAGAAATAAATATTTTGAAAGTTGTTGTCATTTTTCTTCTATTTTTATGTGCGCTATAATAAAGTATAAAGTATAAGAAAATAACTTACACAAAATTAAATGATGAAAAGAACTAGAAGGAATAATAAACATCCATATTGAGTCTTAGTGACCTTTAAGGTTTAAACATAAGTGTATTGGCATCATTATAACTTTAATAAGAAATAAATATTTGTTCTCCCCTCAAAACATCACACAGTATGACCAAAAGGTTTTATACAACAAAACATTACATCATCGAGTATAGAAATCTTCTCACCCCAAATATACATAAAAGGGGAAAACAATCATACACTCAGAGTAGTCGCTACTCAAGACCTACAAGTGATACGTAGTGTGTACCTCTACGATGATCGGTGGAACATGAGGCTCATCTAACAACAAAATATGGCATCAAATGTATCCAAAATGTACGTGGAGGCACACCTCTTCCTCCATCGTGTAGCTGTAGCGATAGCTACTGATCCATATAAGCATCCTCCACTGATGCTCCATGATCTTCCCCTGAAATTGGTGGTTCCAAGGGTGAGTCCTTCGCTCCTCAGATGCCCAAACCTCAGGTAATAGTAAAACAAAAGTAAAACATACAATCTACATAACCATTGTGTGTGTTTTTCTAAACAAACAACACTCTCACATCCTAAGCGTGTAACTATCACACTTAATTCACCATTGGGCCTAATCATTGCCACCAATCCTCTTAGGTTTTAGTGGTCTTACAAAATCATATGAATGACACTCGGGAGCGATCGCTACATACAAATACATTGTACACCGACCCCTCATTTCTCAACTTAAAAAGCATAGTCTCAAAGTCCATCAAGAGTAGCAAAGTGAGGAATATGAGTTACCCGCGCTAAATGAGTGCACCAAATGCCGAGTAGTCACCACTCACTAATTCCCCTAGGTTCTTCGAACCTCTCCGCCCACTACACCCTAGTGTATCTCTGTCCATCATCTACTTCCTCAACGCAACCTCACCTTCTCACAGAAGGAAATAGAACCAACGGTTCCTTAATCTCTATCCAATCCTCTTGATTGTTGTCACTACATCACGTGCATAGTCCTCATGCCGCTTGCATCAATGGATGCGTACAAACAAACAAGGAAAAGAGACAAGACTCTAGCCCACATACTACTCTCAAGGAATTAGTTGTGGCCCCTTAAGCAGTAAAACCACTTGTCACACAAAATAATCGGATAACATAAAAGTAGTAATTATGGTTATCTAACCATACATAACAAACAATTTGTCAAGGGCCGAACCAGACCCAAACCACAACACGTACAGACAAAAATAACAATATGCAAACAATATATATATTATAAATTTGCATGCCAAAAATATAATTGTCAGAGTTTAAACTTTGTCGGTCTTATCATTCAATAATCACAATAGAATACAGGCACATAATTCAGTAATTTTATCAGCAGAGAAATATCACATTTTGAAAACATACACCAGCATCAAATCTCGTATATATCTCAACAATATAGAGTAAATAAATCAACAGTTCTAGGAAATAAATAATTGTAAGATAATTTATACAAAGACAGATTCCAAAGTTAAGTTATCTACTATCTAAAATTTCTCTGTCACTTAATTTTTCACAGTTTCACTCTTAACTTGTTTTTAGCGCTCTCGGTGCTCCTCCGGGAGTCGAATTTTCGCAAATCTTATATGTTACCTTACATTTTCAAACCTAAAAACTAATTTTTGAGGTCAATAATTTAATAAAAATAGTTCATACTGCTGTAACTCGCAGTCCATATTTGGGACAAATTTTTCATTATACTAAAGGTCCTTAAACTTGTTTTTATTTGTAACATTTGCTAGGAAACTTCGATTTGGGTAAAATTTAAGGCTAACTCTATGTTTTAACATGTAAAGAACTCATTTTTGGTATAAAAACTCAAGGAAAATAGCTCAGCACATATATTTAGGACATGATAGCAAGCTCGAAAATTTCAAAGTAACAACATGTTCAAGGAGGTTCAACAACAAGCACATGGTTCAAGAGTTGGAGAGACCCCCTTACCTCTTGAAGAACTCATGAAATCTTGAAGGAGAATGAAGAATATTTAGATTTTTCAAAGTTTCCCTTCATGAGTAAAACAAATGACAGTTCCAAGTTATTAGAGAAACTACAACAAGAGAATGAAGAGGAATCAAGTCTAGGATGAAGAATGTAGCTCATTTACCTAAACTTAGTGACTCAAGGGCTCAAGAACACAAAGAAACAACTAGGAAGTAGAAGAACAATTGAACTCCCCTCCCTCAAGCTTAATTTTGTGCAAAAAATTGAAGGGATAAGACTACAGATGAATTTTTTTTACAAAGACCAATAAGCTATGGTCTAAGGTCTAAGCTCTCATTGACAAGGCTTTGTGACACTTGAATGACCCCCTTGGTAGTCAATTTGAACGTGCCAAGCCATACCACCAATGGGTAGTTTTTTTTTTTTTTTTGCAAAACTACCAAAAATGGAAGGGATATGATTTTCCAAAAATGGTTATTTTCATTTTTTTTTACCAAAACTAGTAAATCTTTTCTTAATTTCCTAGATTATTGTGCTAATCTCCATAGGAATACCTGTACCCAGAGTGATCCTCACACATATAACACTCTCAGACAGAGTTAAATTACACTGCCGCTCAGTGCGCAATGCAATTTCATTACTGATGGAATTATTTTACTTAGGCAGTTTTCCAAATTTCTACCAACTAACTAAATAAATTATTTCCACTAAAAATAAATAAAACTAACTCTAAACTTATACAATTAGTATCATACAAAGCATAAATTAAATCACACTGTCATATAATTAAATTACACATTGTAAAATTTTCACTGTCTAGTCTTTAACAGTGAATTTTTTTACACGTGTAAAAAATAAATGTAGAAGGAAATTTCAAGGTGTTACAATTCACGAGTCTTTAATGCCGAACTTTCAAAGCTTGAACTCGACTCATATAATCAAGCTCAATCTCAAGCTTGAATTTGTATATTTAATTAAAAATACAAACTTGAACGAGTAACTAACGAGCTGAACTCGAATAGTTCACGAATAGTTTGACTCATTTACACCCATACATATGAGTAGTCATTCTTTATTGTTCATTATATGTCAGAGGGCTCTGTTTAATGTCACGCGTTCCATCCTAAAAAAAAATACAAATGTCACACATTTTCTTATATTTTTTTTGTGTTAGTATTCAATTTTCTTTTTTATTATGATCAGTTGTTTTTTGTGATGGATGCAAATAAACTATAAAATAAATGTTTAATTAGTACAAGAATATTAACTCTAGCATAGAGAAAGAAAAAAATTATAGTGGAGTAGACTAGAGATAGAAAAGAGAAATGATTAAGAAATAATTATAGCTTCTTATTTTTTTTAAGTTAAAATGTTGGATATTATTGATTAAAAGTGTACTTACCAAAATCCGGAGCTGGGACATGCAGGGTGAACGTGACCAAGGTGGGCTTCTAGACTTCGCACGACAGATGATGAGTGACCTTTGTTAAGAGGAAAAGAGGAGGGACCTGCAAAGCAAAGAACTCTGACGCTCAATTAAGTACGAGAGCTAGGAGAGTATGAATGAGTGAGTATGAAAAGAATATGAGAGAACCTAGAACTTATAGTGCAGAGAGGGAGCTGTGGGTCTTTGTTGATAGGGCTTGTTACGATGACGTAACAACCCTTGCAGATAATTACCGGCTTATAGATAATAACCACTAGATAAAGGTAGCTTACAGATAATATTAAAGATAATGTATAGCTTAGAGATTAAAGCTAATAGATAATTGTTACTCACAAATAATGGGTAGCTTTGCAAATAATTGAATATCTACCAAGAGATAAAGAGGTGACAATATATTCGAATAATTAAATGGTCGGAGATAACTTGTCTATTGAGAGCTCGACTAATAAGGACTGGACGTCCGTGCTCTTGTGTTAGGGCTGACATGGAGGGCTGACGTGCGTAATGGAGTGCTATGTAGATTGCCAAGTGTACTTTATGGACCCTGGACAGTACAAAAAGAAAAGGCAGAAATTACATTACTTGAAATGATTTGATCCACCTTATAGGGGACCTCCTGAATCCAGCATTTATCAAAATAGCAAAATGATAGAGATGCTAAAGAGTGTGCAATTCTATTTCCTTGTCTTTTGATAAAACACAAGGAGCTAGTCCTATGAATCGTTCTTTGACAGTCATAAACTATTCCATGAAAGAGGGCATGACCATTCTTTTCCTTAAGTATCGATTGTTTGACCTGTTGTAAACAATCGGTCTCAAAGATTACGTTTTCAAAAAGCAGTTCAACAGCTAAGCAAATTTCCCATCTAAAAGCATAAGCTTCTACCTCCCTTGGCTCAAGGACGAAGTCAAGTAGTTTGGTAGTAGATGCTAGCACATGTCCTTCCTTATCTCTAGATATAAAAACTATCCATGTTCCACCATTCTTAGAAACTGATGTGTCGAAATTAATCTTGTATCTCCCATATGTGGGTTCCTTCCAAAACACATTTTTTGTTTGTTGAATCCCAGCCTCACCATCCTGGATATTCTCCTTTGGCATATTCTGGAACATCTTCACCAAGACTTGGTGACATTCAAGCTTGTGATTTTGGAAAACTCCCTGGTTCTTTCTATACCAAATCAACCAAAGAAAAGTGTAGACTAGGCTCTTACCTCCCTCATCCATCTTCTTAATTGTTTCTCTTATCCAACCCAAGAAATCAACAAATCTATCCTTGTTGATGCACAAACTCAATGGAGATGCAAACTAGACTTATTAGACTTCCTGGCAGATGGCTAGGGCATCCAAGATTGTCTTTTTTTCCTTTCTACATAATAGACAACATGGGTTAATGTCCACCCTTCTCTTCCTAAGATTTTTTTGAACTAGAATTATGTTGGAGCAAGCCTTCTAAAGTAAGTTTTTACACTTCAGCATCCCTCCCCCCCCCCCCAATCTTCTTCCACAAGAGATTACTGCTTGTATTTGAGGGTGACTCCATGGGGTTAAGTCTCAAGTTTGCCATGTGATACCCAAACTTAACCTAGTAAATACCATCAGCCATGAATCTCCAGTACAAATTGTCTACTACCACACCACATTTTAAAGGGATCGACTTAATATGAGCCACTATTTCTAGAGGTAAAAAGGTCAAGGAGGAGACCTTCTTTCAGATATTTCCTTCCTAAGAGAATAGTTCACTCACCATTATAGATTCATGAATATGTCCCCCTTCATAAGGAAGGATGCGAGCCCTAGGCAAGTTTGGTAGCCATTTGTCCTTCATGGTTGGTATTGTTTTTCCATCACATGCACACCACATACAATCTTCCTCTATGATTGATTTGCGACTTAGAATGCTAGACCATGTGAAGTTAGGTCTATAGTTCACCCTAGATTCCCAAATAGAGGAATTAAGGAAGTATCTTGCCTTCATCATCCTAGCCACGAGGGAGTCTTCTTGTGTCATTATTCTCCACCATTGTTTGGCTAGAAGGGTTTCATTAAACACATGAACAAATCTAAAGCCCAAGCCACCATCTTTCTTGTTTCTTGAGAGTTTCCTTTGACTCATCCAATGTAGCTTCCTGCCCTCAACATCACCACCACAATAAAATCGAGTAGTTAATTTCATCACAAACGATAAAGGTAATAAAAAGCACCCAATCATGTAGGAAAATATGGATTGGACAACTGACTTCATCAACACTTCATCAACACTTCTCTTCCTGCTTTAGATAGGGCTTTTTCCTTCCACCCCTTCAGCTTCTACCAGACACAGTCTCTAAAAACCTAAAAATTTGAGACTTGGATTTCCCTACCAAAGTATGAAGACCCAAGTAACGATCATCGCTTTTCATTGCCTTTACTCCCAACAACTACGTTAGCTCAATAAATATGGTACAAGGTACATTTCAATTACAAAAAGTTCAGATTTTTTGAAATTTATCCTTTGCCCGAATGCCAGTTGTTTGTAGCCGACAAGTGCACTGGATCGTACAAGTGGTATAAAATGGTAAGAATTGAGTATCGAACTCTCGGGGAACTTGTGATATCTAGCAAGCTATTTTGATAAATAAGTGTATGGTATGAAAATATAATTGTGGTTATGGACAGGTATTTAAACTATCTAGGCAAAAAGAAAGAAAATCACGCAAGAGAAATACTGTGTAAAAACAAGTAGAGAAAGTGTTGGTCTTCCTCATAGGTTCCTGATGGAAAAAAGGATGTTCTATATTTAACAATAAGAATGACCATGTAAAACGACTAAAATCATCAACTGCAATCAAGAAATAAGAATGACCATGAATAAATTGTATGGAGATAGGTCCCCAAATGTCAAAATGAAGAAGTTCATAAGGTGAATCTGCTTTGTTTAAACTAGCATTATATGGTAATTTCTTATGTCTAGCATAATGGCATACATCACAAACTACCTTTGGATCAACAACAATAAAAGGAAATTCTGAATTAATAGAAATCATCCTAGAAATTGACAAGTGTCCTAGTCTAAAATGCCATAAGACTTCTTCTGGTAGAGTCTGTATATCAATTGATTGAACATTGGAACAAGAGGCATGCTTGGCATAAAAAACTAAGTGATATATAGCCCTTCAAACCTTTCAGCAGAACCAATCATCCTCTGAGATTTCTCCTGAATGAGACAGATTGAATCATTAAATGTGACAACACATTTTAAGGTAGAAGACAATTTTGACACTGAAATCAAGTTTAAAGAAAAATTAGGTACATACAGTACATTTGTAATGAAGAATCTAGGGGAAAAGGAAACAATACCAACATGTTTAGCGACTGAAAATTGACCATTAGGTAGTCTTATGCTAATTGGTTTTATCTCATTAAAGGTCTGAAAACTCTTTAATGAAGAACATATATGATCACTAGCACCTGAATCTATGATCCAAGAGAGAAACTATTGAAAGAGGAAGAGATGTAGATTTTACCTGATTTGTGATTTTCAGCTCATGAATGACCAACCTGAGTAACTGTGCTGACTTGGTTAGCTACGGTAGCAGAATCTTGATTAATACCAGAACCTTGAATCAGACTAAGCAGTTTCTCATATTACTCTCGAGTGAAACTGGGAGGAACAATATGCATTTCTCCATTAGTTGAGAAGTCTCCATTTGAATCTGCAGCATCATTACAAGCATTGTTTGCCATTGAGGCATTTCGTTTTTGAAGGTGAGGAGGCAATCCATGCTTCCTATAACAAGTTTCCACTGTGTGACCATTCCTTCCACAATAGGTACAAATTCTCCTTGATCCCAAGTTTTGTACTGGACCTCTCCCTTTTCCTTGTGGCCTCTTATAATCAACAAGGGCCTTAGAATCATCTCCAACAGCAAAGTTCCCTTGTCTTTCATGTTGAATGACCATAGAAAAAATTATGTTCATGCTAGGCAATGGATCCATTAGTAGGATATGAGATTTCACTACTGAAAAATTCTCATTCAAACCAGTCAAAAATCTTATAGCATAATTAAGAGTATGAAAATGTCTGGCATTTCTCAATGAAGCATAAGTGCATTTAACAGTATAGGAACAACATGGAATAGGCATATATGTTTCAAGTTCTTCCCAAAGTATTTTTAACTCAGAATAAAATTCAGTGACAGAGAGGGAACCTTGCCTGAGGCCATATATCTCTTGTTGAAGCTTAGAAATTCTGATAAGGTCTCCTTGAGAGAATCTCTCCTTCAAATCATTCCAAACATCAACAACATTTTCCAAAAACACTATGCTCTGGCCGATTGATTGTGATACTGAGTTCACGATCCATGAATGTATGATCATGTTGCAACGACTCCAAGCTTTATAACTTGGATCAAAGCTACCAGGAATGGGTATACTCCCATCAACAAACTCAAATTTGTTTTTAGCACCCAAGGCATGTCTCATAGAACGAGCCCACACATGGTAATTAGAGCCATTCAACACAGGAGTGACTACTATAGATGAAGGTCCATCTCCTGCATGAACATAATACGGGCTGGAAGGGTCTTGCCTGTATGACCACCTCCATGATTGTTATTGCTGAAACCACCTGGACGAGCCATTAGAGTGGCATAGTCAGAGAGCTAGATACTCTGGTACCATCTTAAGAAATGAGTAAAATAAGACAAGGAATAAAGAGAAAATGGAGAATTTTATTGATACGACATTCATGCTTTACATCAGGCTTATGCCCGCTATTTATAGGTGAAGAAAAGGCAAAAATAAAAAAGTGGATGGATGATTATGAATGGAAAGTTTGTTACTGAACCTGTTAAGCTGACATTCTCAATGACTCATCCTTTTTATCCTTTCTGTTCGTGTGCATTATCCTCATTCGTTTGATATTTTGACATATACCTCATTTTTGGTGAGTTTTCTTTCAACCCATTTATATTCAATTTCAAATAACTTGTAAGATTTAGAAGAATTTAACGGTGTCTAACTCAGAATCTAGCTTTTCAGGGTCGTGTCATCCAATATATTTCGTCTTAATTGAATCATGTTGAGTCCAAAATAAAAGATGACCAAAATAATAACTCATATTTTGAGTATTGGATGCGGTATTATTAACATTTTGAAAATAACATAATTGCAAAGTCCTTTTGAGCATTTTAATTTAATTATTAAATAATGTAACAAATGGTTAATTTGGTTTTAATTTATCTTAATTTATTGAATTTTAATCCTTTTTTAAAGTTGAATTTGAATGCTTGTATCTAAGGTTAATTTTGTTTTTAAAGTATATGCGTCTTTTTGAGTTGTTTTAATTTGTATCTCATTTCAATTTAATTTTGCACTTCGATTCTCACACTTTATGTATATATCCGACATGAGTGTTATTTAATTAATAGAAATAATTTATTTAAATAAGTTTTATTTAATAAATTTTCAGTATGTTATTAATAAGGAGTATAATAGAAAATAATACGAAAAGTAGCGGTTCGAATTATTACGTATTTAATAGTAACCAATCAAAATGAATAACAATTCAGGCAAGAGAGAGAGAATTAATGAATTCAATAAAGTTATCTTATTTAAAATTAAATCGTGTGGATTCGTACATATATCTTTCGTACTAATTATCATTTTCCATGTTATAAACCCATAAATGAATATGTTCATTTAAAATTTTATAAAAATATTTCTAAATGAGGATAATAATAAAAGTTATAATTACAAGTTATTTGTAAAGAATATAAATAGAATTAGAGTACCAATAACCTCATCCTTAATATTTAATTAGAATAAATAAGTATTTTATATTTTTTTATCCCTAAAAAATTAAAAATAAATATTAAAAGATTTACAACAAGTTCTACTCAACTAATTAAACTAAGATCATATGATTTTTTTAAGGTAACTAGACCCTTTGATAGTAAGTACTTTATATGTGTATGTGTAAATATCGTAAAGTTTATTTATTAAATTTTTTGGAATGTTACAGAAGTCGTGCAACTCGTGCCATTTTCACACACAATAATTCTAGTTTCTTAAGTTGTAACAACGATTAAATTAAATAATAACACTACTGCCCGAGAATCGCGGTTTACATATATCACTTCACCTAAAATTTCCTAATCATAACTTATCGTTTTCCATGCAGATCTTATCTACGAAGATTCATGATTTGCTTCACACACAATCAAAATCCAGCTGGCCAAAGATTACACAATGTTAGAAAAACACACACCCATACACAAAGACACAGTTGGACATAATATAAATGTAGATGAACATTTTAGTTTGCTTATTTTAACGCACAGAATTAGAAATTAATGAGAGAATATTTAATGATAAATAAAAAGCAAGAAATTTCAACGAAGTTACGAGCTTTTCTCCAACTGACTCAAATTGTCATAAACCATGTGCTGGAGGGTAGCTTCGTTGCATTAATTTCTCTGATGTGAACTGTACTTTGGAATTAGAGTCTTCAACAGTAACAAGACATGTTCAGATTCAGCGAGTTAGAGATTGTAGGGGCTGTGTTGTTTGTTTTGTAAGCCCTGAACCTATGATATTTATTATGTGTGGTTAAAATTGGTAGTGCCATTAGCCTATTATTACTTTGCAAAATATATAGTAGTAATAAACAATTTTGTACACATTATTTAAACTGAAACTAATTGAATTTTTTTACTCATGATAGCTTAAAATGAACACTTTCCTCGGTAGGTTTACATCTGTGTGTTGTTAGTATTGATTGAATGTTTCTTTCTCCAGAAATTTTTTCTAAAGAATTAAATTTCTAATCTGTTAGAAGATTACTTAATGATATGATTTATTATGAAAAAGACAAAAAAAAATGTAAGACTCTCAAAAGTTTAAACTGATTTATCGAGAGAATGAATAACAATTTGGTATTTATGACAGTTAAAAATAAAAATGAAAAGTACTATTGGCCCAGAAAAAAATCAAAAAAGAATTCTTCCATTAAATTAACCAACCTTCAGAGTTCTGACCGTTTTACTTACCAACTGAATTGTGCTTCTGTCTGTGTCTGTTCTAACATGTTAGAGAGAGAAAATCAGAAAAAGCTGTGAATAGTGAATGAGATATTTCGTTACGAATCTAAAGGGTAAGAAATACCAGTAACACAACTCTTGAACTCTGCATCACTCTCAATTTAAAATAAAGTTTAATAATTTCTGTTAGTGTAATTTTTAAAATTATTGATTAATAAAAATTATTGATTAATAAAAATTATTGTTAATATGGTTTTTGAAATAATTATTTTAAAATTTTATATTTATTGTACATAATAATTTCTAATTGAATAACATAAAATTATTTGATTATAGAAGAAAGGTACTGTGCCTCTTTATATATTATAAATAAAATAAAATAAAAAAATTAGAAGTTAAAAAAATTAGTAAGAGTAAGAAAAGAAAGTGACTAACAAGAAACTAGGTGAGCATTTGTTAAAAAAAATATCGGAACAACTGGAAATTTAAAAACTGATGAAAAATAAAATTGTCTCAAATGTGGACACTAAAATGGGTATTTTCTTTATTATTAGTATAGATATTTTGATCCTAAAGATTGAAAAATTATTCAATAATTTATGTATAAAAATATGCACTTATTTTCTTATGTTAATTTTTTATTCAATGGAAATATCAGAAAGCCAAAACAATATTTTAAACCCCTAAAATTTATTATTATTTTGAAAGTTGGAGCATTGAGAAGTTGGAGCAAAAGAGAAGTGAAGTGGGAAAAAGAAAAGAGAAGGGTATTTGAGGCAAAATGGTTGATGCTTGCAATGCATGTGACCGTGGAAGCTTGTTAACCGTCAGAGCCAAAACAGCTATGCCCCACATGGATTTTGAAGATTTTTTTTCCAGCCACAAAACAGCCTTTGCAAACATAAAAAATTCAAAAGTGGACCTCTTGGCAACTTGAACTGTTTTTAACAATTTTATTACAAAAAACCAGTTATGCCATTAGCGGTTTTTTTTGTCCAAACAATTCAAAAACAGTTAGTGGAACTTGTGCTATTTCCCCCTACCCCTCAGGGTCTATAAATTAGGTGCGACTCCCTCTCAGTTTTCTTCACAACTCTGCTTCACTCCCCATTTCTCTCTTCTGCTCATTCCTTTGACTCCTCATTATCAGGGTATTTCCTTTTCCATTCATATCTACCTGAAGTTAATTGTTCCAACTTTTGAAGAAGAGTACTTCTTCATATACACAAATGCTGTAACATTTGTGTAAGAAGGAAATTTCTGATTTTTTATTTTGTTTTGTTTGGTGTGTTTAGGAAATGGCTCTCACTGGGTTACTCTTGTTGGCCTTTCTCACGATGTTCTCCTCTGCTCATGCCTATGGTGGAGGGTGGACTAATGCTCATGCCACATTCTATGGAGGGAGTGATGCATCTGGGACAATGGGTATGAACTATGAACTCTGCAACAGTTCAAAGCACTAAGTTTTTACATAAAGATTCAATTTTTATCATTTAAATGCTGTTTTTGAAGCATTTTGGAGCACCCCATTTGACTAATTTGTGTGGTTGTGCAGGTGGGGCATGTGGGTATGGGAACCTCTACAGCCAAGGGTATGGAACAAACACTGCTGCTCTGAGCACTGCACTCTTCAACAATGGCTTGAGCTGTGGCTCTTGCTATGAGATTAGGTGTGCCAATGACCACAGGTGGTGTCTCCCAGGCTCCATTGTGGTCACTGCCACCAATTTCTGTCCACCAAACAATGCCTTACCCAACGACAATGGTGGCTGGTGCAACCCGCCTCTCCAACACTTTGACCTAGCTCAACCTGTCTTCCTACGCATTGCTCAATACAAAGCTGGAATTGTTCCCGTGTCCTTCAGAAGGTATAGGTTGCTTAATTTCACTCCTTTCAACGATATAGTCGTTTTTGATTCATTAAATATTTTGGAATTTTTGTTTCTAATAGTCTTTTAGATTCTTCAAGTTTTGGTTAGAGATGGCTCTAGTCTTTATATTGAAACCATTATTTTTTATAATGCTCGAACTCTAAAACCAATTTTGACCAGATTTTGAGGAATCTGAAATGTGTATTATTATCCTTGAATTCTTCAAGTTTTGGTTAAAGTTGGTTTTAGTGCTTATTGAAATTTTAAAATATTGGGATTTGACAAGATTTTGAGGAATTTAAAGCATATATTATCCTTTAATTTTTAGACACCAAAATTATATTTTGAAACTTCATTAAGAACTTATTTTTGCTTTTGTTGGTAACAACAACAATTAAGCTTTGTGTTATTGGTGGATTTGTGTAGGGTGGCCTGCAGGAGAAAGGGAGGGATCAGGTTCACAATCAATGGACACTCCTACTTCAACCTAGTTCTCATCACAAACGTTGGTGGTGCTGGTGATGTGCATTCTGTTTCCATCAAGGGTTCAAGAACTGGTTGGATGCCAATGTCAAGGAACTGGGGTCAGAACTGGCAAAGCAACAACTACCTTAATGGTCAGAGCCTCTCCTTCAAGGTCACAACAAGTGATGGCAGAACTGTGGCATCCAACAATGTTGCCCCATCTGGCTGGTCCTTTGGTCAAACCTACACTGGTGCTCAATTCCGCTAGATCTTGTTGTCACACGCATACCAGTAGTGCTATATAGTATAATAGATATATAGTATTATGTTCTAGGAGTATTATTATTTTTATGACTGGTTAGTGTACTAGGGTATTAGATAGTATGCTACTAGGTGAAGGGTAAGTTTTTTTGGTGATTTTAGAGGCCAGGGAATTAAGATCTAAGAAGGGGCATGTTTTAAATTGCTCCTTCATTTTAATTTTAATTTCTCGTGTCAACAAGTGGGGACCTAATTTTTTAGGCCCCTCTTGATTACTGGGGTGGATTACTCTTTTCACTTTTTCTAAAGTTTTTTTTTTAACCTTCTTGTGGAGAGAAGAAGCTAGTGGCAGTGGACTTTTTAATTAGTTTTTACTATGGGTGAGCTACTAAATTGGAAGAGGTGGACTTTGTTGTGACCACCCGCCAATTAGTATTGGGATAGTCTTATTTCAATCTGGAAGTGTTACTAGTGTTGTTGTTTTTGATTACTGATCCCCTTTTGTAATCAGCCTTGGCTGTGTATGTCTTCGGTTTGTGGAGACTGAATGTAAATTTTCCTAATGGAAAGTTACAGCAATTACTAGTAGTACTACCTCGTCTTTGTTTATTTCTTATCGCTTCGTAGTCTTGTTTGAACAAACAAACAAGCTTTTGGTTTAGTAAGTTTTATATATATATATATATATATATATATATATATATATATATTAAGTTTTAAAATTTTTTATTTTGATGTTTTATGTTCTTAGAAATTTTATTTTAATATATTTTTTTCGTCAATAACTTTAAATTCATTAGTATTTTAAATTTTTAAATAATTAATTTAATAGAATGATGAATAAATTAAACTTCGCGATCTCTCGTTCTCCCTCGCAAGCATCCGACGACGACGAGATCTCAAAGAACCTAAACTCAGATCTGGACAAAAAAACCTTAGATCTAGGAAACTAAGATATGCGAAAACAACGCACGCAGCAATTACCTCTGATCGGAGCTTGGATTTTGGTGACGGGTGGTTTGATTTCATACTTCACTAGCGAGAAACCCGTGCTGACGGGCTCATACTTTAATTTTGGTGATGATTACTAAAATTTTGATTCAAAAAAACTAAATTTTTGATTGAAACTAGAGAATGGAATTTATAAAGGATGTACATATAACGGCAAAAATGGATAATAACTAAAATTAACCCACCAATCATCGAAAAGCAAGGTATAGAAAAAGATAAACTAATGATAAAATGAAGAAAGGTCCAACCTTTTGTCTTGTTGGATTGCGAGAACTCAGATACCATAACAAAAACACATACACCGATATTCAAATCTCATGATACATGCCAAACCAACCTCATGATACAACTGACATGATTAAGCTGCCTTGGTCCATGATAAAAATAAAAATAAAAAAACGTGGCAGTTCCAATCAGAATGAGCAACAAACATAATGATAATTCTATTCACAATGTAAATGAAAAAACAAAGATAATTACTGAAGAAAAAACAAAGATAATGATATATACATTGAACATAATAAATTGATAGTGATGTTCTGCACGAAAACATGAAAACATTAGGCAATCACTATTTTTTTTTAATTTGGAATAAGAGAAAAGGAAAAGTGGTTGGGATTGTTAATGTTGACTTTCTGAACACGAAATGCTGTTGTAAATCGTGTTCTTGCCATCATATTTGATGGGCCCTATAACACAACATTGAATGTAATTAGTTTCAGAACAAAATAGGAAAACAACATATACGAAAGGACAAAAATCGATTCCAAAATGCAAACAACGTATAATGAAGTAATACATAAATATACATAAAGATTGATGATTGGAATGTTAAAAGAAAGAAAAGAAGAAGTTAAACATAAATAAGAAAGAAAAGAAGAAGGATTAGAATGTTAAAGAACTTACCGTATCAGAGAAGAATGATGATTGGGTACTCATACTGTTAAGGGTTGAGTGATGTTTTAGAGAAATGAGAAAAGAAATGAAGAGAACTGTTGGTTATGATTTGATATGCCTGAGTTTTTGTAATTTGTATTGAATGGGCTTTAATTTGGGAACCGCTTTTAAATTGGGAGTCTTTTAGAATTCCCGTACCTGTTTTTTAATTTTGAAAATCCTAATTAATAATTAGGAGGCTTTCACAATTCCCGTAGTCGGTTTCTTTCATAATGGTTAAAATACATTAAGATATTAATTAATTAGGAGGCTTTAACAATTCCCGTACTGGTTTTCCTTCATAATGGTAAAAACAATGATTAGCTTTGATAACGGTGAAAATATATATATATATATATATATATATATATATATATATATATATATATATATATATATATATATATATATATATATATATATATATATATATATATATATATATATATATTAATTGGGAGGCTTTAACAATTTCCGTACTGGTTTTGCTTCATAATGGTAAAAACAATTATTAGCTTTGATAACAGTGAAAATACTAATAAATATTAATTAATTAGGAGGCTTTAACAATTCCCGTACTAGTTTTCCTTCATAATGGTGAAAATAATTATTAGCTTTGGTAATGGTGAAAATATTAATATATTAATTAATTGGGAGACTTTAATGGTGAAAACAATTATTACCTTTCGGCCATATGAAATATGATTAGACGTGTACAACACGAATTCCAATAGAATCTATTGTGGGGATATTGAACAATTTACACGGTACCTTGAAAACTACGTCAGCATTGATATGAAGCTTTAAATTGGATGTGACTGTCCTACTTCGCAACTTGCAACCTCATCAAAGTATGACCTTCCATATTCAAAAATTCAAAATTCAAATTCGTTATTAAAATAATACTTAATGACTATTTTCGAAAATAAAACACATAAATGTTGTGACGAAATTGAATGATAATCCAAAAATTGAATGATAATACAATAAAATGAAAATGAATTTAATAGTAATTACAAATAAAAATTATGATAGCAAAGTCATCAGCTATAGGAGCAAAATTGAAAATCAAAATGCAAGAAATATGGGTATAAGAAATGACAAAGTAATAATAATAAAAATAACAAATTTGTCCCTCTTAGCAACTCATTCAGAAGTGAATTATGACAGTCTCCAAATGGGGATTTCTTTGCAAGATATGAGTACAAATTAATGCACACGTGGCATTATGATGAAGAACTGACATGAACACTAAGATGGACAACAAAATTTAAGCAAAAATATAACTGAGACTTCAAATAATAATTTAACCAAATCGATCTACAACAAAGGATTGACAAAAAAAATGTAAGCCTATGTGAGCGGCAAATCAGAAGACCAAAAAAAGTAAGTACATGATATACATGGTGTACCAAAAGATAAAATAAGGATAAAATATGCTAAGGTCTAAGGTTGTGTGATGTATCCAGTCAAACAGATCTGCACAATCGCAAACATGAAAATGAAAATAAAGTTATGAAGGTTTGTCTGGCAAGTCGCTCAGAACGCAAACATTGCAAACATGGAGATCGAAGGTCTTTAAAAATGTAAGCTTGTGTCTTGCAATACATCAGAAAACCAAGATGGAATACAATTGAAACCGTTTGACTTGTAATACATCAAAACAAGAAAAAAAGGTAACAATTTGCTAAAACATGAAGAAAACAATAATGTGGCCACAATATAACAATAAAATGAACAAAACATGTTGGGAAACTTGCAGAACGGACATCAACAAAGCATGGTGAAGGCCTTCTTTCTAGGACATCTTTGCAGAACAGACATGAGCATTTAAGCAATTAAAAGAGAATTAAAAAACAAACCTGTAGTTAGGTTTGTGGGACAGCGTTAACGGCCTTTATTGTGCTTCACTTATCGTTTTTGCCTTCTTTGTTGTTCTCGACCATCATGCAACCAAATAAAAACGTGTATGTAATGAGTTGCTAAGAAGGTTGTTCATGATGCAGATGCAACATGAAAAGGTAAATTAACGAAAACTCATATACCCTAACAAAAATGCATACACCGATATACATCTAAAAATGAAATTAACCCTTTCAAACTGGAAAATGGAATTTATAAAGGATGCACATATAGCGACAACAATGGGTGACAGACAAAATTAACCCACCAAAAATCGAAAAGCAAGGTATAGGAAAAGATAAACTAATGATAAAATGAATAAAGGTCCAACCTTTTGTCTTGTTAGACTACGAAAACTTAGATACCATAACAAAAACACATACACCGATATTCAAACCTCATGATACATGCCAAACCAAGCTGAAAACGAATTTCAGGCTTAATAAAAACGTGAGAGCAAATCGAAACGGGAGAGAATTCAAAACCCACAATCCAAAAGACACAACGGAAATGGAAAATGGAAAACTGGAAAGGCGTGCAGCAATGGAAAGCGTGAAACATCAAAAAGAGTAAAAAATTAGAAAACGCACATTGGTAACTGAAGGGGTACGCAGAAAACGACGAAAACAATTAATGGCAAGTGAAAAGACATTTCTTCTTGGCTTCCAGAAAGACAAATACCATAACGTTAAATAATTTAAATTCTAATAATAATTGTTAACAAACATAAAATTATAAAAAAAATGGAATATCATTTTACTATATGAATAATGGTCTAAAGTAGAATTATCTCTCGTACATAATATTTATGATCTTTACTATCAAAAATTAATATTAATTACTATAATTTAATTAACTATATATATATAAACTATTATTGTAAATAAATTATATTTTCTTAAATTATAAAAATATAATTTAAATTTTATTGCTTAAACAATAATTTTATGTATTGGACACTTTTCAATTAGGCATGACAAAGAACACAAACTCACAGAATCCACTTCACCCTATCCTCACTTTAATGGAAAAACCTACTTTCACTGCTTATGGATATTATTTGATTCTTTTAACGAGGACGGGGATGAATATCTAACTATTAGACTCTATAATATTTTGCTTTAATGTATGTATTGTTAGCTAATATATTTATTACAAAATAATTTTTTTCTCTATAACTTATTTTTTAAACAAATATATTTCAAACATGGGTGATGTACTATGTTTTGTTATGAGAGATGAGTCTTGTTGTGTGGAGCTTTGGTTTAGGACATACTTTGGTGAGGAGAGCTCATTTCCTTTTCTTTCCCCTTTTTATGAGCATCCCTTGTATCAATAGAGTCATTCTCATCTTTTTCTCTCATAAAACCTAGAGCCCTCTTTCTCCTCTTCTTTAAAAAATTCTCAATTCTTTCATGTTCTCCTCCACCCTCAAGGAGCTTTCTCAAGAATAGGATTTGGCCTCTCTTCAAGACAAGTGTTCTTCCTTGTTCCTTAAGCTTGTGTCTCCATTGTTAAATGTTGAGCTCTCTTTCTCTTTTCCTTGTGTTGACCCACAATGGGTATATCTGCAAATCCTTTTTTGTGTTGGTTTTGATCAAGTTTCCATGGGTATTGTGAGGTGGTGTTGCTAAACTTGAGGTTTCCCCTTTCTCTCCTCTTCTCAAGAACCTAAGCACGAAGACCCATAGGTAAGGAAAACTCCCCCTTTTTCCTTGTTTTATGACGGTTTTGGATTGTTTGTTTTAGTGATTAGAATCCCAAGGGTTAACTACTGATATGCTAATTGTGAGTATGGATGCTTGTTCAGCCATTAATGAGGTTAAAAGCCCAGATTTTTAAAGAACTTTCCTTGCAAATTTTCAATTTTAGATGAGCTAAAATTTGTATCCGAAGCTAAATTTTGATAGAATTGGGTTTATGATAATTTAGTTGAGCTACAAATTTTAGCTAAGCTAAAATTCGACATAATGGGATTTGCATGGATTTAGCTAAAGTTATGATCTTTAGCTGAAGCTAAAACTTAAATGGAATTGGATCTGCACGAATTTAGCTCAAGCTAAAAAAATTTACTAAGCTAAATTTTGTGGCTTAAGCTAAATTTAGGCAAGATGTTTTATTCATCCTTTAAACTTTCACGAGAGTTTCTAAACCAATTCCAAGTTCATATAAATGATTTTATGAGTTCTTATTATTGTGTTAAAGTTGGTTATAAGTTGAGATTATGGAATTCATCTTAATATGTGGTTTTAGTGAGGTGGTTATAAGAATTTAAGGTGTGGATGGTCTTATTTTGCTTAGGGAACCAGGGATAAGTTCATGAATTTGATGAGTATGAGTAAGTGAATTAATGATGTGATGCATATTATGTGATTGTTTGAGATATGACCATCTTATAAATGTTTAAGTAAATGTAGTAAGTTTGTCTTTGAGAAAATGTCTTTGTTTATTGAGATTACCCTGTTGCTGTTCGAGATATATATGGTTTGATGAGATGATGATGATGAATGATAATCTTGTATTGTAATTGTCCCCATGTGTTAGAAGGGTTAGTTATGTCTTTTGGGAATGTTTTATTGGAAAATGGTATACTTTGGAAGGTGAATTTCATGCCAGAACTCTGCCTCACTAAAGCGACCCGGCAGTCTTGCCTTGTAGGGTATCTTCCTAAGTATCACCCCTAAGTTTTGACCTTGAATGACATGTTAGAAAGTTGAGAACTACCTCCCAAGAGGATTAGGGACCCTTTTAATGTATATGGGACTAATTGTTGTTGGGGATGAAACTTTGATCCTTGAGAAGTGCCATAGTGAGATGGCAAGTACAAAGGTGTCATATCTCAAACCTCAATGGAATCCAAATACCATATGATGTGTATTTGTTGTTGGTGGATCTTGTATTCATTGAGATCGAGCATAGGGAGATGGCAGGTACAAAGATGTTATATATCGAACCTCAAGGTATCCAAGTTGAAAGTGTAAATGTCCATGGAGCAAAGTTTGTCTTTGGTGTTTATTAATGGTATGCTTGGTGGGGATGATTGGTAGACTCATGGTGATGATGATTGATAGTGATGTATGATGTTAATTCTTGATGGTGATTGAAAATGAGATGCCCTGTTTATGTGAGATGAATTTATTACTTTATTTATTTTCTAATATTATGATTTAAAGATGACAAAGCTTGTATATTTGTTAATTGTCGAGGTTTTAAATTGCTTTAAGTATGTTCATTTTTTGTCAGCTTACCCTTGTGTGAGGATCTCAAACTTCAACCCCGTGAGAGCAGATGGTTAGGAGGTGGACCCTTTTATTGGAGGCATCAAGGATCGACATGCTTGGACGTAAAGACACGAACCTTCTTGTGTTTTCCTTTTTTAGTTTTATGTATAGAGGTTTATTGGCTTAGATGTTTAAGATTTATCTCTTTAAGAAGTTGTATATGTATATATAGTTTGTATTGAGTTGTTTTGATGTTTTATCTTGGGATACATGTTGATGTGCCATGGGGTCATGTGGTTTTATTCAGTTGATTCTATATATATGAACATTTTATGCTGAAGTTGTTTGTTTAGCTTTTGGCTTTTGAAAACGAGAAAAATTCACAAGTATTTTTGTAAATAAATTAATGGTTTAATTACTCATTTATTTTCTATAGTTTCCAAACTTATCCCTTTTAGTCCATGTAGTTAATAAGTGGATTTTTTAGTCCTTGAAGTTACATTTTAATTTCCAAAAGATCCTTGCCATTAAATTTTTTTTAACTCCGTTAGTTAAAGAATTTTAACGGTAGAGACTTTTTGGGAATTAAAATATAAACTTCATGAACTAAAAAAATTTAGTTATTGAGTATAGGAAATAAAAGGGATAAGTTTGGAAACTATAGGGACTAAATGGATAATTAAAACTAAATTAATTAAAGAGCTTAAAATAAAGTAAAATAAAGTCTTCTGCCTTGTTAGTTTTGAGTTATCATGTAGTAGAATTAGGTCGTTACAAGTACCAATTTCTCACTTAAAAATAACAAAAAAAAAAAAAAGAATGCAATGAAAATATAAATGAGAGAAACATAAAGATAGAACAAACACTTTACTAGTAAGATATAAAAACTACTATGAATTTGGGGGAGTAAAGTATAACTTTGTCTCTAATATACAATTGTTTTGCCTAACTCGGTAGGTTGAACAATGCACGTGAGTTGTTGTAGACCCTCTAGTATCTATATTTAATATTCCTACAAATAAAAAAAATTCATGTGAATGCCTCCAATTAACAAAGTAGTGTATATTACTTTCTAGAGGTGTATATTACATGATTAAACAAATAAAACATGTGAGTGTTTGTTTTAACACTAAAAGGAATGTAAGTGTCATTTAAGAAAATCTTCAAGGAGTAATTTCTCTTTTATAAGTTACAAAGTAAAACTTTAATTTGATTAAAGAAAAATACTATTAAACATTTTTTGTCCTAACTGTATTTTGTAAAGCATAGACTATTTTTATTTGAACTTAAATAATAAAAATGCGGGATCTAAGATTTAGCTTATAAATGGATCCATGTGTAATGAAAATCATTTGTAGGTTTGACATTTATTGAGTTTATTAGATCAAAACTTTAGTAGTCCTCTTCTGATTTAATCCAATTTTTTTGTGAAAGTCTGGAACGAGTAAAAAAATATTAATTAATGGAAAGTATGTTATACTAAATCACTCATCATGTGCAATAAGTTTTAGATTATGCAATTAACTTGTCTATTAGAAAAGCAATAATGAAACCAAAGTTCACCCAATAAACCTTATATTCAATTTCATACCCTCACATAGAACATTTGATTTCTTAAAAGTGTGACAAATTAAAAGGATGTACAAGTAACTTATATCTTTTATACTTTGTAAAAAAAAATAAGTCACGTTCCCAATGAAATTATGACCAAGTAAGAAAACTAAACACAACTTATTTACAAGAAGCAAATACAACATTGAGTTTTGGACAAGAAAGCAATCAATGTGAATTGACTCTCAAATACTATTTTGTTGTATTTTATCATATATACATGTAAGAAAAAGAAATGTGGCATGCTTTCATGCATTAGCAACCTTCACACCCATGATATAAGGTGAAAGCAGAAACAACCAAAAGAGAACCTATTATTGGTAATTATTAAGAAGATCTAATATAGCATTCCTCTATCCTGTCCTGGATCCATTTCAATTACTGAATGAATGGTTTTAAGGCAGGTTTAGCGGTTGAATAAGGCCACACAAAAATTGGTTGGTTACTTCCTATATTTGCATAAAACTTATCCATTGAGGCAAAATTCTCCAAGGATGTGAAGTTTCTCAAATGAAACTGAAGTTCTCTATCATCAACCTCAACAGTAGATGAAGGGCCCAAACCATAGTGAATCAGTTTGGTTGCTGCACTCAAAAATTGAAGTTTATAAGTAATGGTTGGACTCTAAGTTAGTGCCATCAAATTCAGACATAAAAGTATAGGGTGCATTGCATATTATGTTTATGTTCAAGTCCAATGATTTTTTTCTTTTAACAAATCTCTTCATTCTTCAATCTACTAGGGTTATTCTAGTAATGATGCTTAAGTTCAAAACATGTTTATAAAAAAGGATGAATTTAAAGGACAAAATGCCACAAATATATTTATGTATGAACCTTTGAACATATTAATAACAAATATTTTCCTATTATAATGGGCTAAAACAGTTACATCATGTTTTGACAAAAATAACAGTTTGAGAATAATGCAATAGTATTAAAAACTTCAAGAGTTGTGGAGAGATAAGAACCTCAAACCATTATGAGAAGAATAAAGGGGAGGAACTATTAGTAAAAGATCTATTTGCAACAACTAGGGGATAGAACAAACCTATAGATTGCAAATATTTAACCAAAATAGTAAAAAAAATGCTACATCGTTATTAATTTATTATACAATTTGAATATTATCTTGACTAAAAATCTTCAAATTCATGAAGTGAGAGTAGGTTTTCCAGACTTAGTGTAACTTATATAAATGTTCTTTAAGGATGCAATGCTTAACTATATTTAAATGAACTTAAATAGTTATAGTTGTATTTGTCAATAATTAACTAAAAGCCACAAGAAAAAGAGGCACACACACATACATATGGAACATGGAGGGATTTTCAATCCCAAGAACATTGCTTCAATTATTTGATGTAAAATTTACAATCCTTGACTGCTTAGTCAAGTTGAATTTGACTTGACAAACTATGTAGTAGATATGAGAAAATTGCTTCAAGATTCTATATTTAGAATTTCTTTGAATAAAACAACATAAAGTTTAAATACCATTCAACCTAAATATTTTAAAAAATATAACAAAAAAATAAATAGATGCTAGGCTATATCATAAGTGAAAATGTCTAGAATAACTCTTAATAGGTTATGGTATAATATTGTTTTCGTCATATTCAAAAAAAAAAATTGTAACTCCTATAAGCACAACAATAGGAAATTCGCATACACAAATATTATGAACTTGTGGGCCTAGAAAATTACGAAGCTTGGAGAGCATTGCACCTTTTCTCTCTTGTAAGTTACTAATGTGTTCTAGTTGGCTATCAAAAGTTGCAACTATCACAAGGAAATCATGTAGCATGAATGCTAGAAGAATAATCACATAAAAAAGGTATTGCTATATAAAACCAAAGTTCATTTTAGTGGAGCTTGCCTGGGCATATAATTGCTCATCAAACATAGTAACACCACAAGGCCCTGATGTGGAAGCCCAATCATGGTGATTGTTAGAGTCATAACCAGATCTAGGTGCTTCAAAGCCTCCATTAACATGATAATCTACAGGATTTTCATAAGGGTTGATCTCTGCAGTTGGTTGAAACTTCAAATTGTTCGGTAAATTAAAATTGTAAGGTAGGTATGGAAAATGCCCATTTAATTGTAGCCTCATTGGGGCAGTATTGCTCATATCACTAAGGACTCCATTTTCTTGTGCTGAGTTTGACATGTCATTCTTGATACTTGAGCCAAGATAACTGACATGACTCCCAAAAGATGAACTTGTAGATCCCTCTACATCTCTGAGGATAAGGCAAATAAGAGGTGTTACAAATATGTAACCCCAAAGATTTTTTCAATAGCTATGAACCATCATCATCATTTATGTGTCCTTTATACAAATTTGTATGCAAAAGAAAACAAGGTGTTGATCATTTGGATTAAAACATTGTTCTAATTAGATAATTGAGTTTGATACTATAAGATAATCACTTTACACCCTTGCAATAAAATATTCTTCAATAATGATTAATAACAAACATAAATAGGTTTACCAGACTAAGATAAATATCTAAGAATAAATTTTGAAGCATTGAATATATTTCTACTTTAGAAAAGAGAAATAGTAACAACATATTTTCTAACATACTTTTTGAATACTTTACTATTGGTTGAAAATTATAAATTTTAGTGAACTTCACTTCGCAGTTAACGAGTCCCTCTCTTGATTTTATAGTTTTCAATAAACTTTAACTAAAAAGATGGTGTGTGCTAGAGAGTGTGTTTCATGTAATCCTCTTAAAAAAATAACTCACTTGTGGAGAAACATGTTTGAGTCCTCGGGTAAAACTATATTGTGGTTATCATCATTGGCAATCCATGACAAAGGTTGCAGTTGTTGCTCTACACTCATTCTAAAAGGAATATTCATTTCGTTGAACTGAAAGATAAAAATACTTTAGCTTAATATCATACCTATAACATTGAAACCAGTTTTGGAAAAGAAAATTAATTATCACCTAAACAATTTTTTTACCTGATTATTGCATTGTAGCGACATAAGTTGTTGCTGTTTTTTTATATTTTCCTGCCACATCAAACTGAGATTTTAGACATGAAATATAGCCAAAAGCTTAAATAATACAATATTGAGGATATAATGTCTTTCTACAATGCTTTGGTTCAATAAATAACACGTGTTACTAGGTTCTGGAAACTTTGGAGGGCTCTAAAGTTTAAATTGAAAAACATATTTATGTTGCTTCTTTTTCTTCACTTTTATTTGGTTTGTGATTTTTTCTTAGTTTAATGAAACTATCATGAATGTTTCGTTGACAACTATAAAAGTTGAAATTGTATCTTTTCCTTGATTCTTCGAACCTTTCAACCAATTTATCCACATAGACAAGATAGCATCATAAAGAAAATTATCGATTACCCTAGGACCATGATGATAAACTAAACTCATAAAAGTATCTTTGGAAAAGCAGCACAAGTGATGGGATAATAGTGTATACCTTACGGGTTCGAATTTGATTAAGTGACTCTCTAAGTGAATTTTCCATTTGTCCTAGTTGATCCACATTGCTTATTTTATCAAACTCAGTCCAATGACTGCATAATCCAACGACAAATAAGGAGTTTAATAGGCAAGTCTTTAATATGACTTTTAAGGTAGTTATTATTAAAGTGAACCAACTTACATATATGATAGTTTGTAAATAAATGACAGTGTAAAAAAATTTTACATTGTCAATGCATATACTATTTATTCATAATGAGCTTAATAGACATGCAATATCAATATAAAAGTTTTTACACTTTAAACTAATGAAAATAATCATTGATGTCACTTTAAGGTAATTATTATGTTAGGAAGTCCCACATCGTCTGCCTCTGTTCTTGGGGTGCAGCTTATATATCTGTTGGACAACTTTACTTAGTGGCAATTGGTTTTAAGTTGAAATCTAACATGGTATCAGAGCTTATAGTCCGTCTTAGTTGTAAGATGAAGCCTTACATCGGGTAGGAATGGTTGTTCATGTTCCATTGGTGTAATGTAAAACTTTTTACATTATCAACCAATCAAAAATCATCCTTAACATGACTTCTAAGCTAATTATTAAATTTGTAAGAATAACTTGCTGCAACAAAAGGACAATCACCAATTTATGAAAATCTAGCTTAAGAAGAAAAAATCAACCTTAATCTCTTATGAGTTTCAGAAATTTGAGTTTGTAATAGCCTGGCTTGATTACTCAAATCCTGTCCAATGTCAGTTAGTGATTTATAACAATAACCATCTAAATGAACAAAGTAACAAATAATTTAATTGTATGGGTACCTCAATAGTTTGACTACTGTAACAAACAAAGAAAAAATATGTTTTAGTGTTTGAATCTATATAAATAACCAAATCCTTTAAAAGAACAATAATTGAAATAGTGTAACAGTGACATACCTTGTACCCATAAATTCTTGTACATTTACATCATGATCTAACTTCTTAAATGTTTTCTTCAGTGCCTAAATTCTCAAATGGAGACAACTCATTAATAAGAAGCATGATAATTTTAACAATTAATACTTTCAAAAAGAGAAAAAGAACCACGTATAATACGATATAGATTAGATATGGACATTGAGTTGCAAGAAAACACTTACTTCAAGAGTTTCTAACTTCCTGTTGCAATCCATTGGAAAACACTTTGTTAAATTATTATATTACTAGGAGAAAATATATTATATGAATGTGTGTGTAAAAGGATTTCAATTGCACCTTTTTGCCCTTTCTTGAGGAGTTAGTTGACCAAACTTCGCAATAACCTCCTCAAAGTTACTAAATCCACCAAAGAGGGAGAATGAATAATTAGAAAGATAATAAGGGTATAAAATAACAATATATAAATTTTCCAATAATAGATCATAAAGTAAGGACATCAAAATAGAAAAAAACTTTAAGCAAACTCAAAAACTTTATATTTTTAACCAATTATAAGTCATCTTATATATAACTTTTTAAGTATTTAATATAAAACTTAACAATTTTAATGTATATAACAATTTATAATTAGATAACAGTATAATCTTAGTATATATGGAGGTTCAAATACGAGGAGGAGAGTTATAAGGGAGTGGTGTTAGAAGGAAAATATGGTGTTTTGAATTTAGATGATTACTTACCGAGGGTATTCACTTCTAGAGGATCTACATGGAGGTGTATGATTTAATTAAAACCGGTGAGATTAAGGAGGGGGAGGGAGTGGTTAAAAAAACATTTTAAGTGTTTTGGGAGACAAAGGTTTAGTGAGCTTTTTGCATGCTAGATTGGTTGGTCTCCTTGCTTGGACTACAAAATATTAGAGACTATATGTTAATTCTAAATAAAAACAAGCAACAATTGTTGAGATGGGGGTGTGGAGGGGAGACAAGTGGTGTTGGCCACTATGTTGTAGGTGAGACTAGTTTTTGTTGGAGAATGAGTTGGTAAGAAATATGTGGAATGACATTGGTAATCATGGCCAAATAAAGGGAAAGATAGATGATTGGGCTTGGCACTACAATTTGGAGTTTAAATGTGGTCAAACATGTCTATGATATGTTACACAATTACAGGGAGGTAAATTGGGAAAAGTTTTTGAAAACATGATTTAGACATGATTTAGACTAGGGATAATTTGATCAGAAGGTGAGTTATAACAACAAGTAACAATTTCAATTGTGTTTTCTATAACAACCAATTGGAAACTACTACCCACCTATTGTTTGGTTGTTGCTTTGTAGTGGAGGTATGGAGAAAGTACTATTCATGGTTCAAGGACACTAGGGTGCTGCCAAAGGAATTTATTTTCATTTTTGGCAGCATAGATGTGGTTTTTACAAGAAGAAAGATGCAAAAGTTTGGTGGGTGGTGTTGCTATCAATAGTTTGGTCCATGTGGACACACTAGAATGACATTTTGTTTTGTAACGAGACCATTGATTTGGACTCTATTATTAACAATGTCAAGTTTAGATCATGGACCTAGATTAAATGAAAAATGAAGGGTTAGGTGTTTCTTTGCATGCTTGTTGCATCGAACCATACTTTTGTTTGATGTAGCTTCGCAATCACATTGACAAAATACAATTGCTTTTGGTTTAGCTAGGAGATCAACATTTTATGACTTTACTAGACTGTGTTTTTGTTCTAAGGGGTCAAAGAATACAACTTTTTTTACACTTTGTCATCTTCATGTTATTCTTATTATGCAATTTTGAGGCTTCTGGGTTGTTATATAGGTTGGAAAGCATATGGCCAGTAGTGGGAAGGTATATTTTGTAATGTGTAATGTTGTTTTGGTTTGTATTAAGCACGTCTTGTGACAAAGCAAATCCAAACTTAGTAATGAAATATTCTATTTTGGTTTGCAAAAAAAAACAATTTGTATAATATGGTGTTCTAGTAATACATAACTATGAATGTAACTATATATGATATGATGACACAATTTGAATGCTAGACTTTACCTGTGCCTCCCCCTACATAATGAAGGCTTTCCATTTGGTGCAAACATAAGAAGTATAATATCTATATCACAAAGTATAGATATTTCAGCAGCTTTTTTCATAATCCCATTTTTCCTTTTAGCATATGTTGCTTGGCGACCATTGGTGTTCTCCAACCTCTTTATCTTTAGCTTTACCCTACCCATCCTGCACATTATATATATATATATATATATATATATATATATATATATATATATATATATATATATATATATAGTTAATAGCCATAATAACCTTAATTATCCTTCATTATTTACAAAAAGATTCTACGATTGGTGTTCTCTAGCGTGAAAAGAATTCAACATAGATCCTCCTAGAAGAACTTGCATTGCATGTTTCCAGATAGCAATCTCAACACACCCCATGTTGCAAAATTATGTTCATTTTGACACATATACACATGCACTTTCCCCATATAGATTGAAATGGATTATGGATTCTCATCCTTCCACATTTCAAAACCAATGGAGGAACTTGAATTATAATAATAATAAAACAAACAAAATGACCAACAATAACAACATGCAATATCATGATTCATATACCCTTTTATTAGCGTTTTGGGTGCTGACAAGGTAAAAGGTAGAATGTAAACAATTCAGAGAAAAAAATTAACAAGAAAAAAAAAATAGATGAAAGAATATAGAAACTCACACAAACAATGAAGTTCAATATAATAATTTAACTAATAAGATTCACAAGCCAAGCGTGTAGAATGCAGCAGGGACAGGTTGGTTGACAATGGCAATGGAAGATTTCAGAGAGAAGAGGAGAGAGATTACATATAGCTTACGCTAACATGTTTGGGTGACCGAGAAAATCGGTCATTAAGGCATGCGAGAGAATCGGGAGTTGAAGAGCGTTAGAGATCTTGTTTCATTTTTTCACACCAACAATTACAATTACAAAACAAAAATATGAGAATCATCCTTTTCATTCACTTTGCAACTTGTATTACTTTCTCCCTCTCGACCTCTATGAATCATGCAAAGCACTTACAAAGTTTACATCTTATTCTTGCCATACAAAAATCTCGTAGATTTTAATAAATAAATAAATCCTTGGGTATCAACTTAATTTCAATTTAAACTCTTTCATAGTTGGCTTTAAGTCTCAAAATTTTGCATGTTTTTTTTTCATATTTTTATTTTTATTTTTAATTATGTGAAATATCCATGTTATCTTTATATTATTTAGATCAAATAATTATGTATATATTTAAGACTTTATTTCGTGTTTTGTTTATTTATGTATTTGCATATGAATTGAAGTTGAGTTTGGATTGAAGGAGTATAGATGATTAATGAAGTATATATCCTCTAAATTTTAAGATTAAGAAATTAGAATAGTAGACTCTAGCAAAAAAAATATATTAAATTCTTATTGTTGGAGTTCAAATGTAAGGTGATCCCACGTCGAGTAGAAATGAAAAACTTAAGCACCATATGAGTGAGGAGAAGATCCATAAATTCGAGTCTTAAGATTTTGAGTCAAGGTGTGGTATCATGTTCACTTATATGGTTGTTCATATCTCATTGGTGTTCTAAAAGTTTAGAAATTCTTTCATTGGTTTTCAAGTATATGAAGTTCTTCTAATTCCTTAATTTGTATTTGTCTTCTTTTGTTAATCATAGAATTATTTTAAATAAATTTTAGAAATTCTTTTTGCTTATTAATTTGATTTATTTTTATTCATATAATCTTAGATTTTATGAAAATTATTGAAAGGTGAATTTTAACATTTGAAATTGTAAAATAGAACCTACATAGTCAAATCACGAAAGTAGTTTTCACCATTTGGATTTTTTTTTAATTATCATAAATCTTAATGTTTTTTCATGAGCTTTTATTACCACAAAAATTAATAAAGATTAATCTAATCAAGTACATTATCATGATTTGAAAAGAAATCCATGCCCAAATTAAGAAAATTCATTCATAAATAAATCTAACATAATAGAGAAACAATCTTAAAAACCTAATAATTCCCACTTAATAATACATCCATTTATTATGTTGAATTTTCTCTCATTCTATATTTAAACTCGTGCAATGCATGAGTTATTTAAATGTGAAAAATGATAAATCACATGATATTCTGATTTATCTTGAAATTCTTCATATTTGAAAATTGTATAGGCATCCATGCATGTAAATAGGTGAAAGCAATATAATTAAGACTTAGTTTATTTAAATAAACTTCATGTGTGTGTGTGTGTTGTGTACCAAAAATGAGATTGATCAAACAAAACCATAATCTTCATTAGGGTGATCACTTCAACTACTTACTAGGCATGCTAAGTTTAAGATTCTTCCAAACTAAATCAGGACGAATTATTGGACAAGTAGCCTCAATAACTTAAGGGGGGTGAATTAAGTTTCACAATTTTCCCACTAACAAACTTTAACCCCCAATTTAAATGATATGCTTAGAATGCAGAAGAAGAAGAAGAAGAAGAAGAAGAAACAATCAATTTAATAATGTTCTTTTAAATGCGTAAGATAAAATTGATTGCAATAAAATAAATGAGATAAGGGAAGAGACAAATGCAAACTCGATTTATACTGATTTGGCCACTTAGATTTTTACTAACTTTGTAAAAATCCTTTTTACAACTTTTGAACACCTGAGAAATCTATTTCCCTTGTGTTCAGGAAACTTCACAATTCAAGAGACAACCAGTCTCTTGATTACAACTGACTTTCTGAGATGAGCAGAAAGATTTCTCTCCTTTAGAGTGGATGATACAACTTGAAGTTCCTAGAGGAATTTCTCTCTTTTAGAGATGATAATACAATTTGAAACTCTTGGATGAACTCTCAATATATTTGCAAGTGTTTTTCCAAGAGTTGTTGAGAGAGCATTTGGCAATGAAGTTCTCTTAGAATATCTCTCTCTTTTAGAGAAGAATAATACAAGATGAAGATCTTATAAGAATCCTTAATGATTTTGCAAGTGTTTGGCCAAAGGTTTTCTTGTGAGAGGATAAGACAATGAATGTTCTGAAAACTCCAAAGAATTTTGAGTATAAGTCACATATTTATAGGCCTTTGGTGACCTTTCAAAAAACTTGTGAAGACTTGTGACTTTTCAGAGTTATTTTCAAAATTTCCTCACTGGTAATCAATTATAGATATGTGGTAATCGATTACACAATTAATTTTGAGGAGTTATGACTCTTCAATTTGAATTTTAAAATTTCGTGACTGGTAATTGATTACACAATTGTTGTAATCGATTATTACGTATACGCTACAGGCCACCGCCGCCACGGAACATCCGGTGACCCACCAGTACCACATCCTCCTTCCTTTTCATCTCCCAGGTCATTAACTCTGTTCTCTTCCAATGACCAGCGTCAGAGGTATTATTCCCAATTCTCCAATCGTGTCATTCTTGACCCTAAGTACTTAGATGTTGAATTCTTTGATGGTGAAACATTTCATTGCTACCAAGTGTTTCAAAACTCTGAATTAGTTGAATTTATGTCTTTGAAATTGCCTTATTATCCTAAATTAGTTAGAGTCTTTTACAATAATCTAAAAATTCAAGATGGAGTTATTTTTTATGAGGTGCATCAAATTCCTATTATTGTTGATTAATCCTTATTTTATTCATTGACTAAACTGAGCAGTCAAGGTGTTCCTTTTGAGGGCACTTTAGTTTATGACTGGAAACATGTTTATTCGAGTCATGATGCTCGTAAAATGGTCTGCAATGACAATGCTAATATGACCGGCAGATTGCTTGTTGGGTCATTTACCTTTGAGTGTCGCATCATGCACTACGTTCTTTGTCGAATTTTGCTTCCTAGGTCCACTAATCTTACTCAGGCCTCTAAGGAGGATTTAATCTTGTTATGGGCTCTTCAAACTGGTTGTCAGATTGACTGTGCCCATCTTGTTCGGTACCGAATGCATAAGGCATTACGGGTCAATGCACTTCTTCCGTATCCTCATCTAGTTACTTTATTTCTCCAGCATTTCAATATCCCCTCAGAAGATGAACCTTTTGTCAAGGTTAAACGGTCTTTTGCTATTGGTGTTGGTACTGTTACATCTTTTGGATATCAGAAAGATATGGATGGCCAATGGGTGTGTAAGTAAGACCTGCACTCCCATTCCCGATGAACGTACACTGTCTCCACCACCGCAATGAGATACATCTTCTTCCCTCTTGACTGAAGTCCTCACTGAGCTACGGGATCTTAGAGCTTTTGTCGGCGATCGCTTTGATACAATGGACTCCCGTATCACCCATCTTGAAGACAATATGAGTTTCATCCGGCGTTGCTTTGATCCACCTGCCGATTCTTAGATGTTTCTAGTATTCTACGTCGCTCATTCTCTAGACATTTTTACTATTTTGCCTTGTATTTTGGCTTTAGTTATTTAGTACTTTAGTTAAATTTTGGATGTTTTGCATTTGATTGCTTTTTGCTTTGGATATTTAGTTTGTGATTTGCTTTGGTTTTTGATCCAAGTCAAGATCAAGAAATCAAGAGATACGATTAACAATTAGTCCAATATATGTTAAAAGAATCCCTTAAAAGAGATTGCAAAGGTTTGGCCTTAAGTTAATCTTTCAAAACACCTTACAAAGTTTTTAAGTAAAATTCTGTTTTGAAAAATATGTTTTTCTCTCTGGTAATCGATTACCAGAGGCTATAATCAATTACCAAAAGCAAAAATAGTTTTAAACAGTTTTTAGAAAATATTTAAATTTGAATTTTAAATGTGTAATCGATTACTATTCACAAAATTTTGAAATTCAAATTTAAAGAGTCATAACTCCTCAAAATTAACTGTGTAATCAATTACCACATATCAATAATCGATTACCAGTGAGGAAATTTTGAAAATAACTTTGAAAAGTCACAACTCTTCACAAGTTTTTTGAAAGGTCACCGAAGGCCTATAAATATGTGACTTGTATTCGAAATTCTTTAGAGTTTTTCAGAACATTCATTGTCTTATCCTCTCACAAAAAAACCTTTGGCCAAACACTTGCAAAATCATTAAGGATTCTTATAAGATTTTTATCTTGTATTATTCTTCTCTAAAAGAGAGAGATATTCTAAGAGAACTTCATTACCAAATGCTCTCTCAACAACTCTTGGGCAAACACTTGCAAATCTATTGAGAGTTCATTCAGGAATTTCATCTTTTTGGCATCATCAAAAGCTTCATACAACATATGCATCTACACGAATGACATCCAAAAATTCATCAAAATGCTTAAAACATCCACAATTTTATTCAATTTTCTTACTCCATCATGTTAAGTTATTTTTCTCCTAATAAAGGAATTACTTATATTATTCTCATAATAGAGGAGATGACTTTTGTGTAAGAAATGAAAGTTGTGTAACAAATTATGTGATCAATGGAATCCCGTGAAATTCTTGAAAGCATTATAGCTTATTATCTTTTTAATATGCTCTGCACATACTAACAAGTTGTTGGTTCGGGTGGTCCTGCACTCGATACCTGTAAACAAAGTCTCAGATTCGAACCTTATGAATGGAAAAATATGACAGAGTGGGTAGACCTCACTAAATGTGATCAGTCAAATTCCCCAATGGAAATTAGTCATCAGCAAAGCTAGTGGATACTTCGCATCAATGTCATGGTGACAAAAAAAATGTTGTACACATGTTATGTCTATAGCCTGCAATTGGAGTAAAGTATGGGTGCAACAACCAAGTAGGATAAAGGTAAAATAATATTCCATAGAACACTTTATGTTCTATGTGTTGCATATGTTTATCTTATATTAGTTCATTTTCTGCAAACTAAAGTGTGACAAATCTACTCCTTCTTCAACTAACTTGTTTCAAGGACTATGTTGCACATCAGCTTGTCTGATCTTAATTTCAACTAGAGACTTGGATTTTGATAGGGAGGGGATGTTAAGCGATTGACAAGTGAACCAAATCGCACAAGTAGTAATAAACAGTAAGCCCAAGTGTCATATCCACAGAGACTTTGCTTGTACTAAGTAGTTCGTGTGAACCAAGTTCTAAGCGACTAAATAAAAAGAATTGATTCATTTTTAGAATAAATCATAGGAATTTAAAATCTAAGATAAAGATATAAAAAAAATAGTACAATGTTCAAAGGAAAAAACACAAACACTTTGAGTGCAAGATAAGATTAATGTAGATTTTGTGAGAATGTTGGGTACTTGGCCTACCAAATGAACTCTTGATATAACATAAATGATTTTTTTTACCAATCAATGTTATTCCAATTATTACCTTAATCAACTAATCTACTCTAACAATGATCCCACATGTGAAAGAACCTAGATCTCTTTATTCTACTCCTAATCCCGCAGCAAGTTAAACCAATTGATTTGATTAAGAGCAAAGGTTTATGAAAGGCTAATCAACACCATTTCATCCCTAGACATGGGTTACCTAGAAACATTTCTGGTTCTTAATGTAAAGATATTTTCCAATGATCATTACACTACAACATACATGCACATGGGTGATCAAACCTTAAACAAGGCAATAAGCACAACAAGGAAACCATAATAGTGAGATAACATTAAATAGATAATAAAAATAGTTACATCACAAATTTTTTTTGGTATTCAAGCCCCCAACAATGATAAAGTTAGCCTTTCATATCAATGAGAGACCTAAAACAAGAATGGAAATACAAGGAGAAGAAGAGGAAAAAAATGGAGAACAAGGAAGCACATGAGCATCCCCAAAAATGTCTTGTTCTCAACCTGTAAATGAATAATCCTAATAAATTATCCTTCTTTTTAACTTTTTGCTTCAAAATATTGTCTTAAAAAGACTTGTGCGATTAGCCTGGTATCCGTGCTAAGCATATACACAAAAACAACACTGGTTTAAGTGGTTGCGAGCTAAGCCCATGATGCATGCTTAGCCCAAACTAGTGGCAAAGGAAACAATTGGCTAAGCGCACACCTTACGCTAAGTGCACACTAAACTTTCAAATCTTCTCCCAGTAGCCTCCAAATGCTTGCCACGAGGCCTTCCAAGCTGCCTCATGTGCACTAAGCTTGGTTTGTCGCGCTAAGCGCGCTTCTTCATTAACCAAAATGTTTACTTCCTTGTTAGTGCACCAAAACTCTACAAAACACAACTAAAACAAATTTATTAAAATTAACTTCAATGAGCTAAAAAATCTAAAAGATATTAAATTCTAACTTATTGAGAACAAACTAAGCAATAAATGAGAAAAATAAATATAATTATTGTGCAAATTCAGTGCAAAAAATAAGCATGCACAACAACTATCAGGGGACAACAAAGATAGGATGGCTACTTACTATTGAAATTTCTTCTACTGTATAATGCTAATTATTTTAGGGAATTGCTATGATATGTGAGTAAAGGTGAGGAGTCATAGTTGTATGTGTAGAGGGAAACATAAAAAATTTACTCAAATTTTTGTAATACAAACATCCTATCACCATAGGTTCCCATCGATAAATATTTTACTTGATGATTAAAAAAAGAACATTTATATATAGAATTGGTAAAAAAATAAATAATTATTGGATTTTATTTTTGCTAAGGCAAATGGGTTAACTAACTCCCAATTTGTTGGGGTTGTAACCTTGAATTTTGAGGCCTTTTTCAATGATTCTATCTCCCTCTACACTTCATCCATGTTTCTCTTAGTAGTTGCATGGTAGAGAAAACTGAGGTTGATCTAAATCACCCACCATAACATGTTAGCTCCATTACTCAAAAAGGAAATTGAAAAGCTTCAAATTCATTAATTTAAATAGTTAAAGAAAAAAATGTGTCTTCTTATCTAGGCCACAATATGGAGATCCCTTAAAGGTAGGTTGCTGGTACACTCTTTCTCATTAGGGTCATTTAGAGTTGCTTAATTTTTCTGCCAGAATCAGCAATGATTGGATAGTTCACCTTCACATCTGGCTGCATTGCAAAGATAAAGGCCTTAATTTATTTACCTTGATATGTCTTCTTTTTTGGTTCAAAATGTCATTGATTGTCTAATTTAGAAACACTGTTGGCTTGCTTTGCATGTGAAAAATGGGAAACTCAATATAGGATTCAATGTCTTTGATCCATTAATTTTAGGATTGCACATCGTCACTGGATAAACACAATAACTTCACTCTTCAATGATAAAACTGCTTAGAATATTGACCCATCTTTTCCAAGCACAAACTTGAGTGCAATCACCTTAATTAACACATGATCATAATGCACAAAATTTGTGGAGCTTGATTGTGCAGTGGGTAGTTTCAACTTCAAGGTTAGGATCGAAGTGTCTCCAATTGTAAGGCCTAACATTTTCAATGCAATTGTAAAGAGGTTACCTAATTTGCAATCCCTTACATTTTTTCATGTCATGGATCATTTTTTTTTTTAAGCCAACAAAGAATGAGTTTGGAGACTGTAATTTTCTATATTGTCTATTCAATATCCTTTCTTAATACCATTGTAATGCCAATTTATCCGGTTCTTTAGTGGCAATTACAATATGTCAAACACTACGAGCAAATACTATAGTACACCTTTGATTTTTGCTAATTATATAATTTCAAAGTGTTCACGTAGTATTCCTATAGACAAAAAAAGAGTTTTCAAGTACCAATTTCAAACAATACTTTGCAACAAAAATGTTTGATATCATACACATGCAAATTGTAAAAAGGAGTCATATAAGCAACTATAGGAGAGCTTAATATCAATAAGGCAAACCAACCTTGATAATCCAAAGTCCAATAATTGCTCACATTAAAAAAATAATAAGGAATCCAATGTAATGCAAAGCAAGAAGAAACTCAAATTATCAATAATGAGAC
Source organism: Glycine max (assembly GCF_000004515.6). Lineage (NCBI taxonomy): Eukaryota > Viridiplantae > Streptophyta > Magnoliopsida > Fabales > Fabaceae > Glycine > Glycine max. Next base: position 41,173,390 of record NC_038243.2, on the reverse strand, counting down.
CCGGTCAATAATTTGGCAAATGCAAATGTAGAGATGCTAATGTGTTGAACCTAAAATATAAGAGAGTACTACAAATGCTAAGAAAGATAGCATTGAATTAGACTTTAAAGCTTCAAATTAATCCACACCATCCTATGTAGCTCTGTTCTCTCCCTGATATATTATTAGGTAGTTCGAAAGTAGTATTATATTAAAAAAAATATACAAAGAAAAATAAAATTTAATTATAAAGAACCCAAACTATGTTTGAGGCTCAGAATGGAGGCCCCTTTCCAAAATCAATGAATCCGTATCTAAGGCACAAAATAATGCAGTCAATTAACTGAATGGTTGACTATCATTGGATCCAGCATCATACCTAGCACTATCATTGTATCTATTGGTCTTCTTCTCACACGACCAAACCAAACTCTGCAATCCTTCAATATTGATGTATTTACAACATGGAGAACACTAACAAAGAGAACACTCAATCACAAGGAGAACATGGACAATTCGAACACTAACATGAACAATGGCAGCAATAAACAATAACAAGGAGAACACTCAACCAAATCTCAAAATCAAGGCTCACAATCTCAGATGAAAACACAACTTTCTATTAAAGATGAGCAAGACCCAGTCGAGCTATGGTCTGCTCCACTTTAACCCTAGAAGTATTTTAAATATGATTTCAACAACAGCCATAGAATGCAGTCATCAGAAGGACATACCTGTGGATGTTGTACAGCAAATGAGTGGGTACCCTGGACATGGCAAAGCATCACAGCAAACTGGGTTTACGAGAAGGTGGACACGACGGTGAGCGTGAGCGTCATAGCAGACTGGGTTCGCGTTTTGGTGGACACAGGGTAGGAGGAGCATAGGAAAGGCTGCGAGAATGAGTGCGTAGAGTGGGTTTGCGAGAATGAGCACAAACAGGAAAGGCTTTCGGGTTTTACTTTAAGTCAAAAAACAACATCAATTTTCTAAAAAACTCAGATGTTAACGAGGGAGAGTATCTTAATATCGATTTTTTCAAAACCTATGTTAACAAACTCATTTTATTTACAAAAATGTCACCGCATCTTTGTTAATATCGGTTTTGTTTAAAATTGATGTTAACACAGCGATATTAAAACCCTATTTTTTAGTAGTGACATCTCTATTTATGTATTTATTTTCTGTCCATTTTTTTAAGTTTGTTTCTGATTCCGTTACTCGTGTTATATCCATATTGTTATTTATTTTCTGTAGACAAATTCATAGCTGCATTTGTATTTGGCTTTGCATGTCTGATGATTCATTCTAGTGACTTGCGAACTTTATTTAGCAGTAAATAAAATAAATTCTTACAGAAGATGTATATAGCGAGAAAACTATTTTTATAAGAGGGAAAAGAACTTATGTCATACAACAATATATGAATAGTTAAGATAAACATGAAGACTTATATAAGTCATGCAACTTTTAAAAAATTCATAGAAGTTATGCATTTTAATCTTACCTATTCTTTCTAAGACTTGATTGATCAATAAATACAAGGACAAATTCATACTAGAATGTCAAGGGAACCCACCACTAAAAATAAAATCCATTCATGCAATTCTATATTATCAATTTTTATATATAATATTTATAATTTGATGTTTTAATATGTTAAATTACAATGATCTATTAAAACAGAATTTTTTTCTTATGTCACAAAAATAATCAATAATTGAGTTTATACTATTTTATAAATTTCTTTTCAATGTTCACCAACATAATGGTCAATAAAAAATCATCTTACATCTTATTAAGAAGTGTAGTTTTGTGGTTAAAACATTAAATAAATACCGTTGTTTCTTTTCAATGTTCCAGCCTTGCTACTACAACCATTACTATTGTGTGAATTAATACTTTGGAAATTATAATGATTTCCAATCAATCAAATGATGACACTTGTTTGTATGAGATATGAAAAATAAAAACTCTTTCAATCCAAGAAAATAGAGTTTAACAAAGTCAAACCGAAAATTGATTATATAATAATTAAAATTCAATGAAATATAATATTTAGATAAAATTTCTTAAAAAGGATAAAACTACATTGAGATAAGATTTCTCAAAAAATATTATTATTGATTTTATAATTAAAAAAATTAAGAGATAAAAACTAATTATGCAATAATTAAAATTTAATAAAATATAATATTCCATTTCAAATCAGACTTTGTTACTAAAAAAATATTTCTTTAAAATAAATAAATAATAACCTATTAATTTTCTAATTTTAAAAAAAATCAGGGGCCAAGGACCCCCTCCCACCAACATTCGTCCGCCCCTGAAAAAAAAAATGAATATATATATGATTCATTTACTTCACTAATTAAGTCATATCTAATTTATTTCATTTAACAATTTTTCATTAATTAACATTAACTTTCCTTAATCTAACCATTTATTCGAGATTTCTCATTAAATAGTTTAAGTTTATAAAATTCTATATAATTTTAAAATTATTTGATACTTTATCATTTAACTTTATTTTAAACAAATATATATCTTAAAATGAAAATAAAGAAGAAGAAAAAAGAATTATACACTCACAAGACTAAAATAGTTTTACACACTATTACAATTATAACTCATAATATATAATAAATTTATTGACTTTTATAATAATTATCTTATAAGTCATAAAAACAGTGATTTATTATATGCATAATCATTAAACTCATAAATATATCATAATTATAAGATTAAAAACTTATAAATGTTTAAATAATTTAAAAATTGACATCTATAGTTATCAAAATGATATCACATAATTCAATAGTTGGATTTATGAAATTTGTATTCTAGAAAAGAGTCAGTAAAAGAAATAACTCTGTAAGGCATCCTCCTAAATGAAATCAATCCTTTACCATATAAAGGACATTCTTCTCACTTTGTAACATTGAACTTTTAACTAAAAGACAATAATGGCAAATGTACTTTTTTTTGTTTGTCAGAATAGCCTATGTACTTAAAATGAAGCAGGAGGAATCCATAATGGGTTGGGTCTACACTCTAAAGCGCATGTATCTCACTTATATTTTTGGGTTGGATTCATACATGCATGACCAATTGCATGGCCCAAGCAATGTTATATGTCATAAAACTTTGTTAACCATTAAACATTTCATTTCATGATTGATTTGAGTAATGTAATAATCACATAAAATTAGTTTGTTCTCAATTAAAATTGAATGGTTAATGTCGGGGGCTATACCACACGTCAAATTATAACGGCACACGGTTACATAATTTTCCTATGGTAGTCGGTAGCATAGTGAAAATGTACATTGGCAAAGTCTTATCATGAGTTTGTGAAATTGTGTCATCTCATCAAGACCGTGATGGGAATTCATATGATACGGATATATGGTGCCATGCCATGGAGAAACATTGTAGTAGTAGGGTCCTATGGTGCTAACATGGTTGTTGTCGTGTTCCATGTTTTACAAGGCAAGTCATTTTTTATGGAAAACTTGACACTAGCAAGTGGGAGGAGAACCCACGTTTCTGCATCCTCTCTCTCGCCAAGTATAACAAACGAACTGTCACATCATATGTACGCTGAATACTGTTAGTGAAAAAATATGTTGAGAAGCAACAAACTGTTCCATTTGATGCAAAGCTGGAATCACTAGCTACTACTTAAGACGTACAAGGATTATTGTTGTTATTGCTGTTCTGTTCCTAGTTACTACAACTTTATTTAGTAACCTTAGGTGTTGCATCAGTATTTGGTACGAAGGTAACCATCCAAGATATGAATTAATTGGTATGAAAATATTTTAACTTAATCAATCATTTTGAATTTGAGATCTGATTATATAGTTATATTAAATATTCAAAAAGAAAAAAATTTATTTCACATAATTTTATTTAGCTCGAACAAAATTATTTTCAATAAAAATACATGTAGTCTAAAAAAATATTGAGTACCAAAACTAGCTCCAAAGTACTTTCATTTTTATTTTTCTTTTGAGACATGTAACAAACAAAACTCTATATGAATGGATGAATGGCTTAATGGGTCCTCACCTATCAGAGTCATGAGTCATGTGTACGAAGATATATTAGATGGTTAGGAATGAGAAAGATAACAGAAGTAAAAGGAAACAGAAGGCATGAAGCACCATTGCCCTTATGGCTAAAAAATAAAATCATAGGGTGCTCAAAGGGATCCTTGTTGTCAATATCATGATCTTCATGCATTGCAATAATAATAATAATTAACATGCTTCTGTGGTACGGTGGCAGAAGTGCCTTGAACCGTTGGGCCTGCTTTGCTTCTCTGGAACAGTACATTAGGGGTCTACACACGTGGACCAGTACAATCACTTGTTCTCCTCTCAGAAAAAGAAACGAGGGAGAAAATCCACACATGTAAATACAAATATTTTATTTCTATAAACCTTTTTTATTTTACAGATTTGAGAGTTCACATTCAAAGAAAGCTATTGAGTAATGATATAATATCATTTTTTATTTTAAATATCTCATTTACATCTTTCATTTCTTTTTTTTTTCTTATCATATCATAGATTCAATTATACTTAATATTTTTTTCTTTTCTTTCTAGGTGTTGGATATAATATATTATATGCGTATCAACATTTTAGTTAATTAATTATTTATTTGTAACAAAGTAGTAGAAAGAAAAAATATTTTATATTATCAGATAGGACGTCAATGATATATAGAGGTTGCCGGTCAAGACTCAACTAAAAGATTATTTCATGTGCTTAAATCACAAATTATCCTATTACAACTACTTAAGAAATGTTTGTGAAACCTTCCAAATTATTGTAGAACTCATTCAAATGCATGTCTAACACGTTCATAAGGACTATAATCCTTTTATAACATTTAATTTTGAGGTCTTCGAACGGTCACTCAAACATAATTTTAATTAGCCAGAAAATACTATAAGTTGTTAAATAACACATTAACATTAATAATTAATACTATACTATTATTCAATTTCAAATCGTTACATATACATACTTTATTTACTTTTATAATAATCATCATAAAAGTTATACAAATAGTATTTTCATACTTGAAAAATAGGTCGTTTTTATATTATTATTTCAATTTTTTTTAACTAAATATTTGTCGTTAGTCTCATTTTATTAAATAATGATGTAACAAACAAAGTATCACATCATCAAGTCTTATCACTAGCACATCATTGTCACATCATCTCTTTCTTTCTCTTCTTCAACGAAAACCGTTACCACCGCCGACCCTGCCATCCAACAAAAAAATACCAACACGGGCACCCACCACCCAACCTTCACTTTCTCAGCAACTTCGCTTAAACCTATGATAGAAAAACTCAAAAAGTAGCATAAATCAAAATCGTCATAATCCCTTTTGATTCCCCCACTTCAGTTTTCACCTTATTTATCTCAAAGATTTTTTTTTCTCTCCTTTTCTCTCTCTTTCGCCTTTTGGGTGTTTTCAAAACATGCTTTAAACTGTGATGGGTGTCATCGTCAAGTTTTACCCACAATCGCGCACGACGTTGCTTTCCTTGAACACCTTGTCATTAGGGTTTCTTTCTTGAAAGATGGCTCATAATGAGGAGAAGGCCTAGTTGATGCTCAACTGCTTCATCACGATGAAGGCGGAGGAGAAGAAAAAGCCAAAGGAGTGTCGCCCTTTCCTCACCTCTAAGTTTTGCAACCTCTTGGAGGTCGACAGTCATGCGAGAGATCGACCGAAAAGTAGCTGAGATCCAGAACAGAGGTCTCGACGAGCACTGCCTCCGCAATCTCAATGACAAGATCAACAAGGTCATTAGCAAAAAGTCTCACTGGGAATGCCGCATCGTGGAGCTTGACAGGCCAAATTACTTGAAGCACTCCGCGAAGATAACAAATCTCAATGGAATCATCGTTGATGTCCCGAACCTGGGCGAGCGTGGCCCTTGATACCGCTACTTTGGGGTTGCCAAGAAGCTCCCCAGCATCAAGGAGCTCTTTGAAAACCCCCCAACCCCCAAAGCTTCAAAAGTGGCATACTCAATATGACATTTTTAAAGAATTTATGCGAGTTATTATGGTTATCGTGATGTGGAGGACAATGTGTTGGAGCGGTTGGAAGGACCGGCAGCGACACGATCGAGAAGAAGGGGAAGGGAAAGAAAGAGAAAAAAAATTAAATAATAAAAAATGATGTGACACTAATGTAGGTTGATGATACGACAATCTGTTTATCTTGTTATCATTTAATAAAATGAGACTAATGACAAGTACTATGTTAAAATATAACAAAATTTTATATATTTATTGATAAAAAATGAATTTAAGATTATAATTTAAAAAACAACTTATTTTTCAACTACTTAAAAAAATAAATTGCTCTAAAGTGATCTTAAGATAAAAGAATAAATAAGGTACAGCCTGAACCACTGTTGTACAAAAATACAAATATGAAATCTCTGAAGAAAATTAAATTGAGAGAGAGGGAATTCCTCTGTGATAGTAAAACACTGTCTTATCCGCAATCAATAAAAGAAAATCTCACACAAAATCAACTGCTTGTCCTTTTTTTTCTCTAAATTACCTTTTCTCACTCTGTGCTCTGTGGTCATACTATGCAGTTACTTAACTTCTCAGTTTCTTGCAAACGCATCATAAATGCTGTAGAAAAACAATGGTCCAAAGTCCCAACCACACCACCCCCAAGTTCTTGGCTTTCTTCATCTCATGACTGTGCCTCTTGGTAGTTACAGAGTACTATTCAGTCAGATCCAAAGGTGAGAGACAGAGAGAGACAGATAATAGTCCAAATTATGAAAAGCATATCAAGCATCAAACCCTTTTACTGTGCTCTTAAAACAACCATTTGTTATGAGTTGTTAACATCAGGGAAATCATGGGAAAAAGTGTGTGGGGAAAAAAAAAAATCTACACTAGCAGATAAAATGAATTTTGCAATGAGGTCATCCTTCTTTGGGCCTTTTGTGGGGCTTTCCTTCTTCTGTCTCAGTTCTTTCTCTCTCTCTCTTTTTTCTTTTATGAATCAATATGTGTTACTGACTGTTAGGCCTCATGACAGTCTAAAACCCCCTATTTTTATCTTTATTGCCTATCTGTGGCATCACAACCCTTTTTATATCCATTCTTTCTTTGGATAAATATTCACTTCTTCACGGAAGTCAGTAACCCCACCCCCCATATTATTATTCCACAGACCCTTTTGCATTATTATCAAAGCTAGAAAAGGAATATATCTACTCAAATCAGATCTCAGCTGTAGAATCAAAATTCTTGCTGTCAATGTTCAATTTGACTATTGTCAATTCCCAATTGCCATGCATGTATACGTATGTATGAACTTTTTATCCTCATCAATAAAAAAACAAGTACTAAATTCTATTTAACTAATTAATTTACATCCTTTGATATATGAATGAACCATGAACAACAATTAATATATGCAATTTAAATTAAAATCATTAACAATAATTAACATCCCCACATGCAATGCTACATGACATGTGAAATTATTATAGTAGTAGTTTTATTTGATCTGCAAATAGGTGGTACCATGGAGAAAAACTTTTCATATTTGTCAGTTGTGAAAATTCAACTTTATTTTTTAATTTTTTTTCACCCTCCATTTCCAAAACTGTTGTTGCCCCCATTGCAGTAAAACTTGTTGCAGCCTTATAAGAAGTTAGATTGGCAATATCATATTAAATAAGTTGTTCTTGAAACAACTATAGTACTATTTCTAAATGCATACTTCTATTGTTAATGACATTTGGTCCACGGCAGACCAGAGCATGTTGAAAATGATTTCTTCTGTCCAAACTAAGATGACTTGGTCAGATTTCACTGCCATTGATTTTCCTTGTAGGGGATTAAGAGACGTGGGTCTTCAGCTGCTACCAATACCTCTACACACCTATGCCCTAGACTTGTTAGGCTTGGACTACATATTGAACCACTTTGACTAATTCAAAATTAATACATCTTTCATTCAACTTATTTTAAAATTTTAATTATTTACTCTTGTTCATTTCTTAAGAGAATTTTAAAAGTATATTTCACCCAAGTAATTAATTTGTTTCATAACATGCACTATGTTCATTTCTTTTAATTGAGAATTTAAAAGATTGGGTTGACACTTCTTAACATATAACTATGTCCCTGTAGTCTATATAATCTATATAGTAACCAAGCACAAAATTTAAAGGTTTTCCTACTGCATGAATAAACTCTGTCTTTTTGGTATTGCTCAAGGATTAGAAGTAATTTATGGCATGGTTTAAAAAAAAAAACGGTCTGCGATCACAATTTTAACTACAACATCAACGTTTTTGGACTCGGGCGATCATATTGTGACTGCGGCCATTTGTCCATAATGTCAAGAATCGTGAGGAAACTGCACCTACAACCGCAACCGTAATATTGTGATTAAAATTTGGAAGACAAACTGTGTGCGTGAATTTTGGAAAATCATTACAAATTAATTTCCTGTCAATTGAGACTTGGCGCAGACAAAAAGACACACATTGATTATCAACAAAAATGAAAAGGGAGAATTTTCCAAAAGCCACATGTTATGTGACACATGCCGTTTGGGCTTCTCATTGTTATGCCACACCTGACAAGCTTAACTGACTTCCCACACGCTTGATATCCAACAGATCAATGAGAAATATAAAGGCAAAAGATTTGAGTGTTTTATTTTCCTGACCCATTCATGCCCTCACTGTCTATGTATACGTGTGTATCTGATTTCAATTTTGACAATGAAATAAGATGTGTCATGTTCTTTTGGAGTAGTGAAGGGGGGATGATGGGGTGTGTGACCAGAGGATGTATTGCATCTTTGATTTTCAAGTACTTCGACGGAACAGCCCCAACAGAATCTTATGGATCTGCCGTACTATTTAATAAAGTGGGGCCATTCATATCACCACTTGTGATTTTTTTTCCCTATTTCATGCCCCTATGGCTTTTTATTTGACACCAGAGAAGAGACCATGTCACATTGTGCTAGGGTCATTCCAAAAGCATGTTTTATCAATTGTGTTCACTGTTCCAGACTAGAGCACATGAACATGAAGTGTTTTGTGTGTGCTGATTAAAACCCTTGTGTGACTTGGTCTAGAGAAATTTCACTTTCGTTCACTTGGGTTTGTACAAACTTGTGCACACACGCACATGAAGACATGGCCCAAGTGCCAGCTTTCCTGGTCAACAGTTTTGCTTCCTGGCATGGAAACATACTACAAGCCTATTTGAAGCTACGGATCATGTGACATGCAGCTGCAATTTTGCATAGTCACATTAGCCCCCAATTATGCTAACTATTATTAAATCACAAAAGGAATAGTTTGTTTTTTACAAATGCCCGTAACTTGGAAATTGTACTTCTTTCATTTACATGTCATTGAGTTTTTAATTTCAAACACAGTCACAGTTTTATTAAATTACAGACAAATATAATGGATATGGGCCATATGGCTGCAATCGCGGTAACGGCCGGTTGTGTACAGTCCAAGAACTTAAACTATCTAGGCTGAAATTGTGATTGCAAACTATGTTTTAAAGGACAATAGTTATAATATTTCTTAGATGCTTTTGTCTTATTCTTTAATCAGAATTAGAATTTCACATCAATATTAATCTTAGTTTGAACTTTAATTTGAACCTTTATTATATAGATTATCAATGTAAAACTTCAATTCTGATTTAAGAACATGCTAAAAACACCTAAAGATCTGTACGTAAGTTTTTTATTCTTTTTTTAAAAAACCTTATACGTGTAACAATTAATGAAACATTAGTTAATCTAATATTACTCTTCTATGAAATGCTAGCCACAAGATTTATACTAAAATGGAAATTGAGAAGTAACTGGAACAAACAATACTACCCATTTGCACTCAAGAGTTGGGGTACGACGTAATTTCAGTTTATGATATGTGTTCCAAAAAAATAATATTTAATAATTGTATATAGCTTCCCTGCCCAAGGCTTTATTCGGTTCAAGAAAAACTCTGTCCTGTCCTCATGTTTCATCACTCAGGTTCTCAGAATAGCACTAATGCAGATTGCAGTGATTTGGAAGGCACAGTGACAATAACTAACAAACTCTTTTTTCCTGGTTTTTGCATTGCATAAATTTTCCTAGATGTGGACCTGTCGATCAGGGTACTTTTATTTTCTTATTTTTGGTTGCCTACTAACTAAGTGTTAGTGCTTAAAATTTTGTATCAAGATAATAGTTGTGATATATTCAAATGAAAAAACATCAGTTAAAAAATATCAATCACTTAAATAATCTCATTAACTCAAGAGATTAATCTTTGACTTTGAACCAAGAGATATCCGGATTCCCCAAACAAACAAAAAAAATGCTTAAAATTTTGTGTTCTTGAGTTTTTAAGTTAGGGGCATGGGCATGGGACCTGGGTCTAGACTAAGGATACAATTAAGGGACAAGGGACCATAGGGCAATAGAGGGGATCCTAAGTAGGAAGAAAGCAGTTAGTGACAATAATGGTTGTGTAGGGCCATGAAATGCAGACCATGGCACAGCACTGCATGTGCAAACAGGGTACACATAGAAACTGTGGAGTGGAGAAACAAAGAAAAATGGAGCCAGCCAAGCAGTGTTAACAATCTGTACAGGACTTCAAAGGACATTAATGTTGAAGAATTTTTGTATCGATTTTTTTTTATTTAGAATTAGATTAAAATTTTAATTTAATAATAATCAGCATGACAAAAATTCACATTAAATGTTGATTTAATTATTTTTTTTATTAATAAATATTAATTTTATTAAAAATTGTTAGTTGAGAGATTCGAATTTCGCTTTAAACAAAATTATCTAAAAAAAAGCATACTTATGAAAATACAAAAAAAAAAAAGATGAAAAAAATAATTGTAATTATTTACTTTTTTAATTACTCAATATTATAGTTAGAAAAAATTAATTTCAATAAAGTTAATTAAGTTAATAAGAGATGAATTTATATTTTAAAAAAATGTGGATTTGATTTACACTATATGCATGTGAGGTTATAGATATCATACCATATCACGCTTGGTGCTGTCTCCTGTACAACTTCACCCGTCAATCCACCACATCCTACGCGCACGTATTTGATGATTGTTCAAATCTCTTTTCAGTTGGTCTCACCAGTTGGAAACCAGGTAGCCCCCTTTTTATCCCTTTACATCACCACAAGGGTTTAACCACTTGTCTCCCCAGGTGGCCCAAACAAACATTGTTGTCACCTTTTAGTACTACCAACTAATCTTCATTTCAGTATCCTTAGAATTTAGAATGCCTTCAATTATTTTAGAGTAGCAACAGAAGTGGATAAAATAAATATTGGACTAATCTTATTTGATAATAATTTGGACTAAAACACAGTAAAGGTAAAATATGTTGTTTTTCCTCTAAAAAATTTCAAATTCAAGTTTAGTCCTTGTTGTGATGTATGCACGAAAGATAAGATGCGCAATGGTTCACGGTTGAACACAATGAGCCATTGCAATGATAATATCTACATAGACTATAACGATCAAATCATTGTGTGTGGGAAAGACTAGAGAATGAGCGAAATTTATATTATTCATACCTGAGAGAAAGTTCATTGGATTCGTCAAGTTTCACATGTAAAATCACGTGTGACACAGTATACGGTTGAATATCTTATTACTTGAGTTTGGATATTACTTTTATTCTAGTAATTTCGAATTAAGTGTACGTGTCAATTTTAGCAATTAGGCCTAATGCTCTTTAGGCGGTTAAAAGTCAATATGACCTTCATAACAGTTGTTCCCAAATTAGCATTACTTAGAGTGTAAGCAATACTAACTTAAGGATTAAAGCGAACATTACCTCCATAAGAGTCCTTTACAAATATTTTATCTTGTTTTCATTCCTCTAATTTGAAAATATTTTATTTTTTGTTCTCAAAATAATTATAATTAATATTTAATGGTGTTTATAAACCATCAAAAACTATACTTTAAACTTTGGAGAGAAAAAGTGGGGTACTTCTAAATTAAATGAACGAAAATAGAACAATGTGTTCTTTTGGAAGACTCAAATCAAATTTTAAAACTTTTAGAGACATCAACAACATATTTTATCCTAAAAATAATAATATAAGAACATATTGATCTTAATTATTATTATTTTTCTCTTTTAAACAACTTGCCATAAAAGTTTATTAATATTGACCAACTAGTGGAGCTTAAGTATGACATAGTATTTGGTTATTTGCCTCCATATCAGCTTGAAAAAAATCCCTATATTCATATTTATATTCTTGTATGAAACAACTTTAATCTCTATCCTTCTATCCTATTATTATTTATCGAAATATATTTAGATGACCATTCGATATGTTAGGGCAGCTAATGTCTTTGCTAGTCCTTGTTTATTTTATCAAACACCTACTTGTATTGTTTATTTGTTTAACATATATCCTTTGAAATGAAATAAGTCTGTTGCTATATATATAAAAAAAAAGAGTGGATATCAAATTATCCATACCTATATTAATCTACATCAATTTTTATAAATAATTATTCAAATTTAACTTTAATTTATAATATTAATCTCTTTACATGGTGTCACTTCAAGTTCATTTATTTTGATATTAAATATTCATATTTATTTTGAATCTCTTCCTGTTCTCTCACCATGATTTCAAGTGTTGCACCATTCATCATGTTGCTCTACGTACCCATTTACTGATTTTCTTTTTCTTTTTCTTTTATTTACACCAAGGGTAGTTACACTTTTCAATTTCTAGTAAGTTTACACACTTGCTGATAAAAAAAAATAATAAAAAAAAAAGTTTACACACTTGTGGGTTAAACTATAAGCTTAGACATATGCCACCCACGGGGGTCCTTTCTCACTATAGTATTTCGTCCTTTGTCCTCATTTTTACATTTTGAGGTAATTGTTTCCTCTATCCCAATTAATATTTTTCAATTTCTCAGAAGTACTCGCGGGTTCCGAATATTAAAAAATAAAAATATAATCTATAACTATTAATATTAAAAAATTATTCTATTAATAATAACAATTTTATCCTTAAATCACTTCTTAAATTTTAAATTTTTCTTCTAACTTACATTAACTTTTCACTATTTTTATATTATTAGTTTTTTTTATTCTTGTCATTTTTTATTAACTGTTTTATTTTTTTATTATCTAAAAAATTTAAAGAGGCACGAAGTGATTCTCTTTCTCAGTAATCATAATGATAATATAATAATAACAAGAAGAAGAAAATTTAAATAATAAATAATACAGTTATTAAATAAATTTAAGTTTCTGTTAAGCATAACTGTTCTTTTAATTTTATTAATTAGGGTCATGTGTAATTTTAGTTTTCCTAAATTTTTTCGTGTTTAATAAATATCTATATTTTAAAAATTGGGCAAATTTGTTCCTGACATCTATTTTTTCTTTCTAAAATATTTATATTATTCTCTATCCAAATATTCAAAATTCACGATTGAATAACTTTAAAAGTTTATAAGTTAAATATGATAATTTTTTTCATACGTCATGTATCATAGTTCTATTAATGAAATTGGATTATAGTACATGAACGACGATATCAAAATAATTAGAAAAGATCAATGGGGTGCTTCCCTCGTACGTAAAGGCATTATTTCTTAGTTGATTTTTTTTTTATATACACTGAGGAGGGTTAGTTAATTTTATTTTACTTGAATAAATTTAGTAATAGGAATGATATCTTAATTATTTTCCTTCTTTTTCAAATTTTAGTGGGTAAGTATGAAATGAAGTTAAGAGTTTCTTCCTACAATATCTCTGGACATTAGCTATATTTGGTAAAATCACTTAAAACTGAAAACTGTCTTATTATTCAGTAAGTATTTGGCAGAATTATTTATTCAAATACCTAAAAAATATAAAATTACATAAATAGGTGTATTTATAAATATTTTTATACAAAATTTAATTTGATTTTCTTGATAAAATTATATTTTGTAGTATTAAATTAATTTTAAACACTTGTAGCTTTTCATTTATAAAATATCCAAAAAAATTACATAAACTTGTTATATATCACTATCAATATCATATATAATAAAAAGGTAAAAATAAGAAAATTCTATCATATGTAAAAAAAGTAAAATAATAAATTTTGTCATAAATAGAAAAATTAAAAAGAAAACTTAATGAATGTTCAAGGGCCAAAAGAAAATAAATGTAAAGGTAAATAGTCATTTTCATTCCTTAATATCTAGAGTGTTCATAAATTCGTTTCTGAAAATAGAAATTCAAATTCTAGTCTCTAAAAGTGGAAAAAAAAATACGACAAACTCATTTATTTATCAACTTTCATCTGTTACTGTTAATGACAGAGGTTTACGTGACACAGATGGACAAAAATATCACAGAGGTTTATTGAATGATTTGACCAAAATGTCAGTAAGTTACCATTGAACCAAAATGTAAGTAATTTATCATTGAATCCAAATGTCAATCATTTTTCATTGAACCAAAATGTTATTAATTTTTTTTTGGACCAAAATATCTATATGTTTTTATTAGAATAAAATATCAGTAAGTTACCATTAAACCAAAATGTCAATAATTTTTTTCTATTGAACCAAAATGTTAGTAATTTTTTTGAACCAAAATGTTAGTACGTTTCCATTGAATTAATTTGTCGAACCTCAAATTTCATTTCATTTAAGTGTAAAATATAATTTAATCTTTATTTTCCCCTCTTTTTTTTATCGTTGCAAGCATAACATTACAATAAATACTTAAAAAATAGAAAAGTAAGCATAAGTTAGAACAAATATAATAATAAGCATAATATTGATAAATAAGCATAATTACCTTAACAAACATTATAACTTAAATGCAACATCAACAACACCAGTAACATATTTTTTAAAATTTGATTAATTATTTTTATTGTTGCATATAAGTTATTTATGCTAGATGTTACATATTTGTATGATGAGATTAACTTCTCTCAATTTGTTCCACAAGTTGAACAACCTCAAGCTAATTTTGAAAGTACTCCAACTCCTAATGCTGAAAGTGCTGCAACTCCAACTACCACTCAAAGTTCTCGAACTCCTAGTGTTGTAAGTGACTTTTACATATATCTGATTAGTTATTGTTAAATTATGTTATGCATAACTAGTCACTATTTATAATTGTTATAGGAAACAAGCTTCATACCTCCACCACTGCCAACTTTGTTTAGACCACATCCAATTAGGTCTTCAACATCAATTCGAATTATATTCTCGGATGTACCATTTCATAGGATGAACAAACCGAATTACATGACTTTCATACCCACACCAGGGATGTCCCACCGCCAACATTCGTCAAAGTAAAATATAGTATATGCTTGTCTTTTGTTTATAATAGATTTTGACTAATTATTATAATTTGGATAAATTTGTAATGATTGGTATTGTTATAATATTTATTTTTGTACATTGATAGAATGCTTATTTTGGAAATTTTTCTATTGTGACAACATTAAATAGTGACAAAATCAAGTTGGGTCTCATTTTTTGTAAAGATTAACTTAATGGTTGTGTATTTTTGATTGAGTCTCATATTATGGGTAAAGTACTGTCACATTAAAAATTTCATAGCAATAGACACATTATACTTATTAATCAGTATTATGCTTATTATTTTGTTTGTTTTAACTTATGCTTGCTTCTCTATTTTTTTAAGTGTTTATTGTAATATTATGTTTGCAACAATAAAAAGGGAGGAAATGAAGATTAAATTATATTCTACCTTTAAATGAAACGAAATTTGGGATTTGACAAATTAATCCAATGAAAACTTACTAACATTTTGGTCCAAAAAAAAATAATGACATTTTGGTCCAATGGAAAATTATTGATACTTTGGTCCAATGGAAACATACTGTCATTTTGGTCCAAAAAAATTACTAACATTTTGATCCAATGAAAAATTAGTGACATTTTGACCCAATCTAATCAAAGATGGATGAATTTGTCGCACTTTTTTAATTTGGAGAACTAAAATTTGAATTTTTAGTTTTTGTGAACTAATTTGTCAGCGTTCTACACATTTAAAGACAAAAATGACTATTTATCCTAAATAAAAAAAATTAAAAATTAACATTTTAAAAAACATTACTTCAACATCTCAAAAACATTAAAAACTACTAAAAAAATCTACTTTATCAAATAATCAAACAAACTTTTTAGTTAATAAAAAAATTAAAAATTAAATAAAATATGTTATCGAACACACTCAAACAAATCTTTCAATTATTAAAAAAAAAATTAAAAACTAATCAAACTAACTTATAAAAATAACCTTATTAATGTGAGGATAAAATCTACGATTTCTTATAGGGTTATAACTTATAATAGTCTATTAGTGTCACTTCATGGATTCATTCAAATACAAGCTACATCATTTAAATAATCTCTCCATGTGATTATAGTATCAATTAATAAGATAAATATTTATAATTAATCATGATAAAGTCTGCGGGGCTGCAGGTACACTGTTTCAATATATCAATAAAAAGACTAACATTTAGAAATAAATTTTCTAACAAAATATTTACTGAAAATTCGATCAAATTTAACGGATTGTAAAGGCTATCAAATTAATTAGGTTTTAAAGAGGTGATTTTTTTTAAAAGTTTGATGTTATGACTAGTAAGTTTTGAGCATATATAATATGGTTTAGAACATAATTTTTTATTTTATAGACAGAAATATATTTTTAAACAATATAATTTTAGGTTTTTTTTTATTAATTTTGAATTTTTATTTTTTCTTCACAAAACTTTTATAATTTTGTTTGAAGATTAAATATTTTGTTGAAAAATTAAAATAAATAATTGTATATAGCATAGTAATTAAAACAAATAATGTTTTGACACTTGGTGTTTCCGAAGCTCAATTTTGATTCAGTGGTTCGTTTTTGGTTAAATTTTAATAAGCTGTTAGCACAAATTTAGTCCGTGGTCGACTTCATAATTTTGATCTGTTCTTAGCTTGGTTAGGTTCTCGATGGGGGCATTAGTGGTTGCAAATTAAAGAATTTTTGTGACAGAAATAAATGATTTTTTTTGTTATTTTGAAGTTGTCGTCACTATTTAACAATCATATATAGAATCCGGAAGTTACATCCATTGATTAATTACAATAATCTTTGGAAACCTTCTAAGAAAAATTAAAAAAGAAGAAATATTTATAAACTCCAAGAAAATGTCATTTTGAAAGACAAAAGGCATATATATAATTATCAATAAGCAAGCTACTTTACAAAAGGATACAGACAAAGCAATCCAAGATCACGATAGTTGGTGATCAATATTAAACAGGTACCCAAGTCATAAACTAATTAAAATAAAATGGATTTGTGAATTGTGACATTGAAAATTATATTAGTAAATAAGGAAGTAATAAAAATCAAATAATAACGAAACTGTTTCTCTTTTCTTTATATATTTTAATTTCTATAAAACAAACTAACTATTATCCAAATTAAGAAAGGCAGATATTTTTTTTCAGATGGACTCGCAGACATTAGGACAGATTTAAAAATCTACAAGTTTATTATCATCAACTTCTTTGCCTGCGATGATAACACCATTTTTTATCTACATTTTACACCTCCCCTGAATCAACAGACATGTGGTAGACCAATACTTTATTCCCGTCTACATGCCTGGACAACTGAAATAACCCAATGTATATTGGGTGCTCCCCAGCCACTGGTAATATGCAATCACATTAACTTGCATTATTATGAGAATTTCAATAACGTTATTAATCTATATAAATCATACACAGGAAATCCCATCGCATGCAAGGAAATATCTGAAACAATGTAAGAATCACATGACAATTTTAAGGAAGAATGCACCTCCTCTGCAATGGGACGTCGTTACACTTGACCGCGGCATTAAAGACAAAAGCATCGCCCGACCATGGTACAAGTTTCTCAGGAAAAACGATTTCCATCACGGAGACGAGGTATCATTCTACTACCGGCCACATGAAAGAATTTGGGAAATTGTCATCAGAAGAGAAAGGAAGTGGCTATAATTTTTGCTTTATATCTAATTATATTTTGTTTTATATGTAATTATATTTTGTTTATTTTCTCTGAACAATCTCTATTTCATCAACATTATAATTATATATCTATTTAATGTTCAATTATACTCCTTTGATTGCAATTTTACTAACCAAGTGACCCGTGCGTATGCACGGGTTACAGACTAGTACACATATAAAGATCATGCAGTTACATCTCAAGTAACTGTTCTAATAAAAACAAATTAATCTTATTAGTATTTTTTTATTAATATATTGAATTTTTTTAATGAAATACATTATAATATCTTTAATGTTGGATCTTGAACTTAAGATTTGCTCTTGACAAAATTTATCATTAGAGGAAATAGACCTGGGATGTCCAGCATGAAGAATGAGTTCTTTCACAAGAACATTGAAAATATGTATTGTTTAACTCTTTCTCTCTCCCTAACAAATTGTGGAAGAAACCAACCAGGAGATAGACCTGGGATGTTCAGCATGGGCAAATTTACGGTAGGGGGTTACTTTTAAAAACTATTTACCATTCAGGGTCTGTTTTTAAACTTTTAACAATGGGGGTCTGTTTTCTCCATGGATGCCGCAAGTTGGAATGGCGAGATAGCTATTCCACCATCTGCAATGACGAGATAGGATGGGTGCCGCCATTGTTACAGGCGAGAAGGCTGCTTACATGGAGGGTGTCGCCAGTGGCACGGGCGAGAAGCTTCCACGTTGGATCCACCAATGCTGCTGGCGAGAACCCTGCTGACTTGGCACCTCGTGAGCAGGTCTAGCCTGTCCCATTGGCAAGACAGGTTCTGCCCTAGGTGCATGCAGTGTTGCAGGGGTGCAGTGTTGCAGGGGGTAGGTTCTAGCCCTAGGCTTGCATGCTTCTGCATTTTTGAACGTTGCTTTTTGAATGTTAGGTGTTGTTGAACGTTGAGCATTTTTGGCTATAAAAAAAATATTATTCATAACAACTAACTTACATTTGAAACTCACAGCTTCTCCTCCCCGAAATTGCTGAGCTTCTCTCCTCCTGCAGTGCTATCCTTTGCTTTCTTCTTCAATTTTCGTGTGCTCTTTCTCCTCCATAATTACTGGTAAGTAATTTTTAATTTAATATTTATGTATTCTATTCAAAATTATAAAAAGATTAAGTTAGTTAGTATTAATAGGTATTTTAAGATTAGGTTAGTTAGTTTTAATATGTATTCTATTGTTAATTTTTATGTATTAATAGGTATTCGAAGGTTAGGTTAATTAATATGAAAATATTATTTGGTTAGTTAGTATGAAAATATTATTTGATTATTGTATATATTCTGAGATATTATATGTGTTGTATATGTATGATATTTTAGTTAGACATATTAGCTTTAGTAAGGCACATGTAATATTAGTTTTTGTAATATTAGACACAAGTTAATATTAGTTTTAGGTATATATATCTAAAATTTAGGCACACGTAAATTTTGAGCTTTTGTAATAATATTAGGCTAAACAATTTTGAGTTTTAAATAAATGAGTTGATGAGTTATATTATTTGATTTAGTTAATTTTAGTTTGAATTTTTTTAATATATATATATATATATATATATATATATATATATATATATATATATATATATATATATATATGATAGGGTAGTTTACGTTAGTATATGATAGGTTTTATTTTTAGTTTGTAGGTTAATATTTTTTGTTTTACGAAATTTACGTTATTAAATATATATTATGAGATATTATATGTGTTATATATGTATGATATTTTAGTTAGACATATTAGCTTTAGTTAGGCATACATAATATTAGCTTTTGTAATATTAGACACAAGTTAATATTAGCTTTAGGTATATATACCTAATATTAACTTCAAACAAAAACAAACTTCAAACGTGTTTCAGCCTTTTCTTTCTCTCTTCAAACTAGTTTCTTTCTTTCTCTCTTGCTTCAGAATGTTGTGAAATTTTAAGTTATATGATGCTCTATTTAAACAAAAACTACACACACTGGCCATTATTAAAGCATGCCTCTGCAACCTACACTGTATGCATGTGATACTTGCATAGAATGCATGTGAACTACAGCTTTAGCCTTTGAGCCCTAGCCTGCATCACAAAAAAAATGCTTCAGTCTCATCATCAATAGTGCTCTAATCTACCTTCAATACTTTGCCCTAACCTATCTCGAAAGCATGCTGAACCTATCTCGCAGGAACCACGTGCTCTAATCTACCTTACTTTGCCCTGAACCTATTTCGCAGGAACCACTGGCGGAATAAGCATGTTGAACCTATCTCGCAGGAACCACTGGCGGAATGCCTACGTGGAGGAGTATCTCACTGGAAGAAATGGCGGAATCTCCCTAGCCTATCTCGCAGGCACCACTGGTGGGATTGCTGCCTACGTGGAGGAGTATCTCGCTAGAAGCACTGGCGGGATTGCTGCCTACGTGGAGTATCCCGCCATTGCTGTTGGCGACTTCAGTAGTTCTCGCTTCTATGAATGGCGGCACGCCTATGTCGCCAATGCTATTGGCGGCACCACCCCAAGAAGATACCCCATCCGTAAATTGTTAAAGAAGGGACCCCTTTACGTAAATAGTTTGTAAAGGGGACCCTCTATAGTAAATTTGCCTCCAGCATGAAGGATGAGTTCTTACACAAGAACATTAAAAATATGTATTGTTTAACTTTTTCTTTCTCCCTAACAAATAGTGGAAGAAACCAAAGAAAATAAAAAATGGAGAGGAAAACCAAGATGAAACCAAAACAACACAACACAGATCGTAAATAATAACTACAATTGATCAAAAACAACAACAGATCCAAGTTGAAAAACAACAACAACAAGAGGTCCAATTTAAAAAATAATAAAAACAAAAATAAATGAACTCAAGATAGGTTGAATGACATGATTTGCAAAAAAGATGCAACAAAAGAGCATCTGTGCCGACAAAGGTGCATCGATCTAGCCTTGATCCGATGGCGTAATGTAGTGGCCCTCGACAACGAGATGATGCTTGTGTGAGGGAAAGATGGAGCTCCCTTTTGCTTTCGCATGTTGTCTCCTTATGCATATTTGGAGTATGTGAGGGCAGAGAACAAAGGTCGAGTCAAGATTTTTATATAAGGGAGACCAATATAAAAAAATGATGACTTAGAAAAAATATTTAAATTTTGCATGTATGATATTTATAAAAAATTTAATAAATAACTAATATTTTCTTATGAACAAAAAAAAATATGCAATTGTGTTGAGCATAAAAATGATACTAATTAATAAATATAACCAATACATAAACGTCGAAAGACTGATAGCAAAAGGAGAAGAAAATAGAAAATTTTCATTTTAAATTAAGTGAAAAGAAAATTTTGTTATAGTCAAAGCATGTTATTTGAAATATTTCAAAATTTGAATCACATGAAAAATTTAAAAAAAATATTTGGTTAAATGAATTATACATGATAAATGGTTAGATAAGCTAATTAAGTATAGATATATTATTAACAAAACAAGAAATAATGTACATTTGGAATGTAATGACAAAACCAATAATTATAGCTAGATGTTTAGACAATAAAAAAAATCATAAAAATAAAAAATGCAAGATAAAAAATGTTATAAGCATAATAAAAGAAATTCATAGCACAAAATAGGAAGAGCCAGCAACAACAACGAAAACACATGATTTTTTTGAAAGCTGGAAGAATGTATGAGAAATTAAATAAAATTATCAAATGAAGCAAAGTAAAAAATGAAAAAAAAATTCACTTTAGATAAAATATGTTAATAAAAAATTATTAAAGAAAACTAAATAAATTAAGAAGAGGGGGATAAAAAATAATTTTATATATGATATTATAAAGGTTTAAAAACCTTGGAGGGCCCCACTGGTGGAAAGGGAAAGGGGACAGAGGGAGGGTGGGGCGGCTTCACGGAGGTTTTCGTGGCCTCCAAAGACCCCTTGATCCTTGCCTCGTTCTACACACCGTCGTCACGCAGCGACGGTAGCACGTGTAACAAGGAACTTGTCAAGAACTTGAATCTTATATGATAGTCAAATCTACCAAAAACTTACTCAACGTCTCAAAATGAAATCTAACAATAAAAATGCTCTTATAGTTTTTGAATTAAAGAGGGCCTTAATTATGGGCTAAAGAATTGAGAATAAAAGCAAACATGGCAAATAGTGGCTAACTGCATCTTAATCATCATTTATGGAGTTTACACCAGAATACAATACAATAGTATAATCTAAAAAGAGGAAGCTAAATACTGACTAGTGCAATCCTATAGTAGTGTCTCGCAGGTTCCCGATGTAAAAAGCCTCTACAGACATTATGATTTCATGCATCATGAAAAGCCAAAAAAATCTTCCAAATCTTGTTCAAATGAATGAATATGCAACTTACTATTAATGGCATAAACAAATACCATAGTCTCTCCCTACACATCATCGATCATCCTTTTAGAAGCTACCATAGTGAGTGAGTCAGTTGTTAGTAATAAAGTAGTGTGACAGAATAATGCGACCTTTGTTTATTAGGACACCCCCCCACCCAACAATAGACCATAGTCACATATCGAAGTGCTAAAGAGAATTTGAAGAACTGGCACATACTCAGTTTTGGAGGGTCCCTACCAGCCTTTTCACCCTCTCTGTCTCTTCCTATGGTATTCTTTCTAAATATAGTGATTAGGTTAGTTATTAAGTTGCAGCTTTTTCCCTTGTGAAATCCCATATCAATTTTATTAATGTGATATTAAAACATTTTAATACATAACGACCTATTATTATTGACCTAAAGTTAATTTAAAGTATCGTGATCTTTTAGATTTTTTTTGGAGAATTCAAGAACCATGATTTATTTTGTTGTATGATAACTCTAAATTATAAAATTGAATTTAATGATTTTAAAGTTGAATTTATAACTGCACCTGTATCTAAACTATGTTTTGTAGCATGTCTATATTTCATCATTTCTCATAGATTCAATTCAGATCTATTTTTCTTTTCTTTAATGTAAGTCAGCAGTCGTTTACTGTTGTTCGTGGAACAGATATTGATGACCGTACGTTTCTGTTTCATCACTGTGAAAGAAATAAATATGAAACGTCTAAAATAGGATTTTCCCGACCTCGGATGGGGGGTAAACCTTTTATCCTTTACTTCACAAAAAAAAGATGGGGGGTAGGGTTTTATTTTGCATACACTGTTTGCTATTAATTTATAGTGTAGTTGAGACTTGATAAAGTAAGCAGCAAACAACAAATTTCACACATGGCTGCTGTTTTTCTTTTGGTGTGCAACTAACACTGAGATTCGAATTTATGATATCATGCATGCATGTTATCTAAGTTTTTAACCCCTAAATTGACTATTGTAATTTATCTTAGCTAGAGTTTTTTTTTTTTTTAACTGATCTTAACTAGAGTTTGATGTACAGATTTGTGTATATGAAAAAGGTATCTGTTGATTATGTGAGTCACTTTAATAAATTTTAGTATTTTGATCAATCAATTTATAATTTTTTATTAAGAGATTTTTTGGGTTAAAAAAAAAGTAAATTACATTCAAATGTCTCCAGGTTTTGTTATTGGAAAATATCTAGACGACACTTAGTTAGGAAGAAAAATAGAGAAAAGAGTAAAATACTATTTTAGTCTCTAAAAAGTAGTGTATATTTCTGTCATTACGAGTGGAAGTAAATTAGTCTTTCATAAATCTAAGACTAATCTTTGTTAAAAATATATGATTTAAGTCTAGCATATTTGTTTACCAAAGCTTTTTTTAAAGATATGATCTACATAAAAGCTTGACCTAACTTACAAGTGCTTATGTAAAAGCTTATTTTGTGATAATTTAATACCAATATATAGATGATTATTTATGTTAGATTCTATAAAAATCGAATCTAATTTATTTATATGATATAAGTATATCTTTAATGTCTAATCTCACATTTATAACAACTTATTTAAAAATATATTTTGTAATTAAAAGACACAAATTATGTTTTAATAAACTTAAGGTTGACTTTTTATATAGGTTACCATGCTTAACGTTTAAAAAGATAAATATAAAATTTTAATATATTATAATAAATTTAATATAATAATAACACAAACAACAAATATAAATATTTATTTTTTAAATAGATGGGTTTGTTAGGCTTACAAGATTTTTTTATTGACACAGAATTTGACCTTTTCTAATTAAATAGTCTTTAATAAAGTCGTGGCAAGAGTTTGACGTAGGCTAGGTGAAAGACTCTTGTCTGAGTGGCCTATATCTACCCTATATGTTATATTAGTTGTTGGAATTAAAAAAGTTTAGAATAAACCCTTGAAAAATTCAATTTTTTCATCTAAGTTTTCAAGCTTAACCACTTTATTTTTATCCTTAAGTATATGTTAATATTATTACTTTAAGTTATACATTTTTTATAATTTTTTATTAATATGATTGACGAATTACATTTTTAATAATTTATTTAAAATTTTCTTAATTTCAATAATTAATTTGATGAATCATTTAAAAATAATTAATTTGACAATACTATGTATAGTTTCAAAAAGTAATTTAAACAGTGGTTTATTTGTTCAAAAAATAAAAAACTAATGTGCAGTTTCATAAAACCTAATAAGGATAGTATAAATATGCTTAAAAATAATATTCCATGTTTAAGGAACGTACCTATTTATTTTCTTCTTTCGTCTTCTCCTTTTTAATTTCCTTGTTGGATTGGGCTACACGTGATTCTGTTAGGATGGAAATTTAGCATGTAAAGAGATCTCTTCCGTGGGATACTTGCTTTGATGATCAGAAACATTAATTATATGTAGGCCTTGCAGCTGACTTTATTGGTGATGCAATAATAACTGTAGAATTTATATATAATGTTCGTGTGTTGAACGGTTTTATTTATACTTTGAAAATATAATATTATAAAAAATTGAATATATATATATATCCTGAGTGTATTAAAAGTTTATATCATGTTATTAATTTTGATGTAAATCAACAAGGTATTAAATAATTTTGGATTTATATTTGTAAATTTTATTAGACTTGCATCCCTTTGGTTCGTTTTTTCTTGTTATGGTTGCCAACCTAGGGGAGATCCCTATGAGCAGCATTCTTTTCTTTTTATCTCTAATTATTTTGTTATAATTCTGTTTTTGTTAAATGGTTTTGAACTGGAATTAACTAGCTAGTTAACTAGTATATTTTTATTTAATATTTTTTTATCTTTTTGTAAGTTTTTGTTTTTAAAATTTTGATATTGTAAGTTTTTTTTTCATTGTTAGTCTGGGTAATTTGCATTTTTTTCATTTTTAGTTTTTATAAGATATTTTGTTTATTTTTAGTTTCTAATTTTTTTTTTCAATTTTGACTCTTGTAAATGAAAATATACAGGAGCTAAAAATGAAAAAAAAATGAAAATCTTAAAAAGATTAAATTTGACAAAACACAAATTGATAAGAATTAAAAATGAAAAAAAAAACTTACAAGAATTAAAACTGAAAAAATACACACAAATTTATAGGAACTAAAATTAATAAAAACACTTACAAGAACCAATTTTTTTATAAAAAAAAAACATATCCAAACCTATATTTTAATAAAACGCAACTATGAGTGATTTTGACTAAGTAATTGAAAATCAATATTCAATAAGCATGTTAGAATATGAAAGAAGAGTTCTAGTAACAAATTCTCTAGCATACTCTTTTGGTCTTTTGGATACATTATCAATTATTAGTTAAAAATTATGAAAATACATGTGTTAAAAAAGAGTACGACACACTAAATTCTGTGTTTTTTTAATAAATTTTAATAAATAATAAAAAACAATGACAAATATAAGATCTTGAACTAGTGGAGACAATTTATTTAAAAAATAATAAAAATAATTACTGATCATGAAGATAAATATATAAATGTTGAAATCACAAAATAGAAACATGAGATGATTAAAAAGAATTAGTCAGCAGGTTCAAATATTTGAAATTAGAGGATCAAAATATAAAAATTTAACATATTTATTTATAATTTCATCGAAGTGAGTATTTCAATATGAGTCAGTCTATGATAAAAAATATGTTTAAAAATGTGTTAAAAAACATGTTGCTAACATTAATATCAAATAAAAAAAATGAAATTAGAGCAAAATGTAAAAGAAAAACCTCTTAGTAAAAAACAAAGCACATGTTAATGGGAGAGTTATACATGCATAACTACTATACACACTACGGTTGTTAGCAAAGTAGAGGTGAACAATAGAAGGCCATTCCTTATGACATGAATAGGTTCCCATTGATCATTTTCTAAGTTGATGAGAAAGTCACTCAGTGAACAATACAAATGGGTAAGGGAAAGAGGATCCCCATCTAACTTCATTAGTTGAGTAAAACTTCTCTCCTTTAAAAAGCACTTACTTAGATCAAGTAGAAATACAATGACATCTAGTAAAAAAAATACAATGACAAATTGGTGAGTAAAATTTGTTGGGGAGATTCGAGGAGTACACATGTGAACCACGAGTCACCACATAAAGAGACCTGACACCACACTCTAACCCAAAACCTTAAGGCTCAGGTTTATGGGTCTTCTCCTCACTTATATGGTGTTCAACCTTTCCACTTCTACCTGATGTGGGACTTCACCTCACACTTGTAACCCAACATATCTCCCCCTCAAGTGTGAGTCTCTTCCACATTGGCTCTAATACCAATTGTTGGGGAGATTCAAGGGATACACCTGTGGACCACGAGCCACTACATAAGGAAGTCTGACACCACACTCTAACCCAAAACCTGAAGGCTTAAGTTTATGGGTCTTCTCCTCACTTATATGGTACTCAACCTTTCCACTTCTACCCGATATGGAACTTAACCTCACACTTGTAACCCAACACATCTCCCCCTCAAGTGTGAGTCTCTTCCACATGGTAGTCTCCCCCTCAAGCGGAAGTCTTTATCATCCATGAGTATAACCATGGCCACCTGCGGTACTTGCCCTGCCCGCTAGCCATTCTGGCCACCCCGCTCCACCTGCGGGGCACGTTGTGCCGCTAGCCATTCTGGCCACTCCGCTCCACCTGCGGGGCACGCTGTGCCGCTAGCCATTCTGGCCACCTGCGGTACTTGTATACTCGTCTGAGTCGGTCACCAACTTGAACCATTGGCTCTAATACCAATTGTTGGGGAAATTCGAGGGATACACCTATGGACCACGAGCCACCACATAAGGAGACCTGACACCATACTCTAACCCAAAACCTGAGCCTTAAGGTTTTGGGTTAGAGTGTGGTGTCAGGTCTCCTTATATGGTGGTTCATGGTCCACAGATGTACCCCTCGAATCTCCCCAACAAAATTGTTCTCCAAAACTTTAAATCCTTCACAGTGTTTATCAAAAACTCCTATCTCAGCGTGTTATATGTCTTTGGTAGGTCAACTATTATAGCAATTCATTGTTTTCTCTACCTTTCCCTTCACAGTTTAAATTAATAATTTTGATTTAGAAAAAAAATGTGGGCTTGATATTAAACTTAGGGTAAATGATGGGTAGGAATGATTTTTTTTGTTCTAGGTACTATTTTTGAAGGGATTTTTTTGTTCTACTTAATCCAACTCAATTGTTTGAACTGAATGTTTTGTTTAACTTATTCTAATAATTTTTTAACTTTCATTGACAATTTCAGTAAAATGATTTACGAAAAAAAAATTCAAATCAAACAAATACTAAGTGTGTATTAACTCCAACCTTTTTTGAACTTATCTTCTCTGTAAAATGAGAAGTTGATCCAAACACTTTTGGTAAAAATCTCTGAAAAAGCAACTTATTTTCATAGAGTGAAGTTTGGGGAAAAAAAGTTACTTTTAATTAAGTTAGCTTTATAGTTCATATGAAGTTTCTTCTTATGATACGAGTTAAATATTATTTTTGGTCCATTATAATTTAGTGTTATTTTACTTTTGTATATTAAGTGTTAAAAGTTTTATTTTCATTCTTTATGTTTTTAAAAGTTTCATTTTGGTACATTACATTTTAAAAGTTTCAGTTTGATATTTATGTTTTCAGAAGTTTCATTTGGATCATTTATATTTTTGAAAGTTTCATTTTGATAATTTCTTCTAATTTTCATTAATTAGCAAATGTTAGTTCTGTTAATTTTTAAATTTAAAATAATGGCGGTTATAAATCGAAGCAAGACTCGAAATCACCACTATGACATAAGATCTAAAGCTTCTCATCATTGTCCAAATCCAATGTTCTAGTTTATGTTGGTGTTGGATAATGGTGTGACTATGAGGTAACATGATGGTGTTGCTTTGGTGGATGAAGGTTGTAGATCTAAGTTGTTTATTGATAATGGATGTAATGCTGTTGCAAATTTGAGTGGATGATGGTTTTAATAATATTGTGTTGTGGTGGTTATAGAGTTTGTAGAAGATGATAGAAGTTGTAAAAATAGGTGTGATTGAATGCATTTTAAAGATAGTGACAGTTTTAATTGTTACTATTATAAATTAATTATTTTAAAATTTAACAAAATACTAATGTTGGCTAACAAAAAAAAATGATCAAAATAAAACTTTCTAAACCATAAAGGATCAAATTAAAACTTTCACAAAATATAAAGAACCAAAATGAAACTTTTAAAATTTAATGTATTAAAATAAAACTTTTGAAAAGATAAATTATCAAAATAAAACTTTCAAAAACATAAATGACCAAAATAAAACTTTTAAAATTTAATATAAGTAAAATAAAACTAAAACATAATGAATGAAAAGTGATAATTTAACATCTAATATTCCCCTTGATGGTGGACTTGACCAAAACTCACACTTCTTTCATAAAATAAGTTATATTTGATTGTTTCACTCATTAAATACTTTTCACAAATTATAGTTTATTTAAATTATGTTTATTTATTGTAAAGCATTAATTTTTTTTTTTATTTTTAATTTTCATCAAATAAAATAAAAAGAACATTACAAAAATGTGTAAATAATATAGTTAACTAAATTTTTAATATTATAAAATATTTATAATTTTTACTCTTGAAATTTATTCAGATTTCATTTTTAGTTTTTAATTTGCACTTAAATTTTTGAATTCATAATTAGAATAATATATTTACGAAATAATTTTGCATTACATATTAAATATTGTTTGATATATAGATATTATTAAATTGTATTTAAATAAATCATTTTCTATCTTCTAAAAATATTGTCGAACAATACTATAGACTTCTTTAAATATTTCATCTTTTTTAATTAAAAAATTAGTTTATTAAATTTTATTATATAATAAAATGTTTTTAATTAAAACATTTTCAAAATTAATCAAAAACTCTGACGCTCAACGCTTGACTTTAAGCAATAAATACGAATCAACATTATCTTTATCTCAAGAATTTCATCTCTATTTATATATGGTATAATGGATCTTACGTTTTAGGTAATCTAATCTTTATTGTCGTTATGATGCTTAATTGTTTATATAATTCTGATTAATTATGTATTCTTATAGTTTATTGTTGGTTGTGGTGTATTCAGCCGCTTGGTAGCTAGGCTAAATACCAAGTATTCCTGGTGCTTGAAGTCCTCGTATCTTCTGTTCATATTCCAAAGGGAGTATTCGGCTATTCGGTCAATAATGTGTTATGAGGTATCTGGTTTGTGTAGAGGGTGTTTGGCTATTTGACTAGAAGAATATCCGATATCCAACGGTTAAATAGTCTCTTTTGTTTTTTAATGTGTAATTTGTTGATAAATATATCTCTGAAGGATGAAAATATAAAATTTAGTCCCTGAAAATGTAAGAAGTGTAACACAGAAAGACAAATTTGTCACTGAAATAATGATTAACGTGGATTGCCAGCATATGAACATATTTGTTATAATATTTTTTTGACTTTTCATCTTTTTACTCCGTTGACAGATGCATCCCTGAAAGATGACAATACAAAATTTAGTCATCAAAAGTGTAAAAGTGCGATAAATATATCCAATGTTAATAATAGATTGTGACTAATTATTATTATTATTATCATTATTATTATTATTATTATGTGTTTATAACTTAATGCTCATGTTTGTTTAGTACTTATGTAGTATATTTTTTAAATTACCTTTTAATATATGTTTTTATTATTTTAATTTTCTTGTCAAACCTTAATCTTTACCGTTAATTTTTTTATCTTATATCTTATAATTTTATCAAATTTCTACTAAATTTCTCATTTTTAATCTTTAAAATTATTCCATATCCCAATTTCAACTTAAGTAACCTTATATTTAGATTGAAAATAATATGTTGAGAGTTTTGAGTAGAAAAAACGCAATCGGCTGTGAGACCAAATTTATTTATTTTAGAAAAAAAATTAATCAACTATTTATTTTTTAAAAAAAGTCTCACAAAATTTAAAGTAGATAAAACTAAAGTGGAATTTAAAAAAAAAAGTCTCGCAAAATTTAATCAATTGAGTTATCATTTAAAATAATAAAAGTCTTTTATTTTTTTTTGTTTCTTCAATTAATTATTAATCTTTATTATGTGCTCTTCCATAATATGTTAAATAAAATGCAAGGTCGTTGTAGCCTCTAAATCAACGAAAGATGCAACTCTACGTTTTGCAAGTAATAAACCTTTGTACTAGTTTTTTTTAA